>NC_057005.1:1427700-1727700 GCF_000002595.2 Chlamydomonas reinhardtii | reverse complement strand
TAACCACACACAACACAACAGGTTGGCGAGGTCCCATCGGGTGCAGCTGACGCCCATACCCCAAGCAGACAGCAAAGAGTTTGCAGCGGCAGAGCAGGAGTGCATGGCTGGTTGAACGCGAGCATGTGTGGGGAGCAGCCGGCAGGGAAGCTGCTTGCCAGGGCTGGACGTGCATGGACAACATGGTAGTTGACGCGAGCTGGGTGGCTGCGCGCTTGCGAGCGCGGGTACCGGTAGTTGCGCGGGCGGACGGCTGCGCTGGCGCGGTAGCAGAGCGCGCGTGGCTGGCTGTTGCCGCACGGTGCGGCTAGGAGCGGACAGTTGCATGCGTGCGGCGCTGGCTGGTAAAAGATGCGTGCCGCGCTGGAGTGGCAGATTCGTAGTTGGATATCCGTCCCCTCCCACCCATCAAAGCGGAACGCCCTTACTGTCTCCCGTTTACCACCGAACGCGCACAGAACCCCCGATTGGCGTTCCATCTGGCGGGTTGGTCAGCTACTGCCAGCCCTAGCCAGCCAATGGCCTCCACTGAACCTCGCCATCCGCCCCCCATCACGCGCTTTACCCTCGCCCTGCAGGTTGCTTATCATGCTGTTGTTGTTGAACAACCGCGGCCGGCTGTGTTGTGCCGAGGGGGGCACTGTGCTGTGCCGTGGAGGGCACTGTAACTAGATTACGGCTGGATTACAGCGTGGCCAATTGCTCCCGTGAGGGAAATCAGGACAGAAATGAGGCGTCATCACATGTCATCACATGTTACAGCCCTGCCCTGTCCACTAGGGAACCCGTCCGCTGCTTGTCCCTTCTTCTCGGAGACGCATACCTCCACGGCTTTATTGACTAGTGTTGCGGAACTAATGCGTACGTAGACCAGAGCGGAAGGCGGAGTGGGCTTGCAGGCGGCACGAGAGGAGGCAGGCAGTAGCGCAAGTTGCGAATTCACATGTTACCTCGTAACCGACGGTAAACGCTGTGGACGGTCGCGCCCATGGCTGGCTGACGGAAGGTGGCTGCTGTATTGGGACGGCTGGGCTGGACGACGGCGGCCGGGCTGGCGTTGGGCCTACCAGGAAGGATGCGCCCGAAACCAACCTGGAGAACACCAGCGCTTTATATTCCAGAAACGCACCGCCTCGCCTGGTCCCGTCCAGTCCGCCCTCAGCCCTGATCGAACGGGCGGCCCAGCGCCGCCACATTGTCCTCCTCCGTGCCCGTGTCCGCCTGCTTAAGCATGGTCGCGAGCGCCTGCTTGACGCCAGGCAGATACCGTGGTCCGTGGCAACTTTCAACCGCGCAACAGTCCTGCAGTAACCCAGACTGACCTCCATAACACACGCACACAGGCATGCACATACAGCTGGGTTCCAATGCATTCCTTGAACACCACCACCCAAAGCACATGCTGCCCGCTGCATAGCACTCGGCAATTCATAACGCTCGTGCTGCGCTTTCCATGTCTTGTCCTTTACCACCACTACCGTATCGTATCTCACAACCTCTCTCTTACACTCCTTTTCACAGCCCGTACGACGTTGCGTACTGCGGCTCGCTGTACCTGCACTCCTCAATGTGTCCCACCTCGTACCCCGTATACACGAACCCTAGCAGCCGCACCAGCCGCAGCAGCCACGCGCTGGGGCAGCAGCAGCGGTCCGCCCGCAGCAGCCGCAGCAGCTTCACAGTGCCCTGCCCGAACGGGTGCCGGATCCAGGTCTTGCGATCTGCCAGCTGCTGCGATGCGGGGTAGCGCTGCCGCACCCAGCTTATGTAGCTAGCGTACTCGCTAAACCCCAGATCTGCGCTGGACGGCTCGACCGAGGAAAGGATGCGCCACACCCAGCCGAGCGGGTCCAGACCCTGGGTCGCGCTGGCCTGATCCGACCCCGGCGTCGCGGCGACATCCTGCTGCAGAGCGCGGCTTGCGCCTGCGCCAGGGCTGGCTTCCGCGCCGCCGGCCTCGCCCAGCTCTATCCCGGCATCGTCGCCGGCGCCGCTACTGCTGAGCCGCCTGCCGGCGCCGCCCTCGTGCCCTGTGGCGGCCTCAGCCTGCAGCTCCCGGCCCGTCGTGGCGCTACTGCCACTACTACTGCCGCCGCCGCCTCTTAACCTGCTGCTGCTGGTTGTTGAGCCGCTGCTTCTACTACTGCTACTGCCGGGCGATCCCAACGACAGCTCCCGCAGGAACTCGAGGAGGTACGGCTTGTACACCACCATCCAGTGCGTCACGAATGACGTTCCGTCCGGTGCGAACTCCAAAGGCCGTCGCATCAGCCGCCGAAAGGCCGCCATGTAGCCTGGTGACACGGAGCCACCGATGTTGACTAGCGCCCGCGTTGGCGAGCCGGCGGGGTCAGACGGCCCCGGCGGGAAGAGCAGCTGCACCGGCCGTAGCAAGACCATGTCTGCGTGCATGCATGCAAGATAGGTCAACCAAATGGGACGGATGAGGAAAGAGGCGTGGTTTCACTTGGGCCACAGTGCATAAAAAGAGCTATGGGAAGCCAACTGCAAGCCCCTGGCAGTACCCGTGTGTCAGCCGGCACGGTTTGGAGCCACGTGCATGCGCCCCCGGCCTTACCTAGGTCCCACACCACGTAGTGCTGTGACAGCTGCGGCAGCGCCAGCGCTGATCCTAGCTTCAGGAACTGCTGCATGTACCATCCCGATAGTTCTCGCCCCTTGAAGTGCTTGTGCTGATCGATGCCCAGGTGCTGCTCTATGTAGGCGCCCACGGCATCCACCGTGAGCCCGTTTAGCAGTTCGTCCTGGATGTGGCACTCCACGTTCGACGCGAAGGAACTAAAGATGCGGCACTTCTCCGCATTCGTGGTGACCACATGGATCACGCGCGGCTTCAGGTACGCGTTCAGCGCGTGCACCGAGGCGCGGGTGACACAGGATGGTTTCAAGCTGACGCCCACGACGTCGATCGGGGCGCTGCCGCGCTGCTGTTCCTCCAGAACGCGTACATGCGTGTGGAAGCGCACAAACGTAGCGAGTATGAAAAGCACGAGCAGCGCCCAGGTGAGGATTGAGCTTAGGCGGAAGCTTTGAGGCCGCCTGCGGCGTCCGCCGCTGCTACCTATTGCATTGTTTATTCCTGGTATGCTTCCTCGAGGAGACACAAGGGCGAGGCGGCTTTCCAGGTCGGTCTGTTCAGGATATGACCGTGCGTGGTGAGTCGCTCGATGAAAGGCCATGGCTATTAGCCATCTTTGTACAGTAGAACTTCAACACATGAATGCGTGCACGCTTAGTCTGCACAACACTAGATGCTCGGAGGATGGCGCCATGGCGGGAGGCGCGTCAACAAGGCAGGGGCCTTTACTCGTGCATTAAGCCCCAAACAATCTTGATTACACTACACCGTTAAAAATTGTCCCGAAAACCAATAGTCGCGGTATCGCGACTGCGACTACGCTGGCGACAGCTGGCCCTTGCCTCTCACTCCCACGGCCGCTGAACGAACTAAACCTTGAAGACTTGGATGTATGTCATATCACCATAAAGTTCTTACTGCATCGGGTTTGGAAGCCCGCGCGTGGGCGCTAACACTTAACCACGGCTATCGAGCGTGGTGTCGGAACCTGGAAAGTGGAAGGTTACCCCAGACCAGGGCCCAGACAGTAATGCTGGTTATGGAACTCATGATAACAATCAGCCCGCTTTCAACAGCACTGGCGCTGCCAGCGCTGAGTCAGGTGCCGTCCAGCACCTGGGTGCACGCCGTCCGCAGCTTCGCCACATACCACGACACCGACAGTCAGCGGCCGGCTCCCCATGAAAGCAAGCTGGAGGATTCTGAAACAGTGTCAGAGAAAGGAGCCGCGGCATCAGAGCAGGGGGTCGCGGCCGGGGAGCAAGGAGCCGCTGTGAAGCCAGAGCAGGGAGCGGGCAACGACGCCGCCAAGAACGCGCTGAAGCACACCACGAGCAGTGGCATGCGGTCGACGCCGCTATGCCGGCTCACCGGCCTCTGCGGGCGCACGGCGACTCGTATTATCGACACAAACATGCGGTGCCCCGTCTGCCTCATGGACCGACGCGACCGCCCGACTACGTTCTTCCCGGCTGTAAGCATCGACCAGACCGTCCGCCTGCAGCACAGCGCCGCTGGCGCCGCAGCAAGCAATGTGTGGCGGTCAACCAACCCCGCCTTCGTGATTTCCAATGTGTATCCGAGCTTCACCAATGCGCACAACTTTACTCGCTCCAACACGGGCCAAAGTTGCAGCCGCAGCAGCATTGCCGCCTGCGGCGCGTCGGTCATCCCTCCGACCCATATTGCCGCGCACCGCGCCCAGGCAAGATTGTCGGGTGCCGGCGGCAGCGTTACTGCGCCCTGGAAGGGCTTTGCGCCGTCGGGCTTGCTGCAGCGGGGCCAGCGGCCAGCGGCATCGCTCCCTCCCGCCGCCCTGGAGCAGCTGAGCTTCGGGTGCGGCCGCGGTAAGGCCTATCCTCGGGGCATCTCAAGCAAGCTCATAGTGGACCGGGCAGGCGCCTGGGGTGCCAAGTAGGATTATGCCATGCTGTTCAGTTGCCTAGGCCGCCTCGCGCCCGGGCTGTGCTGACAACTGTGTCGTGACATCGTCCATACCGCACCAGCCCACATGCTAAACCATGCAATGCTCTTGCGCAGCGCCACGAACGCCTCGCCACCGCGCCAGCACGGCCTCACCCCTGCTGAGCGCCGACTATGCAAGCCCTGTGCTGGCCACAGGTGAGCTACATTACTTGGCTGTAGCCTGGCTGGGGCTCAGGGAGGCTTTGCTCAACTGGGTCGGGTGGGCGGCATTGGGAGCGGTGACAGCACAAAGAGCGAGGTGCCTGGAAGCAGCCTGCTGCATTGGCAGGCGGTTGTGGTGCACCAAGTGGTCATCCGTGGCGTTGTGTGTCACGCGCAGGTGCGACGGGCGAGCTGTTGGCGATGCTGCATGAGAAACTAGGCGCGGCAGCGTAAGGGATGGCGGCCGCGGCAGACTAAGCCAGGGTTGAACCACTGAGAGCAGAATAGCAGGCAACCAGCACAAAGTAGGGTCAAGGACGGCGGCTGTGCTGCATGTCAGGTGCCCGTTTCGGGCACTATGTGCATTGTTTGTGTTCAGTACCAGCACCATATGTGAAAGTGTCTAGGTGCCATAGGCTGTGTGGTTCCAATACCGTAAGCTTTGAATTCGGGCGTGGATGATGGCACCCAAGCCCATGGCGTGCCGGGAGCGCTTTGGACCAGGCCGTGGGTGTACTGAGGGACTGCTTTCAGCAAACGCGTCTAATGTATTCAATTATTTTATGTTCAGTACAGTGCCCTCCACAGGTGCAACATGCCCCCATGGTGCATTAGGGCCATCCGGGACTTGAAAGCTCCATTCTAGAGGCGTGAGCCGCGTATGTTCGAATCATGCAATGAACCCAGGGCGCGTGCTGTGACTGCATGATGCCTGTGCCGTGTGTTCACCCGCATGTCTGTAGCTGGCGGCGAACAATGCCAAGACTGTTAGGCTTATGTACGTTGCCATATCGTATCGTCGCGCACAGCTGGATGTCTTGCATACATTTTGATTGGCTGAACCGGGATGGCCGCCTGTTATAGGCGGCATCGCAAGATTGTGCTGTGTATGGGGCCGCTCTGTTGGCGAAAGCCATCGTGTGGCAACGCCGCAATGGTTGTTCCTACGACGCCCAAAGCCGGTCTGGGTCCGAGCCTAGTTGTGGTCACGTGCCATGACATAATGACATACTTACACATCTCGGTGTATGAGTATGTGCCGCACAATCTGCTCCGGGAAATCCCTGACCTGACTATGCACCCCTGCTGCTCACCTGTTGTGTTGGCTACTGTGACCACTTGAAATTACTGTGTTCACAAACTTCGCATGCAACAGCAGCCAAGACAGCAGCAGCCTATCCGTGCTCGTGCCTCTTGCAGCTGTGCGGGCTCTTCACGTGAACTTAATTTAGCTATGTGTGTAACCTAGCACTCCATCGTCTCAACCACGGCATGCTTCCCCATTCCAGGATTCCCAGCTGCTCTGCTTGCTGAGACCACATACCCCCCTCCGCCCTGCAATCTGTAACATCGCCTCCACCAACCAGGCTACGAGCCCCTCGACTGCTCTGCCTTACGTCCGCAGACGACACAATTCCTGACGGCAACCCTGCACCACCCATTAAACGTCACACACTGACACCAACGCACGCATGCACCACACACCACTACTCCAGCGACCACGCCATGCTGACACCCATGGCACCCGCCGCCTGGCGCACGCCCACTGCCCGCCGCACGTCCACGCCGCCGCAGCCCGCCACGCCCAGCACCTGCAGCCCCACGCCTCCAAGCTCACGAAGCAGTGCCGCCACCACCCCTGCGTCCAGTCCCGCCTGCCGCCGCAGCACCAGACGCTGGGTCGCCACGCAGCGCGGCACCGGGCACGCCACTCGCGCCGCTGCCACGCCCACCCGGGGCGGCAGCACCGCCACGGCGCCCAAGCCCACACCCAACGCCGGCCGCCCCGCGCCACTGATCCTCGCAGCTGCAGGCCTGGGGCCGGGAGCCCTCCGAGGCGCGGCTGCCGCTGCGGCGGACACAACCGAGCCCACCTGCACCAGCGCGCGCACAAGGCCGCTGGCGTCGCCGCCGGCGCCGCGGCTGCAGCCGCCGCCTGCGATCACCAGGTTGCGGCTGCAGCCCAGCAGCAGCGCTGCCACCTGCTGTGCAGGTGTGCGCCAGGCCCGGCAGTCTAGCAGTGACGTCAGCAGCGCCGCCGCCTCGGGCGGCTCCTCCTCCTCCGGCGCCCCTGCGCCGGCAGCAGCGGCTACGGTGACGGTGGCAGCGACGCAGGCCGCTGGCGTGCCAACAGCGTCCCCCGCTGCCGCGGCGTCGGCAGAGGTGCTGATGTGCCGAGCCGGCAGTGGTGACGCTGCAGCAGCTGCTGCCGGCGCTCCCAATGCCACGACGTCTGCGGGCAGCCCCTGTCCTCCTCCTCCGAGCGCGAAGGCGACCGCGTCCTCCTGCTCCGCCTCCGCGTCCCGTCCTCCCTCCACCTCCACCTCGCTGCCCTGCTCCTCATCCTCCTCGCTATCAGCAGCCTCCTCCTCTCCGTCACTGCCATCCCCGTCGCCCTCCTCCTCCTCAGCCTCCTGCTCGTCCTCGTCGCCGCCCCCCTGCACGGCAGCCTCCTGCGGGGCCCCGTGCCGGCCGCGCGGGGGCTGGCTCGCCGCGGCGCCGTCCAACCGCCGAGTGTCATGCAGCTCCAGCAGCACTAGCGGCACCTGCATTGCACAGCGTGACGTTCGGTGATCACAAGTGAGAAGAAGGATGCGCGTGGGTACTCAATCTGATTGCCCGCTCAACGCAGCACATCCCTCTCCCTTCTGCATTATGGACTTATCAGCTCTTAAGCCGCTCTGCCCTTCCGTAAGCTGCACTAAGCAGCAATGCGCAAACCGATATCCCTCTCAACGACCCATTACCTGCAGCTCCTCGGCCACTGGGCGTAACAGGCGCAGCACGTGCTCCGGACTGCGGCATCTCCACAGCCGCAATCGCTGCAGCGTGGGCAGCGCCGCTGCCTGGCGCAGCAGATCCTTCACCGCCGCGCCCTGCTCCCACACCTGATGCAAGTCGCCCGCGCCGCCGTCGCCCCGCCGCTCCGCTGCCGCGGCGTGCGTGTCAAACATGACGCACAGCTCACGCAAACACACTGATGCGGCGAGGTCCGAGTCCGCTGCCGACTGCTGCAGCTGCGGCAGCAGCGGCGTCCGGGCAGGAGGAGGCGGCGCCGGTGCCGCCGCAGGCGCTGCCCACATCTGCGCCATCTGAGCCGCAACTGCGTTGGGCAGCTGCGCTGGCTGTTGCTGTTGCAGGCCGCCCAGCTGGTGCTCTATGAGCTCCTGCAGCAGCCCCTGCTGCGGCTGCTGCTGCTGCTGCTGTCCTTGCGGCTGGTACCCGGGCTGCAGCTGGGGGTGCTGCTGTACAAACGGCACGGGTGCGGCCGGCGCGGCAGCAGCAGGTGCCGGCGCGGCGGCGCGCGGCAGCAATGCCAGCGGCCGCCTCAGCGCCTGGTCTCGCACCCCCAGGGCTGCTAGACCTGGGAAGGCCGCGAGCAGCCCCAGCTGCGGCGGGACCTCCAGCCGCTCGCTGACCACCAGCCGATCCACGTTACCCGCCGCCGCCTCGTAGGACCAAAGAGCTGCGCGGGCTGCAGGCCTGCCTGCTCCAGCGTGGTGCTGGTGCTGGGCAGCCGCGCCCGCGCCAGCGGCTGCCGCAGGCGGGTGCGAGGCGGCCGCTGCCGCTGAGCCCTCGAGCACCACCGACCGCACCACTAGCGTGCGCAGGCCACGCAACCGGGACAGAGCCTGCGCCGCATGCAAACACGCGGTCAGCGCGTCAGTCCTCTAGCACAGCAGCCGTGTCATGTGTTGCGGCCCTCAAGTTGTGCTTGCCGCTGGCCACGCTGCACAGCTGCAGGAAAGCAGGCGCTCCTCCCTGCCCCCTCAAACTGCCCCCCCCTCTGCACATCCCCACCTCCACCCTCTATCCCGCTCCTCCCTGCCGCCCGGCCGTCTCACCGCCAGGTCACCGTCCCGCAAGATGCTGTTGGGTAGCGACAGGACCTCCAGGTATGGCAGCTCCTGAGGGCGGTGTGTGCCACAGGTGGAACACGAGTTAGGACGACAGCACGGCAAGCATGGTCTGCTGCTCTCTCACCAAGCCGCATATAGACGCATTCCAAGGAAGCCGCGGGAATGTAGCATCGCCTTGTAACCTTTAACGCTGCCGTCACCACCACCATGCGCAGTACGCGGCGACGCACGCAACGACACACTCGCACACCCTCACCTGCAGCGGCGACAGCACGTGCCCCAGCGGCTCCGTGTCGTGCAGGGACAGCGTGAGCCCCCTCAGACACGTCAGCGAGGACAGGCAGCTGAACCTGTGTGTCGCCGTGGGTGGACGAGTGCATCAGACACGGGCGTGTTCCTGGGTCAGTTCAGGCGACGGCTCAAGGAACGAGAGGCCAAGCACGGGGCCCAAGGCAGCGGGTAACTGCGGATTAGTTTACTTGCGAACACGTGCTTGCTCGAGCACACAGCAGTTTTTGGTGCTATGCCCTGTTCCGCGGTGGCGCACCTATGCCTAGCCCAGTGCGTGACGGTGTGCACGGCCACAGTGAGTCGCTGCACGCAGGGCGCGTCACGGAACGCCTGCAGCGTGCCGGGCCCCGGCAGCTGCAGCGGCGGCCCCTCCAGCTCTAGCCGCACCTGAGCCGGCAGTGAGGGACAGCCACAACACCACACCCGTCACACCAGCGCACAAGTGCAGCAAACAATGAACAAGCCCGCGGAGGTCGGACACCCAAAGCGCAAAAGCGCCTAGCGCCAGAACCCGCAGCTGGGGCACAAGCCCCCACCTACCTAAACGGGCACAAACGCTAAAAACAACTCCGCAACCGCAGGAACACCGCAGCGCCGTGCAACCACCCACAACCCACCCACCCACCTGCGGCCTGCGCCGGTGGCACCACCTGAGCGCCCACGCCACCTCCTGCCAGTCGGGCAGGGTGGAGGGCGGCGGCCAGGGGCTGTGCAGCGGCAGCACACGCCAGTCCAGCCGCACAACGAGCGGTGCCCCCGCGCCCGCCCCGGGCCCACCGCCCACGCGGAATTGCTGGTGGTGCTGCTGCTGTGCGGCCTGCTGCTGCGGCAGCGGCAGTGCGTCGACAAAGGCCTTCCACTCGCGGCGTGAGAAGCAACTGCCTGGCCGCCGCCATCTGGGGGTCCGTCACAGTGTTATCACACAGGGTGAGCCGGCGGGGTCGCAAATTCAGTCATGCTGAGCGCAAAGTGGCAAAAGCCATACAGGTCCTGTGATATGCCCCTATCCTTGGCACATGCACATCGTCAGCTATACGCGGTATCACAGCACCACCGCACGAACAGCGTCTGGGTCGCGTGAGCGGCCCTCCCCCCGACGTTCCTGACGTCAGCAGCACACACCTGCTCAAGTCCAGCAGCCGCAGCGAAGGCAGCGAAGCCAGCGCGCCGCCCTCCATCAGCGCCAGCAGCTGCGCCGGGCCCGTCCGCTGCCACGGCTCCACCACCCGCTCCCCGGTCCCGGCTCCCGCGCCTGCCCCGCCGCTGCTGTACAGCGTGCTGACGCCGGTGCTACCGCCGTAGGTGCCACCTCCGCCACCACGGCTGCTGCTGCCGCCGAAGTCGCTGGCTGAGCCGTTACCGCCATTTAGCTGCTTGCCTGCCGGAGGCGCGGCGACTGAGCCGGGGCCGGCGAGGTGGATCTCGCGGCAGTAAGGGAAGTGTAGCGACAGCGGCGCAACCGTGAAGCGCCGGAGACCGCGGCCATCTAGAATCAGGCGCTGCGTGAAGCTGGAAACACACAGGCGTGTGCGGCGGCAAGTAACGCGCAGCGCTTTGCGCGAGGTCGCGTCCAGGCGGCCCAGCACGTTTGCGGTGACGGACGGCGGAAGCACACCGAACAGCCACTCCCGCTCCAGCGACAGCGGTGCGAGGCTGCCTGCTAGGCGCCGACGGGTGGCTTGGCGGTGGCGTGATCTGCATGTGATACCGGGAGCGGTAAGCGGGTAAGTGACGTGCGGAGGCGTGTTGGGGTGTAGAAGGACCCTGCCTGGGTCGACGTGGCGGCGCACGACTGCACCCCCCCAGCCAAAGCCAGAAAAGGGGGGGGGGGGGAATGGTGCAGCCCCAGGTCTCACGCCAGTCCGCCCGCATGTCCAACGTCTTCACCTTAGCCAGCACCAGTATTTGTAGGCCAGCAGTACAAAACGAAGACGAGTTTGTTGGTGGCGATTGCGCCGAATCGCTCAGTGCTTACCTGAGACCGCCCAGCCACTGGAGCACCGCCTGAATTTCCCTTGGAATAATTACTTGCGAAGAGTTGCTCATCAGGTTCGCTGCGAAGACCCAAGCCCCGAGCGCAGCTGGCACCGATGCCAATACGAGCGCCATCGTGCTATTGACTGGCTTGGGCTTCAATTGTACTTGAGGTCTAAATGGGTTGCGAAGTATGGCAGCTGCTGTGCAAGCAGAGTGTGCAAGAGCCAACGCAATTTCCTCAACACTTTCGCGAGCGTCAGCCCAGTCGGGCAGTTCCTGAGGCCAGCTGAACCCGTCCATACAGCTGGTCTAGTAAGCAATAAGTTTTGCGTCCGAATGAATGTCAGCCCAGACCACATTCCCGAACACCATTCTGAAACACTGCCGTACTGGCAGTCGAGGAGGCGCTACAATCTCTCCCGTTGGTTGGTCTCCCGTGTTGGTTATTTGGGTTATTGGGCAGCACTGCCTGTGAGGTGGTAGCTGCGGTCCGAACTTGGGGCCCTGGGAAGTTAGCGAGGCGCCTGCCCTGATCAGGCTGAAGTGCCTCCTTGTCTGCCCGCCTGTAGCGCCTCCCCGACTGCCAGTACGGCATTGTGTCGGTTCACGGACCGTCGGGAGGACTTAAGCCCCGACCAAGCGCGTTGCTGTTAACTACACATGCGCATTACATACCCAGACTACCGAAGGTGCCAGGCAGCGTAGCTGCACCGTGTGTAACGCACCCGCTTGTAAATCAGGCTTGCCGAACCCACTTCTCAACACTCAGCAGTGAACAACTCAACACAAAGTTTTCAGCATAACAAGGTTACGTCGTCCGGCGCTCATGCCTTCAAGCCTCCTATCCTGGCGCGTGTTCACCTACCGTGCCCTAACCCTGCCATACGGCCTACCAGGTTCCAGGGGTGAAACTGTCAGGCTCTGGCCACCTTGGCTGCTCCCATAATGCACGCCTCTGATGTCCGCGCAGTCCCACAACGCTGTTTGTGATCACTTGTTCTCCTCCAGCCACTTCGCGATGGCTTGCTGTGTCTCAGGGCTCAGGCCCCGGGCTTTCCCAACCTGTGCACACACGGGAACGAACGACGCCGGTTGGCGGCTGGGACCGTGGCTGCAGGCCCCGTGGGCGGAGCAGTGGCCCGGAGATACCGCATTCGCGTCTTAAACACAGCAAAGCAAAGACAATGTCGTGAACGCGATCAATAGGGGGCGGGTACGATCTGGCGCCCGAAGCCCTGCCCAAGGTGGTGCCGGCTTCGGACTTTGGGGTTGCTACGCCGCACGATGAAGTACGGCGCCGCCCCCACACGCCAACCACATGCTCACCTTGGCGGTGGAGCCCTCGAACTCAAAATACTCCTGCGGCCCAGTGGAGATGGAGGAGGACAATTTATTGGAGGACGCGCAGCTGGAGGAAAGGCTATGGCGTCTGCTGCGCCCTGCCGTGTACGAGTCAGGTCCAACGGTTGCCTTACTGCCATGCCTGCCACCCTTCTCCGCGCGCCTGCTAAGCATCTTCGCCTTCACGGGCCTATCCCATCCCACCCAGGCCCCAACCCAGCGGTAATGCGACGAATGCGCTACCTTGAAGTTGCGCCGGTAGTAGTCCTGCAGGCGCTCCTTCTGGTAGCGCTCCCGGTTCTCATTGGAGCGCTTCAACAGCTCTGTCGGTGGGTTGGCAAGAGCATGGCAGAGACGTCCAGTGATGAGGGCGGGGCGAGCACTTCAAGCGGTTGCGCGTCGGCGCATTTTTCGAAGCGCAACGGGGCACGCTTGCACTGTTTGGGTACCTCAAAGTCCTGGTTGTTCTGCGTGCCGATATCCCTCATACCACTGCCTGGTGAGCACGCCCACGACTCCTGGATGTACGCCCGCTACCGCGACCCATGCCCGCGCCTCCCGCCCGTGCCGTCAGTTCAACCGGGCACCTACACCAATAGAAACAAGGTGTTCGCGCCTCCCTCCCGCCACTCCCTCCCACCCACCCTGCACGAAGGGCGAGGTGGCGTCATCCACCTCCTTGTTGGGCAGCTCCAAGCGGGCAGCCGAGGAGGCCAGCGGGAAAGACGCCTGCGCCGGCGAGCAGCAGCAGCAGCAGAAGCATCAGGCCCGAGCTCATTGGCGAGAGCATAGGCACGGTGGATTCGATTCGCGTACCCTGATGTGTTGCAAGGGTGGCAGCGCTTGCAGCGGGCATTCCGTGCGTCAAACGTCACTATGCGGGGCCAGGACGCCGACACGCACCAGCAGGACCAGCGAGGTTGCGGCCGCGATGCCGGCGGACAGGAGCCGCTGCTGCACCGGCACAGGCTCGTTAACCCTGTAGGATGCGAAGGCCGTGTTGCGGGGCGTGTGGTTGCGGGTGTTGCGGGTTCCGGTGCCGGGTGTGCACACTGCGGACTTCAGTTCGGTTCGCCTCAGGTACATGCATACCTCAGTGTGCACATCGGGGCCACAGCAGCCCGTCGCGACTGTCCTCGCTGCACCACTGAGGTGGATGCTTGTCTGTGGTGCAGCATGCTCGACATGCTGAAGCGATTGCCTACGCAGTATGAAGTATAATATCAAATAGTGTGATTGCATCACTGCAACGGGGCAGCATTGCCGTCGGGCGCTGCAAGCAATGGTCATCGCGCATCGGAACCCGACAGGATTCTTGAGGTTCTTTGCACACATGATCTTGTTTATGTGTAAACGGCCTCTATAAGCGTAGCTACAAGAGAATGTTGTTCTGCAAGGGTCAAAGCAAAACTGATTGAAGCCAATTGCGACAAGCACGCCCCGCGTACATCAAATAGAGGCAAACACAAAGATGTGGCGTGCGTTGATGTCCAGCCGATTTGCGTCGTGGGTCGTGGGCAAGGTCAGTCTGCCCAAAGAGCGGCAATTGCAGCACGAGCTCGACCTGCAGCGCCTGTACATCCTCACGCACCTAGCGCGAGCCGGAGCCGCCGGGAAACAGGTCAACTTGCAGGCGCTTATGCTCAAGGTGGGGTGGCCGGGGTAGGCCAGAAGGGCTTGGGTTTTGGCGTGGTGAATTCAGAGAAGTGTAGGGGTGGAGCGGGGTTGGTATGGGGGCTCAACCTGTGTCGTATTGCTCGCCGTCACCAGTGCCAGGTTACGCCAGCACAGGTCACACAAGCATGTGACATGCAGTTGCTGAGGAGGCATTGGGAAGCCATAGTCGAAGGAGCTGTGTATCGGGGCCACAGTAGTGGCCAAACCCTTCGTCCATACGCGTACACCGGTACCACGGCGCGGCTCCGATATAAGGAATTGCGTGCCATCATATCGCCCGCGTGCCCGCCAACATGCCCCCAAGCCCATTCGCAAGTCGACCCGCCTGCCCGCCCCCATGCCCACTCCTCGGTACTCCTGCCTCCCCTCCACCTGCCCGCGCCCGCAGAGCCAGTCCCTGGAGCCGCCTGTCATCCGGGCGGAGGTGGAGGCGGCCCTGACGGCGCAGGTGGTGGCGGTGGCGGAGGCGCTGCACCAGGAGCTGAAGCAGGTGTGTGCGTGCGCGTGCGTGTGTGTGTGTGTGTGTGCGCGCGCGTGTGTGACCGTGTGTGTGTAAGGGGGTTGGGACGGGGAAGGGGGAGAGGGTGCTGGTCGCGGAGCTGTGGAGCTGCACAGCGGCAGCGGCCACGGCAACGAATGCAAAGGAAGCACACGAGGTGGGGGTCGCACTGCAGGCTTGCGTGAACACGTCCGGCAGGCACATGCAAGTCAGCGCTCCGTGTCGCCCATGTGTGTCCGGGGCCGGGGGGCGGGGCTGCAGGCAGGCGACCCGGCACTGGCGGCGGAGGGCATGGCGGCGGCGGCGGCTGAGATTCAGCGCCGCAAGGCACGTGACGCGTCCGGATTCAGCAAGCTGATCAAGGGTCTGCGCGGAGACAACAAAGCCGGCGGTGGCAGCGGCAGTGGCAGTGGCAGCAGTGGTGGCGGCAGCAGCAGGGGCGCGCCGGTGGCCTGTGGAGCGGAGGGGACGGGCGCGGCGGGCCCCGGCCCGAGCAGTAGCGGCAACAGTGGCGGCAGTGGCGGCAGCTGGCGGGTAATGAGTCAGTCAGCGCTGGCGGCGGCGTTGCAGCGGCGCGGCGGGTTCTCGCTGTCACTGCGCCCGTCGTCGGTGCCACATCCCGAGGCGGGTGGGTGGCGCGTGTAGTGCAGTGCGGTGCGGTGCGGTTGTGCTAGGGATGACGGGACTCGTGCTCGGCTCAGGGATGCTCACGGCTGCTCAGAGATGCTCAGGGCTGCTCAGGGGCGTTCATTCTACAAGCCGAGCCAACCGCTGTCCCTAGCTTCCTCCATCAGGAGGTGAAGGCCAGACCTCCTTTGCGCTTTGTGAGCTGGTGCTGGGTCTTGGTTTACTCGGGATTGGAGTAAACTACCCTCCCTTGCTCCCTCCATGTCTCACTTCCTGGCTCCCTCCCTGATCTGCGCTGGCACGCAGGCGTGGGCGTGTTCTTGGAAGGCGAGGCGCGGGCGGGCACTGTGGTGGCCGTATTCCCGGGGGTGCTGTACGGCCGCACACAGCTGGCGCACATGCCCAATTTCCCGAAGGTGCGTAGGGAGGAGGCGGGCCGTGTGGGTGTGGGGTATGGGCGTATGGAATGTGCAAGCAGCGCAAAGGGAGAGTGGAAGTTGCACGCAGGATGCGCAAGCAAGCAGTGCGCAGTGCGGGTGTGTGACGGGCATAGCAGCTGCATTGTGGCGGTGGGTGCACAATGCTGGGCCCACAGGGCCACCAGCGGTCAGGCTTGGGTGATGTGGGTGGAAGCGGTCTCTGCACGTGCACTTGCATCTGTATGGCTCACGTGTGTGTATGTATGTGTATGTGTGAATGTGTGTGTGTGTGTGTGTGTGCGCACCTCCTGCCTGCCCCCAGGTGGACACAGACAACCCCTACCTCAGCTGCCGGTACGACCAGAGCATTGTGGACTCCAAGCCCTGGGGCCGCGGCGACCCGGGAGGCAGCAGCAGCAGCAGCAGTAGTGGCAGTGGGCGCAGCAGTAGCAGCGAGAATTGGCAAGCGACGGCGGCGCCTGCCGCGGCGACAGCAGGCGGCGGTGGCACGTGGTGGGGTTGGGCCGGGCCGCTGTCTGCCGCCCTGACCTACCTCGAGGGCCGTCACCCGCTGGCGCTGGGGCATTACGTCAACCACCCGGGGCAGGGTAAGCGGCATCGGCATGCGCGGGGCGCGTGCTTGCGATCTGGCCATGCGAATCAGCTAGTCTCCTTTCCACCATTTACCCCGTGTGCCTGGACGAGCTGCTTCCTAGTGGTCTGCACGTGTTGTGGTGCCACCTCACAGGCCCAGCGCCTATCCCCCTCCTGCCCACTTCGCTTGCTCCACCACACCCCCACCGCTTTACCCCCCCATTTGCATTGGGTTTGGTTTAGTTGGGGCTGGGGTTTACAACCCCACCTCCCATACCCCAACCCGTACAGGCCAGTCGCCCAATGTGTTGGAGGCGCCACTCGACATCCCGCTGGATCACCCGCTACTAGGTGGGAGCGAATGCAGGGGGTGGGGCTGGAGGGGAGGGGGGCTGCGGGGGCCCCACCGACCAGGGGCGGCGTGGAAGGAATGGCGGCACACCACTGACCCAGTTTGATGATTGCGTTCATGCGGCAGGACAGCATAGCAAGGCCATGAGATTGGGGAGCCATGGCGCGCTCGAAGAGCTCGGCCACTTCCGCCTTGGCCTGCGCATGGCGCTTGCTAATGAGCCCACGTCGATAAAGCCCCCAGCTAGTGCAGATTTGCGGCCTCTTGCGTGTGTGCAATACCGCTATCGTTCTAACTACTCATTCCTGGCCACACTCACTCTCCCCAGCCTTGTTGACTTGCTCCGCCTTGGTCTCCTCAGCCTCGCGCCCCTGGCTGCGAGCCTACCTGCCCTGCCTCCAGCCGCCACTCCACTACGACCCATTCAATAAGGCCGCCGGGAACGACGCCGACGAAGGCGACGACGAGGAGGACGAAGACGACGAGGAGGAGGACGACAGGGCGAAGCGGGCCGCCGTAGCAGCGGGCGGCGATGGTGGCAGTGGTGCTGTGCCGGAGCGGCCGCGCGCCCCCGGGGAGCTGCGGCGGCGGCAGCTGTTGGAGCCACCGGGTGGCGTGGTCCGGCTGCTGGTGCTGGTGGCGACAAGGGGGCTCAAGGATGGCGAGGAGCTGTTGCAGAACTACCGGATGAACCCACACGTGCGCCGGCCCGACTGGTGGGTGGAGGGGCGGGCGGGGCGGGCAGGATGGGGGCACGGGGCGTGCGGGTGTTTGCGTGGATGGGTGAGTGGGGAGGGGAAGAGCTGGTTGTGGGAAAGGACAGAACGGTTTGGGCATGCAAGCAAATGGCGTTTGGGTGAGAGGGCTGCTGACCGCATTCGGCTGTGTCTGCGCTGGAACCTGGATCCCGCAGGTATGTGGTGCACGACGCGGAGGCGGAGGAGCGGCGCTGGGCCAAGATCCGGGCCCTGGATCTAGGATTCAAGGGGGGCAAGACTGCGGCTGCTGCTGGCGCTGCTGGATCCACGGGCTCTGGCGGCTCGGGCAGTCAAGGCTCGGGGCCGGCCAGCCCTGCAGGTTGAGCTGGGCCGTGGTGTGGGGGCCTGTCAACGGGCCTGTCGCACACCAGGCCTGTAGGGCTTCGCGACGGGCGCTTGCAGTCATGGTGGAGGTCACGATGCTGCTTTGGCAGGTCGCGGAGGTCGCAGGAACGCGCACGGAGGACGAGCTGTGTGGGAGGCAAGGAGGTTCGGGCTCGAGGTTCGGCGGGCTGTCTGTCGTGTGCAAGATCCAGCCGATGAGGATTGACCAACTGCTTTCATAAAAACAAGCATTCTGATACTGCTACTACATGCTCGTTGTAAAGCTCCTGGCGTC
The DNA here is from genome assembly GCF_000002595.2 of Chlamydomonas reinhardtii. Lineage (NCBI taxonomy): Eukaryota > Viridiplantae > Chlorophyta > Chlorophyceae > Chlamydomonadales > Chlamydomonadaceae > Chlamydomonas > Chlamydomonas reinhardtii. The sequence continues at coordinate 1,709,960 of NC_057005.1, read as the reverse complement.
TGCGAACGACAAGCAGCAGGCGCGTCAAGTGGAGCAGGACTGCGAGACATAGACACTAAGCCAGTGACATATAGCAAATGAGTGAGATGGAAACAGATAGTAAACCAGGGAGAACGGAACTAGTACAGCGACTGCAAGCGATTTCGCGGCATGCAGCCGCCGACCCAAACGTCCCGCTTCCGGACTTGGCGAGTCAGTTGACGACACTGGTAGAGCAGATTCGGGGAGCGAGCAACGTCGGCGGTAAGCGGTCGCAGGCGGTTGTGTTCGTGTGCTGGGTTGCCGGTTGTGGGTTCAGGTGGGAAGGGCGGAGTCAGGGCCAGCGACCATGTTGGTAGTTTGCTCGGGGTGTGTTGCCTTGAGAAGGCCATGGGGGGGGTAAAGGTATATGGATATGGCAGGGGGCACGGTGCTGTAGCACTCGAGTCCGCCCAAACGAAGCTGTGCACATCCCGCACGTTTCAGCCCAACGCTGCCTGCTCACGCTCCAGGAGGGGGCGAGCCAAGCACCTCGGCGCCAGCGCGGACGCATGTGGCGACGTCAGCGTCCGCAGATGACGAGGGCGCCGCTGGCAATGGCGAGGCTGGGGGCGATGGGACCGGCGACGGCACGCCCTTAGCCCAGCCCGCCAAGAAGCAGAAACGAGGTGCGGCCGTGCATGCACGGTTGCACAATACTACTATATCCTCTACAAGCCCTCTGCCCACCGACAAACGCACACCAGCCACATGCTACACCACTCCACGCCCTCCACACGCGCCTCCGCACGTGCATTCAACAGCTCCACAGCCCCTTTGACCTTCATTTCGGTTTGGTTCTGGTTACCTCCATGCGCGCCCAGCAGCTCCCCGCGAGTTCGACTTCGGTCGCTACCGCACCCGCTACGTGGCTCTGGAGCTCATGTACGTGGGCTGGGCGTTCCAGGGCTTTGCGCGCCAGGACAACACGGAAAACACCATCGAGGTGCGGGCGGGGGCGGGCGGGCGGATGGGCGAGTGGTGGTTGTGGGGATTGCGAGCAGGGTGCAACTGTGTTTGGAGGTGTGGTGAATGCGCCTGCACCCGCCACTTGCGACACCGCGCAGGGTGTGTTGTTCTCGGCGCTCCGCAAGACCAAGCTCATTCCCGAGGCGGCTGCCAAGCCCATCTCGGAGCTGGCCTACAGCCGGTGCGGTCGGACCGACCGAGGTGTGAGCGCCCTGGGGCAGGTGGTAGCGCTGCAGCTGCGGAGCTGCGCGCGAGTGGAGGAGCCGGAGGCGGACGTGGAGCAGGTGGGGGGAGCACTGTGTGGTGCTGTGCCGGTGCCTTGAAGAAAGCAGATGCAGGGTTATTGTGTACGACATTTTCACTATGAACAAGAGAGGCACTAGGAAGCAGCGGGCAGTCGGCGGGGGTGTGGGCGGGGGTGGCGCCGTGGCACACCCTGAGGAGGTGGGCGGCAGCGATCTGGCAGCCTGGCAGCCTGGCGGCGGCGGTCTGGGGTACCATGACCCGAGTATGTGTGGGCCTGCGCGTGAAAGTTTGCAGTGCCCGTCGTGGTGTGTGCAGGAGTTCGACTACCCGCGCCTGATCAACAAGGCGCTGCCGCCCGAGGTGCGCATCCTGGGCTGGACGCCAGTGCCAGCAGACTTCAACGCCAGGTGCGGCGGCCGGGCGGGAGAGTGGGTGTATGTATGTGTGTGTCAACTGTGTGTGTACCGCATGCGTATGCTGGTAGTCTGTGCGCGTGTGCGGCGTCTGCACGTTGGTGGCAGCCATGGGTCACAATGGGCGCCGCCATCCCAACCTCCGCACTGGCATCAGCGGGCGTGCTGCTGCGCGCCCCACATGCCCCATCCATCACAGGTTCAGCTGCCTGTACCGGCAGTATAAGTACTTCATCATACAGCAGCGACTGCCGCAGCCGCCGCTGCAGCTGCCGCAGCTGCCCACCCTGCCGCCCGCACCCGCCGCAGCAGAGCAGGATGCAGGGGACCCGGGGGCGGCGGAGCCGGGCCCCGGGTCCGCAGCGGACGCAGCAGCTGCTAGCAGCCAGCAGCAGCAGCAGCAGCAGCACTCGCTCGACATTCAGGCGATGCGGACGGCGGCGGCGCACTTCATTGGCGAGCATGACTTCCGGAACTTCTGCAAACCCGATGTCGCCACGGTGAGGTGATGAGCGCAAGAGCACGTGAGTGTCTGCTGCTAGGTTATAGGCTCCCAACCGGGCGGCACGTGCTGCCGGCTTCCTTCACGCGTGCCTGCAATCGCGAGCGGAGTCATACACCCCTGGTACCTGTAGCCAAATTCGGACATGCTGCGCACCCCTTTCACCGTGCAACCACACGCCACGCCCTGCCATCTCCATCTCAACATATCGCCGCGTGTCATGTGCCCATCAATCCGCCGCCCCATGCCTGCTGTGTACACCGCGCACAGGTCCGCAGCTTCCGGCGGCGCATCTTGTCCTTCACGGTGGAGCCAGTCACCACCTCCGCCGCCGACGCCGCCCACCAGGTGTACGCGCTCACGGTGCGCGGCACCGCCTTCCTGTGGCACCAGGTGGGGTGGTGGGGTTAACTTTGAACCAACCCCGTAAGGAAACAGTCGCGCTGCAAGGAGAAACTGCAGCCGCATATGCGAGCTGTGGTACATCACCATAGGTAGTCGGGTGGGCTGGTGGGGTGTGGGCGGGGCGGGGGCGGTCAGGGCCGTGGATGGCGGAGGCCGGGCTGTGGGCTGGTACAGAGCACATGCAGAGGAGGTGGGGCCGAGGTGCGGCAGCGCGGGGCGGGGTTGGGGTGGTTACTCGCACTGGTAGGCTGACGTACTGCACGGGTGTCACGAGTACCGGGACACTGTGCGCGGGAGACGACATAACGCACGCGGTCTATGTCAACGGCTTTGCGCGCACCGTACAAGTCAAGCAGTCATGCGTACCGGTATGCGAGAGCGTGTCCATGGCCGTGGTCCCTACCTCGAATCGCACATGCACATGCATCTATGCACATTATACACATGTCGTGCCACACACACCGGCGCCGCCCTCCACGGCAGGTGCGCTGCATGGCCGCCATCCTGCTGATGGTGGGCCGCGGCCAGGAGGCGCCGGACGTGGTGGCGCGGCTGCTGGACGTGGAGGCCTGCCCGCGCAAGCCGCAGTACAGCATGGCGCCCGAGGTGGGGTGCAGGGGGCGCGGCCGGGGGGGCGGGGGTTACACTCATGAGTATTCAAGAAGTGACGGCGTAGCCGGGGTGGTGGTAGACACCAGCGGGGGACAGGATGGGAGAGAGAGGGTGGGACGACTGTGAGGGCCCGAGGGGAATGGGAAGAACCGTTCGCAACGCTTGGTGACGGCGCGTGGATGAGGCAGGCCAGGGTGCGTAGCGCGCATGCGGAGTACCGTTATCGACGATGGTATTTCCGTATTGGTGCTTGGAAGCATGAAGCCCGGCCGGAAGCAATTTGCCTCGAATGGCTTGACTGCGCCGGCCCCCCTGCACTCCCCCGTAGGAGCCGCTGCTGCTGTACGCATGCGGCTTCCCCAGCCTCCAGTTCCGGCGCACACACGCCGCAGTGGAGGTGAGAGCCGATTGTGGGTTGTGCGTGTCAAAGCTTGCAACAAATGGCCCCAGCGTGAGAGAGCAAACAGTGTGAAGGCTTGAGGCTCTAGGCTGGAAGCCGTGAGGACCTCAGGCCTGCATGCGGCGTGGTGGTCTCCTCATGTGCCGCATGCGCTTGACCGAGCCCGGCTGCCTGCCCGTGTGCTCAGTGGACCCACAATAGTTGTCAATGACACCCACGACTGTCCTTGTGTCCGCCGATGACTTACTGCCTCAGGCCAACCTAGTGGATGTGGCCTCCCTGCTGCATCGCCACCTGATCGGGGCCGCCCTCACCGCCGCCTGCCACTCACGTCTGGCGGAGGACACACGGTGCGTGAGCGCGTGTGGCGCGTGCAGGAGAGCGGCGGGAACATGGGGCAGCAGGGCTGAGAGGGGCAGAATCGCATGGCGTGTAGCGCATGAGGCAGGACTAGGAGGGAGCGGGGGTGGGAAATAATGACAAGGGTGGTGTTCCTGGCGTCTGCCGTCATGCGTGTGCAGGTGTGCGGAGACGGCGAGCACGAGCAGTGGCGGTGCGGGCGCGGGTGCGGGCGCGGGTGCGGGCGGGCGCGGCTCCGGCCACGTGCCTCTGATGCGCCGCCAGACGGAGCCGTCCATTGAGGAGCGCTTCGCACGGTGGGTGTGGAGAGCGTGGGATGGGGGCGGGCCCTTTCCTGTGCGTTGGGCATGTTGCTGGGGTGTGTCTGGGAGTGCAAGATCTGTTTGCTCTGCTGGCGTCTGCGTGCTTCATGCCACACCCATACCCTGCCACTGGCTCCACCTCGCCTGCGATACTAAGGCGTGCGCGCCCTCGGGACACGTGTTCAGGCGCGGTCTGCCATGGCCGCCGGAGCCCCTGCCTGGCGGCTCGGCGGCGGCGGCAGAGGAGGATGACGGCATGGGGGAATGAGAGGGCAGCCGGCAGCGTTGGCATTTGGCAGGCTACGGTATCCTGAGCAGCCACGTCTCACACCTGACGGTCCAGCGTTTGGGATTTCGTGGAGGGCCTGAGCTCATTGCTAGGATAGCTAGCTAGTGGCGGTGGAAGAGTACGGAAGCGAGTGGGATAAGTGTTGGCGCTAGTGAACGCAACGCACAGTGACGCCTGTCGGCGACGGCGGGTGTGTGTGACAGGTGCGCGTTGTGCATGACCCGGATGGTCATAAGTACAGCCCAGGTAGTGGTGGAAGCAAGCAGCCTGCAGCCTTATGCAATGCAGTTACATTACATGGGCCGAAGCTCACGCCGTCTCTGGACAGGCGGCTTTCAACCCAATCAAAACTCGTGGGTCAGGCGCACAAGTGGTGGCCTGGTCACCCCGTGCTGTGGTGCGATGCTGTGGCGCGCACGTGCACTGGATGCGAGGTTGTTCAAAGGCAACATTCATAATGCAAATATGCAACTTTGTGTGCGCCGTGGCATAGTAGTGACGTGGCCACATGCAAGACCGCAATCACGCCACGACACCTGGGTGTTTGGCCATGACAGCATCGCAAAACCGCGGCCTTTCACCGGATGGCCCCAATACACCGTAGGGGATTAGGGGCATGTCGCACCCGTGGAGGGCACTGTCCTGCCTACCCACACCCTGTCTCCCTTACTTACGCCTGCACCGTGTTCCTTGCTTTCAAGTGCAATCGCTAGGCACGCACAATGAGCTTGACGAAGCAGGCCACGAGCGGGAACACGATATGTACCACTACATTAACCACTTTGACCCAGCTTCATGAAAACACACCGCACCGCACACGCCAGACACAGCACCTGGCGGCAGGCGCGCATGCCGCATCGTACGTACATCACGCCAGGCACGTGCGCGCCCGCATGCTCACTCATGCTCACGCCCGGCTTGCACGTGTATGCAAGTGCACAGTCCGGGATCCCAGCACAGGTTCAGTAACGCGCCTTTGGTTCCGAACGCTGCTGGCGTTCCTGTCCATCCTGCCACACTTAAAACTGCCCACCCGCGACGGCGTTAGTGGGAACATCAAAACAGAAAGATCCGCTGTAAAGCAACGGGACAGTTGTTTGGTAAGCAATCGGTCTTGCTTATGTCTTGGCCACCCATTTGCGAATGTGCGTGGGAACCAAGCGCTTGTCAGCCTTCTCGTTCTCTGGGTGGTAGTACCTGTGAGGCGGTGGGACAGTTGACGGGTGGCTGTTAGTTGACTACAGAGTCACCACTAGCCAGCCATCCCTCTCTATCCGAGCCCACCATAACCACACTACCGTAAGCTTTCTTCGCATCCATGCGCAACCCGTCAGACACTACTCACGGTGCACAGCGCCGGTACGAGAACTTGTCAAATGAGGCGTACAGCAGATCAAATGTTGGATCCATGGCTTGGTACAGGTTGTTGATGCTGCATGCGGGGGCAACCAGTGCAATCGGTGCGTCAATGCGGTGTGTCAATCAGGCGTGCCGAGTGAGGGCCGAGTGAGACTGGCCAACCAGTCTGGCAGGTGGAACGGCATCAACCGGGCGGCAAAAACAGGGCGGCATAAACAGGGCGGCATAAACAGGGCGGCATTTACAGGGCGCAGCATCAACAGGGTGGCATCAGGCGGGTGCAGCAAGGGGCAGCAAGGTTGCTTGTTCTTGCCGAATCCGTTTCGCATGCAAAATCTCCAGGCCGGTAGGCAGGCCGCCACTCACCTGCCGTCAATGTGGATGGCACGGAAGGGGTTGCGGCACAGCCCTCCCTCGCAGTAGGCTGTCACACTCAACAGCGCATCCAGCCGGTCTACCAGCCGCAAAGCCAATCCATCCAGCGGCTGCTTGTATCTGTTTTGTGTGTCAGCGTGTCAAGGGAACCAGTAAGTGCGCGCTTAAATGCGTATGCACGCATGCGTGTATAATGATGCGTGCAGTAGCCAACTGCCGAGCGCCGGTTCCAGACAGTTCACAAAACGCACACGTCCTTTCGACTCACAGGTTTACGAGCTCGGTGGGGTCTCGCCCCAGGTCAAACAGCATGCGAATAGTGCCCAGGGAGTCAACATTGGCGGGGTTGCAAAACACAATGTACTTGAAGCACGTGGTGTTGCCAGCGCGCGGCACCAGTACAGGCGGTCCGTAGCCCATGAAGGACGAGCAGGCGCGCACCGCCCGGAAACTCTTTGAGGCTCGTGAAGGCGTGGCCATGTCCTGCGTCAGGTGTCAGTGCGTGGAGCGAGGCGAAGGTGAGGAGTGCTACGGGGGCAACAACGGTGCAAGAAAGGCGGAAGGCACGACAGGAAGGCGGACATGCAGGCCGGTGTGTTATGTAGGCCGTCTCACTGTATACAGGTAGGTGTGGGTTCGCTTAGCAGCCCCAGCAGCTTGCAACACACCGCGAGATGCGAGTTGCTCACCAGCCAAGATTCAAGCGTGCGCACGTTGCTCCACATGCCGTAGTACGGCAGCGGCTCCCGCGCGCTGCCCTGTGCCGCCTGCTGCTGTTGCTGCAGCCGGGCGCGGCGGCCAGCCTCCTCAGCTGCCCACTCGCCCTCGCCTAGCCCTAGCACCTGCGCCAGCAGCCTCCGACCAGATTCTGCTGTAGAATTCTGCTGCTCAACTGATGCGGTCAGGTTGACGGGAGGCGGCGGCGGTGGAGGCCGCGGGGGGCGCCGTGTGCCTGGCGGAAGGAGAGGGCGAGGTGGCAGCGGCAGCTGCTGTGCAGGGCTTGGCGTGGCCACATGAGGGCTGGGTGGGCTGCTTGCTGAAGGCACAGCAGCAGGACTGGGTGGGTTGGCGAGTGGCTCGGGTGGCCTGGACACCGGAGGTGCTGGCAGCGGCGGCGAAGGATGGGACGCGGCTGGTGCAGGGCTGGGTGGCAGCGGGCTCGGGCTCGGCTGTGACGGTGAAGGCGGACTCGGCTGGGGTGGGCGGGGGCTGGGGTGAGGCGGTGGTGGAGGACTGGGCGCAGGAGGGCTGGGAGTTGGCGGGCTGGGCAGAGGCGGTGGTGGAGGGCCGGGGACAGGCGGGTGGGGAGCAGGAGGGCTGGGGGTAGGGGGCCGGGGGCTGGGTTGCGGAGGGCTTGGGGCAGGCGGGTTTGGGGCAGGCGGCCGTGGCGGGCTTGGTGGATTAGGAGGCGGTGGGTTGGGGCTAGGTATGGGCGGTCGGGGGCTAGGAGGCAATGGGGCCGGCACCGGCGGTATGGGCCGTGGTGGGCTTGGGCTGGGCATCGTTGATGGCGATGGGGCCGATGCCACAGGTCTGGGGGGCTGCGGCGAGCGGCGCTGTGGTGGCCGCCGCGTAGGCGGACTGCGCCGGAATGGCGGCTGAGTCCGCGGTGGCGGGCCTGGCGGCAGCGCAACCGGCGGCTGTGAAGGCGGGGAGGGTGGACGAGGAGATGGCGGTGGAGGTGGCGGAGGGCGTGGGGGCCGTGGGCTCGGCGTGCCCGGTGGAGGAGCGGGAGGAGGGGAGGGCGATGCGGGCGCCCGTTGGCCCGGTGGCGGTGTCTGTCCTCCGGGGGTCGGTGGATTGGCTGACGCAGGCTCTGGTGCGGGGTTTGTGGGCGGCGAAGGCAGCGGTTGTGGCAGCAGTTGTGGCGGCGAGGCGCGCGCAGCCGGCGGCTTGGTTCTTGGGGATGGCGGGCGTCGAGTCGGTGGCTTGCGGATCGCCGGCGAGCGCCGCAGTGGTGGCGGCGACATCGGCTGGCCTGGCGGGGGAGGCGACGGCGGGCTCGGACTGGGGGTCAGGGCAGGTGGCGGGCGAGGTGGTCGCGGTGGGCGCGAGCCAGCGGGCAGCCGCGGAGCAGGTGGTGACGGAGGCGAAGGGCGAGGCCGTAAGGGCGCTCGTGGCGGTGGCGGTACGGGTGGCACGGGCGAGGGCGGGCTCGCGCGTGGCCTCCGGGGTGGCAGCGGAGAGGGCGGGGAAGGTTGGTATGGCGGGGAGGGGCGAGGTGACCGAGGTGACCGAGGCGGTCGAGGCTGTGTTGTTGGTACAGACGGCGGCGGAAGTGATGGCCGCCGCTGTGGAGAGTCGGGTTGCCCTGGAGGCTGTGGTGACGGCGGCGTCCAAGGGCGCAGCCGGGGCCGCGGCGGCAGTGGCACGCTGGCTTGCGGCGGTGGAGGATCCACGCGGAGAGGTAAAGGAGGTCGAGGGGAGGGAGGAGGAGGCGGGCGAGGCCGGCCCCCTGGCGGCCGGGGTGATGGTGGAGGTGGCGACCGCGGCCGATGGGGAAATGGAGAGTCGCAGACGGGCCGCTCGCGTGCCGCCGATGCACTGGCGCGGGGCTGGTTGGGCTGTGGGTAGGCTGCGGCGATGGCGTCAAGCGGCAGAGGGGCCCCGTCCAGAGTGGTGCTGCCGGGCTCGGACATTATGCCTGCAAAGTGTAAAAGCGAGCGATTGCGTGAACCATACAACGTATTTGTAAAGGGTGGTAAGGGTAAGCGCAGAATGCCCGGGACCAAACCGTTCGACTGGCCTCCTGTACCCTGTTGTGATGTGAGGGCAAGCGCGGCTGATGTGTTTTCCACACGCGCGCAGCTAGCTCACCTGCCAGGTAGGTGATTGTGGCTGTGAGGTCCACCGCCGCCGCCGTCACCTCCGCTGCATACACGCCCACCGGCATCCCCGGCCCGGCCAGCAGCATCGGCACACGTACGTCCTCCTCAAAGTAGGTGGACTTGTCCTGCGCAGCAGGCATATGGCGTTTGCGCAGTTCATTTCGCTGTATCCAGCAGTCCTAAACCGCTACGCCCCCTGGCCCCCCACCGCAAAGCCCCCGCGACCCCCACCTGCGCCATGTTGTGGCTACCCAGCTTGAAGCCGCTGTCAGAGCTGAACACAATGACTGTGTCATCCAGCAGATCGTGACACGCCAGCCTCGACACTGCAGCCATTGTCAGTTTTGGGCAGCGCGCATGCCAACACGTTAATAGGGGACAGGGAGCGGGATGCATAACGAGGTCTGCGGCTTGCGCCCAACCCTGCAATCCGCCGGCACGCCAGCGGCCCGCAGGCCCAGCCCTTGGCAAAGATATCACTCACACATGAGTGCCAGCGTGTCGTCTACGGCACGCAGCGCTTGCAGCCGTGCTCGAAAGCGGGCGTCTATGTCCGCCGCGTTGAAGTTGTTGGTGCGTTGGCTGGTGAACCCGACCTCAGCCGGGACCGGCACACCCCAGTCCGCGAGCTGTACGTCCGCGTGCACGGTGGGCGCGAAACAGGTGCGTCATGAGGGAGGGAAGAAAGGTCGGGCAATCAGAAACGTTCGAGCAACCTGGATGAACTGTGCCAACTCGGGCCGCAGGAAGTTCTGATCGCATCAATTCGCCACTCCCTGCAAGGTGTGTACAGAAACGGCACGTAGACCCGAGACGTGCCAACCAACCGCTAGCCCCCGGCTGTACGCTCGCCTTACCCTGGGTGCCCGTTCCCCTAGGAATAGGTTCTTGTATTCCGGCATCACCTGCGGGGGGCAGGCGAGATGTTGACAGCAGGCCACACGCGGTGTCACAAGCGAGCATGCATGTAGGTCTGTGCGGTAGTGTACGCAATGCACACATCGTTCATTCCTTTTTACAAAGGTAGCGAATACACATATACATGCACACACCGACACACGCATACCTCCGGGTAGGCGGTTGCTGCACGGCCAGAGTCACGCGGCGCCACAGTGGCTACCATCATAAAGAATGGCTGGTCCTGACCCGCCGCTTCACTGCCGTGGGAAAGGAGACAGGCGCGGTAGCAAGATGAGTAGGGTATAGCAAGAGGGGCATGGCGTGCTGAAGCAGTGGACCGGCCTCCTCGGGACAGCCTGCAGCAATCATGTTCAGTCCGACTCACTCAATGCGCTTGGTGACCTTTTCCCGAATCAATTCCTGCAAGGGCCAGGTGCATGCATAGCTGTCAGCAATATGCTGCTACGGTAACAGGAACACAGCGCCCAAGCAGCAGCACATGCCATGTGCAGCATGAGGGCTTTGGCAACCCAAGCGCGCACGGGCGGCATAGCACATAGCACAGCACAGCAGCCCGGGGATCCCACCCACCTCGTGGTATCGCCCCGTGTAGGTTACGACACCATCAGGCCCCGCACACCCATACGCGGGGACCTGCAAGATATTAAGGAGTACCCAAATGATGTGGGAGGTGAACCTCCAGGGAGGTAAACATGTGAATGATGTGGGAGGTCAACCTCCAGCGGCTCGATTCGTTGCGCCTCCCAACCCCTAAGCGCCCCTGCTTCACCGCCGCCATCAATATGATACCACCGCCGCCACTCACATCCTGTCCGCTGCCGTCCCCGCTGCCGGCGCCATCGGCACTGCCGCCGTCCGAGGATTCATCCGCCTGCACGAGCACATCGGCCGCCGTCCAGCCCTGGGGGCAGCCGTATTGCTGCAGCACGGAGCGGTTAAAGCCGTTGAGGAACTGCCCCACCAGGTACGTGTTGTAACCGGCGGCCTGCATGGGCAACACACGCGTGTGGGACAGATGGTGAACAGCACAAACCCGGCGTAAGATCGTAGAGCACACCCTGCCCGAACTGATGGCCCCGCACCCTGACACCCCACCCCCTTCGGTCCTACTGTCTTCTCGTAGTTGCATAGTTGATCATGCATGGAGTCCTCCTGTCTTCCTCCCCCTCAACCCCAACCCCCTGAATACATTTTGTGATGCCGCCCAGTAACTGGACGGCTGTCCTCATGTTGTTGGGCTCTGGCACACAACCACACACACCTGCAGCCACACCGGCAGATAGTCGGAGTCTAGACCGCGCTCCAGAAACTGAAACGCGCCGCCTGCACGCACGTTGCAAGGGGGATGTCCATGTTTATGTTTGTGGCTGTTGGGCATGACCAATTGTCGGCCGAGGGACACAGGCAGGACAGCATCACCAGACCCGGTTGCTGGCAAACGTAAATATGCTGTATGCGCGGTGTCGAAACGTCAGTTGTGCGTGCTGTTTCGTCCGCGTGTGGACAACGGCTCTTTTCGCCTTCACACACGACTCACCCCGGGCTGCGGAGTTGCTGGTGATGTTGGTGTTGTGGCAGTGCCGCCCCGTGAGGAGGGAGGCTCGACTGGGGCAGCCCGCGACAATGAATTGGGGCAGCTCAAGGCCTGCACACAGGTGGATGCACGAGGGTGCATGGGTGCAGCTCAGGGTGCAGCATGGACTGTGACAACGCAAGATCCCCTGTGTCGATGTATACCTGCTCCCGAGCGCCTAGCAACGCCTGCAAGCTGAACCATATGCGTAATGCGCATTACTGATGGGCCCTGATGGTCAACACGTGCCGTGCGTAACAGCACCCAGCAACTAACACGCATAACCCTGCATAACACGCACCTTGCTTGCGCAGGTACTTGTCCAAAGTTGGCATGTACTTGGCATCAGCGCTGCCCAGGAGGTAATCCTGGTCATCCTGTAGCCATCGGCACGTATCAGGTTTTGAGTGCTTTGCGGGTTGATGGGCATTGGACGGCAGCCACGGGCCGCCTGGTGCAGCGCGACCACGGTGTGCAAGGGTGTGCATGACCCAACGGCGGGTTGCGCAGGTTGCGGCGTGCCTAGCGCATTTTAGCTAGGGCGAAGTGTTTCTTGGCCGCACTATGGCAATCTGCATGTGTGTTGAACAGCTTCACACTCACCGTTAAGATAAGGAGAATGTTTTTGCGAATGGTCGACATGCCAGAATCTGTTGAGGTTGGTTGTCCCTCTGCGCTGCGCAGCCCCCAGCATGGTAGTAACACTATCAATGCGGCCCAGGCCATGAGCACCATACTTGCTGTGCCCTGGCAGCGTGACCAGCACGCTGGGGATGCCGAAGCCCAGCGAGAGGTCGTCATCCACTCAGGCGCACCAATGTTTATTGCATACTAGTAATCATCTATTGCCCAGGCTATGTAGATGCCTGCTCTGCTTGACGTGCACGCGCAGGTCAAGGACAACGGCGGGCGTCTAGTTCTTTACTTCTCGCCCTCAGCGGCTTTCGGCTCGGCATCTTTTGCCTGAATAACGAAATACTATGAGAGCACAACTGCAGCTACAAAACCGCAAAACGTCGTGGCTGGGGCAAGCGGTTAGCCAAAGGGCCGGCCAAGTTCGTCGGAAGGCTGCACGAAGGATGTGAATTAGCACGTCTGCCTTCCAGCAAGTATATATGCCTACCCGAGCAGCTGTGATATTTGTCGGTCATGCGCGAAGGGAGTTTGTGACCGTTTCCCTTCGATAGCCTCATCCCCGCAGCGGACCCGATGCCAACTGCCACCGTGGTGGTGAGCAGGACTCGCTAATGCGCTTGACGTGCGCAAGCCATCATGGCATAAACGCTGACAAACTTACAGGGCCTTCCTTACCTCGCAAGCAGCAAAACATGTTACAGCAGAGGCGCATTCTGCGGCATGACGCTTGACGCCAATCGACGTTAACACCGTTACTAGCTCAAGCTCTGCTGGCATCCACGCACCCGCCATATGGATATCACCCAACAACTCCATCTCCAAGCGTCACCAGTTACATGTTCCACAACCAGTACCTGAACCGCATCACACCTTCACCCCCTCAGCTTGTCTGCCATCCAGGTCCACAATTCCGGCTGCAATTGAGGCGAGCCTCCCTACGCATGCCGGACGCACAGAGCCCCCTCCATTTTGACGTCCCTGTCTGCTCAGAACCGGCCACGGCCGCGCCCCCTGCCTCCCCGCCCGCCAAAGCGGCCTCCCCGCCCGCCTCTCCCACGGCCGCCAGGCGAGCGGCCACCATCACCGCGCCCGCGGCCGAAGCCACCACGGCCGCCGCCGCGGCCTCCCTCCTGGTGCGGCTGCTTGTTGGGGCGCTGCACATAATCCAAGTCCCCTGTGGAGGCAACGCGTATGAGAATTAGGCAAGCGTACCGTTCTACAGTGTGCGCCGAACACTGTTGCGTGACGACCAGCTGCGCGCGGCTCGAGCACCGCCCGACACCTCAACAGCTCGACCCTTGTCCAGGCATCCTACCGCAAACCCACCGCCCTCGCATGCATTCGGCTAGGAATACTAGTCCTGACTGTCCTCCTGACCCACTCCTTCATCGCACCCAGCCCGCCTTTGCGCGCCTCACTCCCGTCCAGCCCTCGCCCCTTGGCACTCACCGAAGATGGCGCTAACGCACTTGACGTAGGAGAAGTCCTCCGCGCTGCCATCCTTGCGCACAGCGAAGAAGGCGCGAGCGTCCGCGTCCCGCGCGCCCTCGAAGCGGCGCACCTGGAACGAGCGCAGGCCGCAGCCAATCTGTGTGTGTGTGTGGGGGGGGGAGGGGCGATTGCAGGGCAGGCAGCTTGTTAAGTATGACAGCTTGTGGCAGTAGGTTTGTCACGACCAGCGACAGCCAGCGTCGCGTGCCTGTGAATTGCGTGACTGGATACGCCCACGAGCCCTGGAAACGCGCAATCGGTATGCGCACAGCCAGCAGGCCTTGCGTGCATGTGCGCACGCTCCGGCGGCCGCAAGGGCAAGGGCGCAAGGCCCCCCAACACGCCCCAACGGTGTGACAGCACCAGAATCTCACCTTGCTATCCGCGTTGGGGTGTCCCTTCTGCAGCAGGTCCAGCAATATCCGGTACTCGTACTGCGAGCAAGGAGCGGAAGTCAGCGTCAGGGTCCGTGCGCCGGCACCGTGGGGCCCAGAAGGGGGGGCTGTCAGCAACAAAGTCTGCGCCCAGCCGCCGCTAATTCCGAAATCATAACATTGATAGGCAACTAAAATTATTCCAGCTGATTGGCCCCAAACGGCTGCGCACCTCGTTCATGTCGGTGTCCAGGCTGGTCGAGTGCTGAAGGACCTTGAAGTAAGCAGCGGCGTCTTTCCCGGAGTTGAATAGTTTAAAGCCCAGAGTCGTGGGTGTGCTCTCGGCCGGCCGCTTCTTGTCTGCGCTCGCCGGTGCATCCTCGCCGCCTTCTCCAGCTGCGTCCTCACCCTCGGCTCCTTCTTCCACAGCTTCCTCCTCTTCCGCTGCTTGCTCCTCCTTCACCTCCACAGCGTCGGGAGTCTCCTCGGCCTTGGGCTCAGCGTGCGCCTCCTGCGCCTCTGCCGCAACCTCAACCTTTGCGTTCTCGTCGGACATGGCGAGCTTCTTGGTGGTGAAAGTATGCAGGGGGTGCAGTGCGATAGGGTCGATATGAAAATTCCAGCAGCCAATGGACCAACTGCCTTAACGGTCGACGCCAGGCCTGCTTTCCATCCTCCGGTTGACGATGCGCCCTCCGTTGCGCATCCGCGATTCACCGTTAAGTCCCTAGGGGCGAGGCTCCCTAGGAGTTCAGCTCGCGAAGCCCAGCTCCCGAGTGTCCCCTGTCCGGCGCCTGTCCCCTCCGGGTTTCCTCCTCCAAGTGCCGTCCATGTCCTCAAGCCGGCAACACCTACAATAAGTTCCATGTGCATCCTGCGCAGTACAAATGCTCTAAACCACATGCAGCCCGAATGATATCATGCCGTGCCAAGTTTGCGCGCAAGACTGCACAACAGCTGGGCTACCGTGACTTGCGTGAGTGCATCTGCGTGAGCGCCGCCACCAGTCCTGAGGCGGAGCTGCCCGGCCACTCAGGCGCCACTCGCCCCCTCCATCTCACGACCCACGCACATAAAACTTCCCTGCGTGCTCCAGTCAGCAGCCCTTTGAAGACTCCAGTCCGCACGCTGGCTGCCTCCACCTCCACAAGTCCACATGACCACGTTCACCGCACGCACTTCCGTCCTCACTTCCCTCCTGTTCCTGCCCCCTCCTCTGCCTCCTCCTCCTCCTCCAAGCTCCATTCCCGTACACTTGCAGCCGCCACCACCACTGCCACTGCTACCGGTCCATCTGGGCGCCGCTGCGCACGCGGTAGCCCTTGGGCACACACCAGGTGGACAAGCTGACTCCCTCCTGCAGCATGCGGCTGGTCTGCGGCTCCGTCAGCGCCAGCACCTGTGCAGGTTGGAAGACAGGCGGAGAAGCGGGGGCCGTGGGGGCATGGTACGTATGGGCAGCGACGTTACAAGGGCGCGTTGTGACGCAAGACCGCCTGGCGCAGTTGCCCCCCCGTGTGCCGCAGGACCCCCGCGCGGTGCCGCAAGCCCCCCTGCAGTGACGGCGGCAGCAGTGAAGCGGCAGCGTGCGCTGGGATCCACACGCCTGGCCCGAGTGCCATCCTTTCACAACCCCCCTTTCCTCTTCCCAGCTCGCCTGGCTGCTTCGCCTGGCTGCTTCCCATGCCCATTCATGAGTCACGACATACATGATTTTGTTTGGTCTGCGTGTGCGCCCAAACTTGCTGCCCACCTTCTCGTACAATGCGTCATTGGTGGCGATGAGCGAGCGGTCGAATACGCTGTAGGCCAGCCCGTCTGCGGTGGTGAGCCGCCCGCCCGCCTCCTCCAGGATGACGGCGCCCGCCGCCACGTCCCATGGCTTCAAGTTGTACTGCCAGTAGGCGTCAATGCAGCCTTGGGAGGCAGGCAGGAGAGCAGAGGGGTGCAGCAATGGTATCAAGGGGTGGTGTTTGGTTGGTAAGTGCTGGGCGTTGCACCTGCTTCCATTTGCCGAAAGTGTGGTAGGCAGCAATGGCTATAGCGGAGTATGTCCGTGTTGTTGCCCCGTCCACATCGCGCCCCTGATGGAGCCGTCCCAGCAACGCTACTTCAAGCTGCTCCCCACGGCCCCGCACGCGCCGCCAGCTTCCGTGCGCATGCTCACCCATGGCGAGGTGGCACATGTTCGCGGCCGCGGCGCCGCTCATGCGCACTCCGCGGCACCTCTCCGTGAACTCCTTCTGCAGCACCGTCAGCTGCGGCCACATGTCCTCGTAGTACACAGCCTCCGTGGTCTGTGTGTGCGCGCGTTTGCGGGCGTGAATGCGCGCCATTTGCGTCTGTGTTTGGCCTTGCCCTCATTGATTCTCTCATTGGTCCGGGCATGTCCAATCACTTATCCATTCCAGCGGTGTCGGGCCCCTAAAGAAGCCGTACTGCCGCTGACATTCCCCACGCCCAGCAATCACCGCTCCCAGCTGCGCCTGCGGCGCCTGCGGCTCCCGCCACTTGTGCTCCGGCATCCACTCTCCCGTTCCTATGCCCTCTCCCGCTTCCGCTCCAGCTCTCGGCTCCGTCACCCACCACGACCGCGTCCCGCAGCTCCTTGACGCGGCTGACGAAGATCTGTTGCCCGTCCACGAACGCGCCCTGGTTGCGCGCCGCTGTGAAGGTGCGCGTGGTCCAAGTCTTGGGACCGCCCAGGAACTCAATCACACATCCCGCCACTGCGGTGCATCAAAGGCACGAGTTCTGATGTTATCGCCACCAGCCATCACCGAACGCAAGGCCGCCAGCCGTCACACGAGGTGGAGCACGACGGGGACGGGGTCCGGCACGAGGAGACCCACCTGGCGTGGCGTGGCGCAGCACGCCCACGCTGACGCAGAAGGACTGGTAGCCATGTGCGAAGTTCACAGTGCCGTCCAGAGGGTCCACGCACCTACGACACGGCATGTTACAACACGTCAGCACGCCCCACACCTCCGATCAAGACGCCGAGAGGGCCAAGGCGACATGCGCACATCCTCACACCACAAGATACCACCCTCGCATAGGCCAGGGCATCATCACCAGGGGAGCCCCGCCTCCCGCTGCCCACCAGCGCCCACCAACGCCCACCAACCCATTCCAACCCGCACTTCTCCGGTACCGACCTAACCAGTTTGCCGCGACCCACCCAGCCCCCAGCCTCAAGCCTCCAGCCCCAGCACCCACCACAGGTAGTCGCTGCTGACGTCGCCCAGCACGCCGCCCTCCTCTCCCAGCACCGCATGGTTGGGGAACGCGGCGCGGATGGCGGCCACAACTGCCTCCTCGCTGGCCTTGTCCGTCTCAGTCACTGCGGCAGGCATAGGATTGGAGTACGGTATAAGATGGTTAGATAGCGGAATGGGATGGGAGTGTGAGCCGAGAGCATGACCACAGCCGTGAGGCGGGCTTGGGCCACACCGGACACACTTCCGTTTCTGGGACCTGTACCAAGCTTGCCCTACACCCGTTTCCTGCAGGCCCCTGTAGGCATAATGATGGGACTGGAAATGACTGTCTCCCACCCCACCTCGACCCCAGCAACAGCAGCGGCAGCTGCAGCAATAGCAACAGCGGCTGCAGCTTAAGTTGCAGCTGTAGCTCACCAATGTCGGTGCCCTCCTTGCGGGAGATGTTGCGCGGCTTGTCAGCCGCGGCCATCACGATCTGATGGGCAGGGCGGCCGAAGGCGGCACGTAGATGCGCAGTGCATTGGGTTCAAGGTAGTGCGCACACCCTTGTCGAAGGCCGCACCCAGTGTGCATTATGGTCGGCTGTGACGAAGGCATGAAGTGGCGCCGTGCGTTCAGAGCAACGCTGCTCAGGGTTCGTGACCCCCCCCCCAGCTTGGCACATCCTACGTGCGTTGAATCCCCTTGCCCAACCTGAGACGGCTGCCCCTCACCTCCGCACCAAGCTGCGCCGCCTTCTTGGCGGTCGCTAGCAGGTCTTCAGCAGCCACCTTGGGCCCTGCCGCACGCACCAGCACCTGCCGGTGGGCCGTCGCCCGCCGCGCTGCTGGCGCCGGCCGGCGCGCTAGGTTGCGCGAGCTAATGGCATGCATCTTGCAGGTAGGCACGCAACACGTATGTTGCGGTGTTCACAACAATTGTCACAACAATGGTCTTATGCGTTTATGCGCTGCGGTTCGATTTGTCGCAAGGGTTCTTCGTTCAAACTGATTTAGATCCAGGCAAGTCCGTGTGAAGGCTAGCGGGTCCGGATGGCTCATGGGCATAGCGGGCCTTCCTTGCAAATTGCGGTACAAGCCCGGAATGGGTCCCCCGGCCATCACCAGTATTGCTATGGGGGCATTAAGTGCCTCCGTGTATGAGAGCTGCTTTACAATTCCCATACAGACGCATGCGAGAGAGTAGCGACGATATGCTTGCTGGGGGCTTATGCTTGCTGTAAGGCCTTAAAAGCAACAGAGTTGCCTGTTGTCGTGACTCCAGTTGGTTTAAGCACCATAGTACACACTGTGCTTCCACAAACGCACAGGAGCTCAGCGACCGAAGGCGCAAGACTCAGAGCCTGCCCAGGGCCCCGAGTTCAAAAACTTACAGTGTACATGGGATAATGCACGAGAGCCAATAGAAAGGACAAAGAAGAAAGTCATGCATGCGAGGGCTGCAGGCCTGTGCAACACCTGAAAGCTGCTTCTTAGCGAGTGTGCGTTCAGCAAATCCAGGCTCGTCAAACATCAATAATTCAAATATATTACATAATAACCTTCGACAATTGTGGGGGAGTCGACGCACATACTAATTATGGAGTGACCGTTGTTTTGACTGTACTCGCTCGCTGATGGCTCCACCTAGATGCATAATACCTAGCGCGCAGGCGATGAAAAGGATGGGCAAGTTACCCGGCCGCGTGGCGCTGCTACGGGCTGCATGGTTCGCGTTCTCCCTGATGGGTTTGTTCAGTTGCGGCGCTTCCACGAGAGATGACCGGCCAAACATTGTGTTGGTGCTGGTGGTGAGCTTCATGTGTCAGCTGTGGTGGGCACTGCCACAGTCGGGCTCGTGCTGCGACGGCTGCCCACACCCCAGGCCCCCACGCCCATGCACGTTCCCTGGGGCCACTCAATTGTACGGAACCGGAATTACGCCGCCAGCGCTCACGTATGCTTACATAGCCATTTCTCACGAGAAGGCGTCCATCGGAGTCGTGTTCGGTGGAGACGCGTGGTGAAGGCGTGTCGCGCATCCCTAAGCGCGCCTGTGACCGGATGCCAAGGTTACCGCCCTTCGCCCCACTACCCCCACGCAGGATGACCAAGACTATATGCTGAACAGGTTAACGGGTGGCCGTGAGGCTGTCTTGTGCACCTACGGTTTGCAACAAAAACATCCACTACCGGTATTACTACCGTGCAACGACCGTCCACCCATGAGCTCCCTCGCTCCCTGACCCTGCTGCCCGCAGCACGCACCCGCGCTACATGCCGGAGCTCGACCGCCTGGTGCGACAGCGAGGTGCGTGTGCCGAACACACACAGCCGCTGGGAACATGCAAGCCTCTGGGGTGGCCAGGATCGGCTGCTCTCGTTGGCATGCACGGTATCCGGGTCGCCCTCTGTGCGTAAGGGCGGAGCCCCTGCGATGCCAACTGCACGCAGCGGCCCCGCGAACGCCCCTCAGCGAGACACACCGAGTATTTATGTCTTCCTTCCCCTTTGGTGCCCTGTCAACATACGTACACACAGGCCTGGAGGTCCAGCACTTCATCACCTCCTACGCCAGCTGCTGCCCCAGCCGCACCTCACTCCTCACAGGCCGGTGGGTTTCACAAAGCAACTCAACTCAACACTCGCGGCGCGACTTGCTCACCTTGACTGGTGGAGGGTCGTCATCAGGGTACAGCGCTGCGTTGCGGATCGGTCCACTGGCACCACTGAGCTATTGAGGCCTTTGAACTTACAGATGGCAGAGCAGACGTAGCACGGGAGGTCTGGGATTGCGGCGGGCTTGTTCAATTCCCGAGGTCTTGCCACCCAGCCAGCTGCCCCCACGTGTTTTGACCGCGCAGGCACTGCCACAACACAAACATGACCTCAAACGCCTGGCCGTACGGTGCGCGGTACTCACGCTGACACGAACGGGATGTTTTGTGCGGACTGGTCTTGCATGCAAACAACACTGCGCTGCATCTTTCAGTGTTGTCGCTATGCACATGTGCTTTCTGGTGCTCTTTGTACACCCAATCACACTCGCTACTACCGTATTCCGACAGCATGCACCCAATGTTCTGCTCTCTGTTGTTGCTCCCGCATGCACATGCACAGGCGGCTATATCAAGTTCAAGCTTGATCAGTTGGACGACCAATACTTGCCTGTGTGGCTGCAGGTGTGTGTGGGGGTGTGGGGGTGTGTGGGTGTGTGTGCCGCAGAACATCCGTGCAAGGGCGTGGCACGTTCCGCACTGCCATGCTTGCTGCGAGAAGCAAGGGCACCGTATGTTCACCAGCACCTCACGACCCACCCAATGCAGGCTGCCGGCTACGACACATACTACGTCGGCAAGTTCCTCAACGGATTCACGACGGACTCGGCGGCAGCGCTGGGATGCCCAGGTACGCTTTTTTGCTACATTCTATTGTGCATTTATGACCACGATCTGGGCGTTCCTTTAGCCTCGAGCAGGCATGCCTGCTTTGCAAGCGTGCCTCGTCATCTCCTGCTGTGCTGCGCTCACCAACGGCCGCGGCACAACGCATGCGCGGCGGCGCACACGCACAGGCGGCTGGACGGACCTGGACGGTCTGGCGCAGGGCGACACGGGCGGCGGCGAGGAGCTCTACTACCGTGACACACCCGTGTTCCTGAGGAACTGCCGCCTCACAGGCGCGCCAGCAGCTGCCGCAGAAGCTGGCGCCCGAGCAGGGGAACCCGCTGGAGCAGCTGCAGGTGTCGGGGCCGGGGCAGGGGCAGGGAAGCAGCAGCCGCAGCCGGGCGGGTCGGCGGAGCTGCTGGATGCGGAGCGCTGGCCAGACACGTTCCTGGAGCCGGTGGTGCGGCAGAAGGCGCTGTCGTACATCGAGTGAGTGCGGTGCTCGTAAGGCTGGAAGTGGAAGGCACCGGTCTACGCTCGCTCGCGGTCTGTCATGCGGTCAACCGGTTCAGCCCGAACAGCGGCCTGGTGGGCTTTGCAGGGTCGAGCCCACAATGCGCACCGTAGCCTGCGGGGCGGACGGGTGTGGTTAGCTAGATAGCCAAGTCGCTGAGCCGCTCGGTCTATGCTGCAGTGCTGCAGCGGCCAAGGGCAAGCCCTTCTACCTGCAAGTCAACACCTTTGCGCCGCACGACTCCGAGGGCGGCTCGGACGCGCTGCCCGAGGTGGAGGTCAAGTACCGGGGCCTGTACGCCGATGTCAAGCTGCCAAAGGTGCGGGGGCCGGGGGCGGGTGTGGGTGGAACCAGATTATCATGATCAGGTTGCGGTTTGGGTACAGGCATGGGGTTTTGGGAGAGGCAAGATGCATGCTCCCGAACATGGGTGCCCCTGTTCCCAAAAGACGTGGTGCGTACGGCATCGGTGCTGTGCCCGCAGAGCGCCAACTTTGCTGTGCAAGTGCCCAAGCAAATCGGCTACTACTGGCCTACCGATGTGAAGGAAGCGGTGAGAGTTGCGGGCTGCAGGTTGTGCGAATGCCGCTTGTGCACGCGCAAATGTAATCAAGGCATGCCGCCGACCCCGTGGAAATTCTAGGCCGCATGCGCACGTAGCCTTTGCTGTACCGCATACGCCTTCTTATTTTCTGTAACGAATACGCTTACGTGTCTCATCCTGTTGTGTCACGCCCTTGTGTCTGCCAACGTGCAGCTGCCCAGCATCACGGCCCGATACCGAGCTCGGCTGCAGGTGCGCACATCAAGCGTTTTAGACCAGCAGCGACACATTCTACAGGGCCCATGCTCACCTCTGCCCATGGCTCCAGCCAGCCATAGCCACGCCTTGCCGCTTTGCTGCTCCCAGTACACCATTCACGCGCTTGCTACCCCATACCAACGCTCACCTCACACTGTTGTGCTGCGGCCGCGCAGGCGCTGCGCTCCGTGGACGACACGGTGTCGGCGCTGGTGAGCCGGCTGGCCTGCCGCGGGCTGCTGAACCGCACCGTGTTCATCTACACCTCCGACAACGGATTCAAACTTGGCAACCACGATATCACGCAGGAGAAGTTCACGCAGTACGAGGTGCGTGCGTGGGGCTGCGGCCAGACGCTAGCTGCGGGCGGCGAGTTGCGCGGAAAGGGCATTGCGGCCTGCAGGCCTGTTGCTGCTGGCAGAGGGGCTGGGGCCCCACTGAGCTCCAGCGTACCATACCTCGTGCGTCAGGCATGAATCGGCGGTCTCTTTGTTGAAAGGCACGAGGGAAGAGGCTCGATACGTGTGTGTGTGTGTGTTTATCCACCCTCGCAGGAGGATGTGCGGCTGCCGCTGCTGATGACGGGTCCCGGTATTCCGGTGGGTGCCGCCACCGGCTCCGAGTTCCAGGCGGCCATGACCGACATCACCGCCACCGTGCTGTGGCTGGCGGGTGGGTGGATGGGGGTGATGCTGGTCGGGTGTCTGTGCGCTGTAAGGGAAACAAAACGAGCATGTGTGTGTAGGTGTGCGTGCGTGCTTGTGGGGTCCACAGGGAATGGGGGCGAGGGGCGGGACGGGGTGCCGTTGCCGTTGAACGTTGGGCAGTGGTGCGTTGTTTGAAATTGGAGAGCACCATATGCTTGACGTTTGAATGGGAGTAATCGTCTACATATCGCGGGTTTCGCGGCCTGCCGCTGGCAGTATCCACGACCGCGTAAGCCCCTTGTACCGCCCTTGCCGTGCCGGCTCCATGCAGGCGCCACCACCGGCAGCACCACAATTGATGGCTCCGCACTGCCGCTGCCCGACTTGATGGCTCGCTACTCCGCCACCACAGCTCTGGATGGAGCCGCGGGTGACGTCAACACACAGTTCTGCACCCCCGCGCCGCCGCCCGACCCACCCAACCCGCCCGCGCCGCCCCGCCCGCCGCCGATGGCTTCACCGCCTCCAAAGCAACCCAACAGCCTCTTCAGCCTGTTCCCCCGGCCGCCGCCGGGTGGCGGCAGCGGTGAAGATGGCGGCGGTGTGCCGAAGCCAGCGACAGCGCCACCATCGCCTGCCCCATCTCGGCAGCGGCCACCTCCGTCACCCCCTTTGTCGCCGCGGCCGCCCACAACTCAGCCGCTGCCGCGGCCGTCTCCACACCAAGCGCAACCTGAGCCGGTGGCACGGCCGCCACCCATACCGCCTTCTCCAACGCCATCGCCGACGCCGGCAGTGACGCTCCCGCCAGCTTCCCACCCCACAGCGGCCCCTCTGCCACCCTCACCTGCACCCGTGCGGCCACTTCCCCCTTCACCGGAGCCGTCACGCAGCAGTCCGTCGCCGATGCCACCCAGCCCCACCGCTCAGCTGCTTCCGCCGCAGCCGCTGCCGCCACAACCTTGGCCACCGCAGCCGCAACCCCGCCCGACAGCGGACCCTTCTCCGGGGCGACAGCCGCATGCAGCTGCACCGACCCCGCGCAAAACCAAGAACCCTCCTAGGGTAGGGCAGATGCCAGCAGGCGCATTTAGGAGCACAAACGCACGCACAACAGTTTGCTCCGCGCCTTTTTCACCGTCCGCGCTGTGATACCTGTTTTGACCTTGACCTGCTGGTGTCTCTCTGGCTGCAGGCCCTTCCGCCACCAAGTGTCAGGGCAGGCCAGCGCCGCCAGACCACGGCTGCAGCGGTTCATGGCAACCAGCAGCAGCAGCGGCAGCAGGTGGTACCGGCAGCCGCGGCCACTTCCGTCCCTGCCACTGACAGCGTGCCCCTCATCCATATGCTGGGGGGCTGGCGGCCGGCGGGCTGGTCTTGGCAGCACGACCTTTGGATCCAGGTGTGTGGAGGGGGAGGGTCTGCTGTGCGTGGCCGGCCGCGTTTCAGCAAGCTACCCATGCCCTGCAAGGGCCTGCCAAAACGGGTAGCGGAGGTATGGAGTGCGCCTGTGCATGACCGTACTGAACTCTGCGTTACCTCTGCCATTCCCGACGTACTGATTTCATGTACCTTTCCCTTTATCGAATAATAAACTATTGTGCAAAACCTACCCCGCCAGGAGCACGCGGAGGGGCTAGGCCTGCACAGCTGGGTCGAAGAGGTCAGAGCCGCCGCCGCCACCACCTCGGCCGCGCTCAACGGCAGCTCTGGACCCATGAGCACTGCAGCGGCAGGGCAAGACGCACTGCTCGCAGCTTTGGCAGCGCGTCCACTGAAGCAGCTCGTCGACGGACCTCGACTGGCCTGGTACTCGGAGGAACGCGTGCGGGTGGCGCTGCGGGAGGCAGCGGAGCAGGTGGTGGCACGACAGGCAGCCCTTAGGGCGATGTCAGGCACCGAAGGCACTGACACGGCGGGCGCGGTCGCTGCTCACAACCAACGGCATGTGCTGCTGGACGCAGCTGCGGGAACGGCGGGGAGTGCTGGCGGGCCGGTGCCGGCCTCTCGCCTGGAGAGCTGGAGCAACGTGTAAGTCTTTCGGAAACCAAGCCGTCAAGCTTGGAGTCACTTGGTCGCTGCGTTGTGCTCGTGCAATGCCGCGCGATGGTTTGATGGAAAGGCGGCTTGCTTGCTTGCCCGCGAGAAAATGACAGCGCTGCGGCATCGCGACTGTGCAGGGCGCTGATTGAGGCGTGGCTGGACGGCGTCTTCAAGGGCAAATACTATAAGGCCATTCGGGCCTGCACCACACACCAGGCCTTCGGCGGTCGCACGCCCTGGACCTGCTACAAGTGAGCAGTGCCGCATGAAGTTGCATTGCTGTGTGCGTGGGGTGCGCGCGCGTGTGTGTGTGTGTGTGTGTGTGTGTGTGTTGATAAACACAACAAAACGAAGCCCTGGTGTGTGTGTGTGTGTGTGTGTGTGTGTGTGTGTGTGTGTGTGTGTGACACGGTGTGGGTTCATGCTACTGCTGCAACCGGACGGTTGCCGCACGGCAGTCGCGGCATGCCGTCATGCAGCCTCCACATGGAGGTATGGACGTATGGTGTGCCAAGTGCGGGCCCCTGGCTGCGCTGACCCCTTCCTTCTGTGCGTGTCGCTTGACTCCCTCAGGTACACCGTACTGTGCAACAGCGTGAAGAAACAAACGCCCTACCTCACCAACATTGAGCTGTACGATCTGGGTCAGGACCCGGCAGAGGTCAAGGACAGGTGCGTAACATTGCTGCCGGAGTGTAAAGTAAGCTGGAGGAAGCCCACAGGTCTTTCCTGCGGGCACAGCTAGCATGAGTAGGGGTGAATAACAGCAGCACCAGCACCGCTAGCGCGCTTTGTATTGATAAATTGTTTGTGCGTTGGCGACAGGTCCAAGCTTCCCTGGGCTCCTGCCACCAGGAGGCTTATCGATAGACTGGACGCACTGCTCACAGTCCTGGCGTACTGCCGAGGAAATACGTGCAGGTGGGAGGATACTGTGTGTGCCGCCTGTGTGTGCACCCATGTGCACAGCTGTTTGCACTGTACAAGGGGCATCCGACGTCCCTAATGCGACTTGCGTGCCGCGCCGCAGAGACCCGTTCTCCCGTATGCACCCCGACGGCGCCGTGACAAACCTTGCGGCCGCCATGGATCCAAAGTATGACAGCTTATACGGCGCATTCCAGAAGCTGCAGTACACGCAATGCGGCATGTAAGTGCGGCACGACAGGGGGGGCTTCACGCCTCCTGTCTTGAAGCAGATTTTTGCTGACAGGCCGGCTTACGGTTCCATGAGCGGGGACGTCTCGGGCTTGCGGGGGGGCACTCGGGGCTCTGGCCATAATCGCCGCGTTCCCATACGACGCATCAAAGTGTATGGTCTACACAACACGAATGCATGCCCACCGCACCCCGTGTGCATGCCGGACAGTCTTACTAATCTTTTGTATGGTTTCTGCGCGCACTGCAGTTACTACGACCCGAAGAACGAACGCCCCGACCCCTTCCTGGCGGGCAGGACGGAGCAATAACGACCGAACTAGGCGCCAGCGCTGCTGATGCTGCTGTTGCCGTATGCATGAGACGCAGTGATCGGGGGCTTGGCCGTGGGCTTGGCGGCACTCGCGCTCCCCCCATATATGCCGACGAGGCGATGTCCGCCGCAGCGCGTATGGGGCGGCTAGCTAGGGTATGTGGGGCTACCTAAAGTATGGTTGGATTGATAAGTGTCTGTGCGTGCGCCATCCAATCCCCAGCATTCCAAGCGTCCTCCCCATCATAATCTTTGCCGGACAACGTCCCCAGTCACCGCTTGAGGAGAAGAAGGATATGCATTCATAGCTTATTACCTGTGAGCAGGGGTCGGGTGATGATGTGGGGCGCGGTGTATGGAGGTGGCATCCTATATGTTTATCTGGGCGCTTCATTGCGCAAAGCCAATTGAGCCCACCTCGGGGACAGGTTTGATTTTGTGGCGTAGAAGCCGCCTCACCCCGGTTAGCGTACGTGCTTGAGTGCTGTGCCGCAGTGCTGTGCCGCAGTGGACACCGGCCGGCCTTAACCTGCGCGCCGGCGCCGCTTCTTGGGCGAGCAAATACTAAATACATGGCGGTTTGACACGAGGACCCTTGCATGGGAAAAGTGGGCTGCGCCCACGCCACGTCTCTGGTCTGAGGCCGCAAGCGTCTGCCTCATGTCCCGGACATAGCCGGGGTCCGTTCGTACAGGCACGGCCCGCCATGCTTTCAGCCACGTCCCGCTGCCAAGCAAAGCACAGCCAGCACAGGACAACCAAACAGCATGAAACGCTCTAGCCACAACACTCCTCACTGCTGCGGCCTACCACATACTGTGCGGTGCTATGCTCGCCAGCAAAGGCCCTAACTAGACACCGGCCAGCCTCAACGGCTCAACCTGCGCGCCGGCGCCGCTTCTTGGGCGGCGCCGCGCTCTCCTCCTCCACGTGGCCTTGCTCGGCCCCTCCGCTACGCACATGCATGTCGCAACTGCTTGGCCCAGGGCCGCTGCCGCAAGGCCCTGTGCCACTGCTGCTGCTGCCGCTGCTGCTGCTGGTGGGGCCAGGCCCTCCACCACCACCATCGCCGCCGCCGCCGCCGCGGCGCAGGGCCGCAGGCCGCGGTCTACCAAGCAGCATCTCCATCAGCGCGTGCCGCACATTCGTCGCAGAGTTGGGTGGCACCTTGGCCCGGACGCATCCCCCTTTCTCCCCCCTCCCAACTAACGCCTCTACGCGCCTCTGCCTGTGCTCCGCTAGTTTAGCTTGGTTTGGTTTAGTTTGGGCTGGTATTTACACCCTCAGCCCCCCCGCCCCCGGCGAATCCCCTTCTGTGTGATCGGGGGTCGTGACCGCATCACGTGACAGCACAGAACGTGATTTGGGCTTGATTCTGATTACACAACGGGGCACAAGCACGTAACGCACACAACGGCACAAGCACAGAACGTGATTGGGGCTTTATTCTGTTTACACAACGGGGCACAAGCACACATGTACGGCGCAAGCTTCTGCCTGGGGCTTGATTCTGTTTACACAACGAGGCACAAGCACACAACGTGATTGGGGCTTGATTCTGTTTACACAACGAGGCACAAGCACACAACGCACACAATGACACAAGCACAGAACGTGATTGGGCCTGTATTCTGATTACACAACGGGACACAACGCACACGAGTTTGCATCGGGTTTTATATCTTTGTTGCTTCCCCACTTTTTTCCGTGGACTGCGAGGAGCCCTTGCGGCTCGGTTAGTCTCGTTGCAGGTCCTGAGATGACCACACATCCACCTGTAACAACATCATCATCATGTCTCACGCTGGGCTGCAGGCTGTAGCGTTCGCGTCCAAAAAGGGGCGAGCCATAGCGCTAAGTGCGTCTTTACGAAGCAGCGCGTATGGTCTGCCGATCTGGCATTACACACTTATATGAGCAGCTCGGTGACTTAGACCCAGGATGGGAACCCTCACCAATGAAGTGGAATTGGGTGGTAGCCTAGCTGGGACTCAGTGTGGCCTGAAAGGACGCGCACACAAAACGTACATGGCGGAGGCCGCTTAGAACCCATGGCTCTACAGAGTTGAGTAGGTGCGCAGGAATTTGCCTGGGACCCAGCTACCCATGACAGCTCAAGCAGGTTCAAACACGGGACAGTGGCGCCCTTGACATCGTGTGTGACATTCAAGTGCCGCCCTGTGGCCGCTGGCACACCGAGTGCATGCACGGCGTCTCAAGACTTCAGCATCAAGGTCAGCTGAAGGCACGCGATGCATGAAGGTGTGCTGCGCGTGCACATGCAGCACCCTGAGCTGCCAAGGTCACGGTGTGCGCTCATGCACATACACAAACACATATACACACTACGGTACATCCCCTTATACACACACATGCAGAGACATGCTCACACATAAGATGAAGGCTAACGGCGAAACCGCGAGAGCTACACCCAAGCCGCCATGCCTGTGGGTTTTATAGACCAACCAGGCCCAAATTAGCACACCGCTGCATGGAGCGGACAGTGCTTGTATTAGATAAACCATATAAATTCACGCCGTTCGTTACCACATCTCGTGTATCTAGACACCAATTGCATCACGTTTTTGTGGTGCCATCCAAGATACATACACACGCTAGTACACTTGAAGTCAAGGACAACCGTTTCTCTGTCACAATCAAGGCCACTTGGCCACAGGCTCACTGGCATGGCATCAGGCTACACCTGGTTGTGTAAATGCGGCTGACCTGCCGTAAGACCCATGTGAGCAAGCCGCGCGGCCATACAGCCCTCAAAATACCGCCCCAGCAATACCGGGACACGGACATTAGACTTGCTCACATTGCCCAACATGCCAGTAGCTCAATGAATATCCCATCACACAGTTTACCGTAGGGTTAGTGGAGTAGTGGCCCCTAGTTCCTCCTGGCTTGGAACAAGGCCGTCGTACAACCCTACGTTGTCTCTCGCTGGCCAACTTAACGCAAGTGTGCTCATGCATGGTTTTAGGACTTTGCATCATAGGCACCCGTCATTGCAATAGGTAACTCATTAGTGTGCCCTTGCTTGCTTCAGAGCTGCGTACGTTTACGCCTCCAGTTGTTAGGCACTTCCAGGCAAGACCGCGCAACTTCTAGCGCCCTCACAAACCACAAGATGCCATGAAAGGAGGTTGTGCCATTAGGTTGTGTTTACTAGTTTCACAGACAGGTGTGGAGCACTGGCACTTAATGCGAGGCTGCCATCCCCCCGCACCCTGCAGCAGGATGTGTTGCGCCTCCGCCGCTGACCTCGCCCATCAAGTACAGTGCAAACCGGCCACACCGGAAGCTCCACAGCCTCCACGCCCCAGCCTACACGGTCGTAGGCCGCCCTGGAGAGGAAACAGAGACCAACTAAAACCCATTCAGTTTCAGATTCCTTGCTGCATGACTAGCCGCCGCGCTTGGCTTTGCGCGAGATGGGGCCGTGGTTCGAGACCAGTGCGTGGTCAAGCTGCTCGGACGGCAGCATGGCAGCAACGTCAGCGCCCACCACCACCTGCAGGGACAGCAGAGCAAGGCACGCCCACGGATCAATGGATGATATCACTTGAACAACAATCTCAACCGCCAGCAAGCATTGCTGCTCCTGCACGACATCGATCGGCGGCAGCCCAACTCGCTTGTGTACACACGGCAGCAGTAGCTTCTCCCACACCAACCAAGCAACGCTGCGCACCTTGCCAACCTGCGACGCCGCGGTGATCCTTTTGAGCGCCTGCCACGCCGCGCTGTGCTGGTAAGACATGTGCCCGCTCAGCGAACCCGGTTCCAGACAGCCCGACAGCTCGCCCCACGCCACCACGGCCGTGGTCCGCAGCCCACGCCAGTGCAAGGCCGGCAGCCGGCCCGGCTGCTGCCCCTCCGGCCCGTCGAACCACGCCTCCTCCGCAAGCGGGTGCTCCAGCAGCTCAGGCGGCCTGCGGTGCACATGAGGAGCGCAAGCGGGTTGAACGAAATACCGTTAGGTGCAACCTGGCGAGTCGACAGCGCCACGGAGCTCACACATGTACAGCAGGCTCTTAGTTCGTGGCCGTTTCGGCACAGTGCATTGCCGAAGGCAAGCGCCGCAGACGCGCATAGCGCACACGCTCACCAGTCCATTTGCGGCAGGCTGGATAGGCACGACAGCAGCCAGTGCACAGCCTGGGCGGGACCGTTGCGCCACGCCGCCGTCATTGCCCCGGGCACGCTGTGCTTGGGCAGCAGCTTGGTGTGTGAGCTCGGGGCCGCGACAGCAGTAGCTGCAGAAGTGGACACGGCCAGGTCGGAACGGAGAGCCGCCACCGATCCCACGGGCGTTGTGCCGGGCCCCGGGCTGGCGCCCGGAGAGCTGTTGCTGTTGGCTGTAATGTGCATCCGCAGCTTCTGTCGCAATGCTGCGGTGAAGGATGCGCGGGGCTGCTGCTGGCTGCCCTTGTGCAGCCAGGAGGGGGCGCTCATGCTGAGTGCTGTGCGGCTAGGCACACGCGCATCCTCTCCGGACAGCGTATTGCCGCTGGAGGCGCCTAGGCCGCCTGCGTTGCCGTTCGCCGCAGTGATGCTGTGAGCCTGCATCGCACTGCTGGCATGCCGCCCGTTGGTGCTGGGACCAGACTGCGGCGGCAGCTGTGTGTGCATGCTCTCCTTGCCTTTCGGCGGACTAGGGCTGACGGCGAAGATGGACTTCTGCTTGGCCGTTATGCTGCGACCACCACGTCCCAAGCTCTTGCCTGAGCCCAGGAGCCCCTCAGCCCCCTCCACTATGTAGCAGCTGGCGAGGTTGTTGCTAGCGACGCGCGCCCGCACGCCGCCATCAGGCCCGCTGGACTCCTCCTCCTCGACAACTGCGTTGCAGGTGGCCCTGGTGCAGCATGTCAGGTGGCCGAGCAGCATTTCGTGCATCTGCGCCAGGGCTCGCGTCGTGACCTCGACGTTCCAAGCCATGAGCGTTGACGCGCCCACGACTGAGATTCGGGCCAGAGTCCCAAAGCCCGCGGCAGGTGCATCGAACACACCGCCACCAAGAGGCGGCACGGGTGCGCACTTGCGCAGCAGGGCCTGCCCTGATTGTTGCAGCTGCAACGCCAGGCGCCCGACCAGCGGCATGCTGACAACCTGGTACAGGTGCGCGTCTACTGCGCCGTCTGCAAACGTGTGCCTTCCCATCCACAGCAGCACAAAGGGTCCGCCCAGCGCCTTCTGCAGCGCCGCCGCCGACTCGCCCTCCGCCGCCTGCTGCAGCGCGTCCCGGGCCGCCTGGCTGAGCAGTACCATGCCTCCCTGGCCCACGTCACTCACGGCCTTGGCCAGCCGCAGCAGGGAGCCGCTGTACTGCACGCGACCGCACGCGTCGTTCCGTGTCAGGTCCGCAGGCGTAGTGACGTGGCTGTGCAAGCCCATGCGCACCCGTATTCCCCGGAACACCACGGCAGCGCCTGCAGCCGCCGCTGCTGCACGCTGTGTTCCTGCTTGCGACTGGCGGGACTGATGCGCCTGGACTGATTTCTGGGAAGGCGCCGGCAGCGCGGGCAGTGGCTCTCGTGGCCTATCAAGGGAGATGCGTGGCGACACAACGTTTGCGACCATGCGTACAGCGTCCACCGCTGCGGCTGACAGACGCTCAGCTGTCCATCCAGGGTTGGCGCTGCTGTGGACTTGTTGCATGCCATCTGTGACAGCGCCCACGTCCGGGGTCAGCTTGACGGGTGGCTCTGTCGCAGCCCCGCCCGTCAAGCCACCAATGCTTCGTCTCCGCTGCTGCTGAAGTGAGATCATCCTGCCGTCAGCTGCCGCTGCCGGGGGTACCGATGGCACGCACCACTGCAGGCGCAGCAGCTCGCCAAACGTTGTCGCATCGGCAGCGAGGACGGCCGAGACCGCCGCGTCCATGCCGCCACCGGCACTACTGCCGGCTGCCAGCGATGCGGCCCCGCGAGTGCTTCCCGGCATTGAAACGCGCATACGAACGCTGGAGGTCGACGGAGGGCCCCCGCCGCCAACCCCAGCAGCTGCGCCC
This sequence comes from Chlamydomonas reinhardtii, assembly GCF_000002595.2. Lineage (NCBI taxonomy): Eukaryota > Viridiplantae > Chlorophyta > Chlorophyceae > Chlamydomonadales > Chlamydomonadaceae > Chlamydomonas > Chlamydomonas reinhardtii. The sequence goes on along the minus strand of NC_057005.1, from coordinate 1,677,803 downwards.
GACATGCCTGCCACAGACGGTCCTTGCATGGGAGAGCCTACGCCCGTTGCTGAGGGCAATCCCGACGCTGCCGGCGGAGACCCCACCACAAACGCAGTGCCAGCGTTGGCCCTGGTTGTCGGCCCCTGCATCAGCACCTTAGCTGTGTCCAGCACCTGCAGCTGCCCGGGCGTGCCTGCCGCTGTGCGTATCAGCAGCTTGGCTGCGGAGCTCGTCTTCCTCAGCGCCCTTCTTGTCTTGCCGACTGCGTTGCCGAGCGTGGTCGAGCCTAGGAAAGCGGCCGAAGGGGCCTTGATGGGCAGCCGCCTGCCGCCTGACGCCTGAGCGTAGTGCTGCCGAGATGAATGTGCCTCCAGACTCCCGAGGCCGCCGCCACTGCCACCGGCCGCTCCTTGTAGCGGTACGCGTAGATGATGCCCGCGGCCGGGGCCCGGCGAGGCGGTTGAGAGCAGCGGCGGCTGTGCGACCGGATGACGCCACGCCTCGCTGGCCGTTGTCCGCGCGGAGGGCGAGGACGGCGAGCCCACGGAAGCAACGAGCGCATTTGGGGTGGCTCCGGACAGCAGCCGCCCAGCACCGTCGGCGGCGGCGTGGCTGATGAGGGTGCCGCCGCTTGTGGCCCTCACAGCAGCTGCACCGGCGAGCAGCCGCGACACCACTCCTAATGACCTCGAGCCCCCGCCGCTGTTCGGGATGCTCGCCACGCGCTGTTTGGAGGTGTGCACACCAGTCAACGTCTGCGGCGTATGCTGCTGCTGCTGTTGCTGCTGCTGTTGAAGCTGCTGTTGCAGGTGCGAGCCATGCGACAGGCGCTGGAACCTGGACATAACGCTGTTTAGGTCACCGCCGGGGCTCCAGCGCCCGCCCGAAGTCCAGGCAAAACCGCTCGCCGGTCGGCTGTGGCTGCCGCAGCCAGGCATCCGGCCGGCTGGCAGGGACTCCAGGACACGGCCTGCGCCGGTCGACTGACTGCTGGCTGCCCGGGGCGACAGCGTGTCTTCACCAATAGGCGGCGCAGAGGGCGCTGGCCGCAGCAGGCCAGGGGCACCTTTGTCGACATCGGGCGCCGGTTCTACACCCGGCGCAATGAGAGAGAGAGGCAGCCGGGTGCCTGCTGCCTCAGGGCGGGTGCCCGCAGCAATGAGGTGCAGGAAAGCCCCGGACGCCGCGTCCGTGTACCGCACCTGCTGCACGTCACCAGCAGCAAGACTCCGCCTTAGGAGCCTCATGGTCGCTTCCCCTTCTGGAGAGCTCTGCACGCCTGAACACACGCCCGCTGTGGCTCCGCCGCTGCTGGTCGCCGCAGCGGCTGGCGGGCGTGGAATGGCACTGGCGGCGGATGGCGGCATTGGCAGCATGAAGCCCCTGCTTCTGCTTCTGCTGGTGATGGCTGTAGCAGAGGCGTGCGCGGCTGCAGCGCTGTCAACCAGCACCCCAGCGCTGCAGCCGTAGGCGGGGCTTCCGGGAACGCCAGGACCAGCATCTGCTCTTGATGTTGGCGCACCCTCAGCCACTGTGTAGGCAGCGCCGGGTGACGTGGTGGAGCCCGGAGCCGTCAGAGCGCCTGCGCCGGGGCCGACCCGCGCGGCGTGACTGGCTGCCGTGAATGAGCCCGAGTCATTCAGCACTGGGAAGAGTTCCCCGAACGTTGGCGGGCGCCCAAGCTGTGGCCTGTGTTTCTGCTGCTCCTGCGGCTGCTGTGGTGAAGGCTCGGGGCTGTCTGGGATTGTGCCATCCGCCTTTACCTGCGCGGCAGCGGCTGGGGCTGGCGGGGGCAGCGGCGTAGGAGGCAGCAGCACTGGCGCTGGCGGCGGCGGGGCCAGCAGCAGGCGGTCACGACGCCGCCAAGGCGCCGGCGGCTCTGCACCTTGCAAATCTACATCTGCCGGTGCTTCCGCACCCGTCCTCTCCGCTGGCCTGGAAGCTACAGCAATCATGGGAGCGGCTGCCGTGGCCAAGCCGCTGTTGCCTCCTTCGCCGCCGGCGGCGGCCACGAAGGGGGACGATGAACTACCGCCGGCGGGCACAGCTGCTGCTGGCCGCTGCAATGCAGCGGCTGCTGTGGTGTTCAGAGCCATCGACGGCGCGGGGCGCTGCGGCGCCAGCGTCCGCTGTGGTGACCGCGGCGCCGGCGTGCTGCTGGCAAAGCGCGGCGCAAATGACAGCGACATCACCTGGGGCTGGGGCTGGAGGTGGGGCTGCTCGTACCCTGGCGCCGTGTGCTGCGGCTGCAGGACTGACGGCATCGCGCTCATGACGGAAGAGGTGCCATCATCCTCAAAAATGTTGCTGGACATAAATAGACTGCTTCCGTCCGAGTGCCGCGGGCCACGACTGCATGAGCAAGCACATAGCAGGCCATCATACAAGAACATGTCAGGCCAGCGTTACTGGGTCTGCCATGCGCTTTGTGGTTGCACTGCCTGGTCATCGGAATCCCAAGTTCCAGCCAGTCATGTACACGTACGCGTGAGAAACGCAACGAAACAACGGTGCTGCCCCACTTCCTATGCGGGCGTAGATAGTGCACACCTGGGTGGGAGCATTGTGACAACGCCAGCCGGGCACAAGCGGGGGTCCCAGGCCGCGGTTGGCTGTCCGCCCAATCGCGCACATGCCAGCTGCTGCTGTTGTTGCTCGCCACCATCCTCTGGGAGCGCGAAGTTCCAGTTCGCGTCCGCACCCGCGACCGCTCCTGGCACCGTGGGCTGTTGGCCAGCTGACGCTGGCGGTAGTGTGAAAGTTAGGAGCTCTTAGGGCCAGGGCGCATCCAGTAGCGCCTGGTGATGCAGACGAATTCACGGCATCAACAAACGGGTGGGTTAACGAGGAGAGCCGATACGGATGGATCTGGCGGGAAGGTCACGGAAGTACGGAGTGTGGCCGCGGATTGGCTGGGGGCGCCACTCGACTTGCGGGGCCGAGATGAGTACATGCAACGCACGTGCAGGCCACTAACCGCTGCTGCTGTCCCTGTTTCCGCTAGCCTCTCACCTGTTGGGCCCTCAGACAAAATGACACTGCTGCGCTTGGCGACTTGAAGGCGATGATGAACGAATCTCCCTGTCATTTGTGCGGCAATTGAAAAGAGCAGCATGACGGCGTCAACTGCCATTCTACCCCTAGCCATAAGGCCCCAATCCATTCTATCCTAGCCACAAGGCCGCGCCCTAATTACTTTCACGCCTTGAGGGAAGGGCTGCTTCCGGTATTTATACGCCCGGCCTCGTCCTTCCTCGCTCTTACTCAATTCCCCACACATGAATGCCCAGCTCGCACCGCCCCCCTTGCCAACCTTTGCTTCACGTCGCCTACCTACCTCCGTCGCGCTTTCAAAGCCCTTGCACGCCACACGCGTCTCGCGCATGATGTCATGATGTATCGTCAGCACCTGGTCCATCACTACAGCAGGCAAGCACTCCCACAGCAGTGTGCTCTCCTGTGTGTGTATGTGTGTGTTGTAGAGCACAAGGGAAGAAACACGCTGATGTGTTAAAGAGCACAAGGAAACCATTGCGCAAAGACAGTGTATGCGATGCAGCAAAGCGATGGTTTACGGATGTTACGCTGCTGTGTGTACAGGTGTGTGTATGTGTGTCAGGAAGCGCAGAGGCCAGAGAGCGCGGCTGTAGGGTAAGCTAGTAAAAGCTGGAGACCGGTGTTCACCGGTGCCCGTGTGTCGGAATCCCCGCTTACAGCTGCAAGCCAGACATTCGTCAGGATACAGGCCTTGAGCAACAACCAACCCAACACACAAACACCATACGGTATCAAGCGTGCACATCACTTACAAACATGTCCGTGACCACGAGTGTGGTCAGCTCGCCCACACCGGGCGGCGCTTCCTCCGCCGCGCCGCGTCGCGCCTGTCTCCTCAGGTGCAGTTGCCTGCGCAGTAGGAAGGCGCCCGCCGCCACCAGGGCCAGCAGCACCCCACAGCTGACTGAGAGCGCCACAGCCCGCGTCGTACTGCGTCGCCTAGCGTCGTCGCCCCTAGTGCCTGGAGGCGGTTGCTGACTTGCCGCCGAGCCCGGGGAGTTTGTTGCTGAGGGCACCCAGTTCAGTGACCTGAAAAGGGCACAGCAACGTGAGACGTGAGGAGCGACGACCTTGGAGAAAATGAGCGAGGAGAGGTAAGGAGCTGGGAAAGGTAGGGCGGGTGGCATCGCGACGCGGCAGCCACGGTGTCAACACGAAACGGATGCAAGCGACGATCACTGGATGGAGCAAATTTCCGCCAAAGCACAGCAGAAACGCACAAAAGTCAAGCATTTGAACACTCCTACGCACCTGCGGTATTGCTGCGCGAAGGCCTCTGGGCTACGTTCAGCGGCTGCAATGCCGTCAAGAACGGCCTGCAGTCGAGTCAGGACCGCCGGCAGCGCGGACTCTGGCGTGTGCGGGTCGTTGTACTGAAGAGCAGCAGCCAGCAGCGCAGACCTGCATGCATGTGTGGGTGCGTGGGTGCATCAGTCGCATGCGCTGGATCCATCTCTAGAGCAACACGGAGGTGCGTAAGACTGCCGGGGCTAGGCACAAAGCGCGGCACCGGTACTCACGTTACGTTGCTGGTGAGGCGGATTTTGAGGTCCGGGCTGACATTCCCGCATCCCATCACCCGCTTATAGACCGTGAGGAAGCGCGTTGTGTCCTGTGGGTCGTAGCCTCGTTTCACCCACAGCGGCAGATAGTCTGTGGACAGCTCCTGCAACCTCAGCGGCAGTTGATCTGCGGGGCCAGAGGGCATACCGTGGCGTTCGTGCCGAAGGCGGGTTGGGGCAAGGGCTCAGAGAAAGGGTCGGCAGCAGGCAGGGAGCGGCCGCCAACGCAGCACGCCACATCGGGTTCTCTACATAGCCACGCATGCTTACCGTTGATTTCGAGCAGCACGGTTTGCGCGTCCGTGATCCTTGAGGCCGTGAGCAGCGCGAATAATTCGTACGCAGTAAACTGCACGCGAGACAAATTGGAAGCAACCATGCAGCGTTTCATGATTTGCGACGTGCATGCCCTTGCCCGGGTGCCTTTGCTGCCACCGAAGGGACCTCGTGCGAGCATGCCATTAAAACCCCAGATCCTGGCCCCTGCTGCCCCTGCCCCTGCCGCGCCGCGCCGCGCCACACGCCGCGTGCGTTGCTCGCCCCGCCCCCGTACCCTGCCCACCTGGTACTGCAGCGGCGACAGGCCATTGATAAGGATGATGGCAGACGCCACTGTGGATGGCCGGTTCACAGGGACCATCACACCATCCTGTGTACAGCGAGGGCAAAAGGGACATTAAGCTGACATCAAGCTGACACGGTCAGCTTGCACATTTAGAAAAACTTGTGCCGCTGTACATACATGCATCCACCTTGGGTACAGCGCTGCTCGCAGCGCGATCACAGGAGTGCATGCATGCGTTGCATCATGAGTTGCTCACCTGCTCCACGGCGCCCTCGGCCAGTGGACAGCGCTGCTTGTCGCAAGGCACCAGCGCCATGCTGTTCCGGTCCAGAACACGCGTGGACCCCGGAAGGGGCGCGACGCCGATGCGACCGCGGACCACAGTCACATTGGGGTCACCAATGTTTGCCTCCTACAGGTAGGCCCCATACAATGACAGGATGATTGAAGTGGGGCTTCCTACATGCTACCTTGGCCACGGCCGAGGTGCTTGACTAAACCACTTGGTGCGGTTGTAGCTGCGAAGAGCCGTAGGGCACGTAGCAGCCTTTTCCCTGCTACAAGGCATAGCTGGACACCTTGCCGGCTGAAACAACAACTGAAGTCTTCGGCTCTCACCTTGAAACGAGATCCTGGCGCTATGGACAAGAGGCATTTGCCTTCATTGAATTCCGTCATCAAGCAGTTGGGCGCATGGGAGTTGGTCAGCCCCACAGCATACAGGCGCCGAAAGATCTGCACACGGGCCCAACACCGCACAGTCCTGACATGAGTCCAATACGATAAAGGGTTGGCCATCGTGCACCGTAAGGCATTTGGCGTCACGGCAACCAAAGTACCGCAACCACGTTGTGATCTTGTATGCTTGTTGCATGTCCAAGCTTGCACAAACCCAGCTTTACCCGCAGGGCCGCCTCCATTGCTGGCGAGGCGACCAGAGGTTGCATGGTCTCGGGGTCCCTGTGGTCAAACGTAAACAATGTATGCAGGCGTTACGAGACCGAGCGGGATACCGAAACAGCTCTGTAGCGCGCGCGCACACACACACACATACACACACGCGCACGCGTAACGACGGCGGTTTTGTTTGATAACACATGTACAGACATGCGCTGTCATGTCTTGCCGGCACCAGCTGAATTTGGAACTCCTTTTTACTTTTCCCATGTCCCTTTTCTCGCTCCCTCGGCAAACTCCACACCGTACTCACCAGTAGACTCCCTGGCTGTGGCCCTGAGTTTGGACGTAGCTGGCATAAATGGTTCGCAACATCAGCGACTCGCCGCGGCACCCTGCAAGAACACGTGTGGCGCGCGGGCATGCCAACGTCAATTCACTAGGTTTCACCAACCCCCATCACGTCGCAGCCGGCTTGCAGCACACAAAACGTCTGACCGTAGAGCACCAAGCTCTTTCACGCACGCACAGGCAACAGGCGTAGGCACAGAGCCTTTCCTTGCCACGCCTAGCACCCCCCGCCAGCCAGCAGAAGTAATCATGCGCTCACCAATGGGCATGATGCAAGCGCCCACCAGGCCGTCGGGTCCGTTGTGGTAGCGTTCCGCCAGGTCCGCAAACTGCTCCCACGTCTGCGGCACGGTGAGGTTGTCGCGCTGGAAGATGTCCAGCCTGTGTTTGTGTGTTAGGTTGCGGCAGGGCACGTGATAAAACATACAATGCATATCGTACCGGCGTTGGCCAGGCATGTATACTGGATGTGATGTGAAGTGATGTGCTCATAAACAAACGGACCACCCCAACTTCCTTCCATGGGCCAGGTCCTCCTCTTCTCCTCTGTCCCACAACTACGCGCTTTCTCGCATCCCGCCCAGATAGTTGTGACTTCAGACGCAGTCCGGCCGCATGGCACCCTTGCCGTACATCCTCCAGAGTCCAGGCCCTGGCTGCGCGCCTTTGCCAGACCCACCTGTAAAACGTGAGAAAGGCTGCAGGCGCCAGCGGCAGCGCCACAATCTTCCCATCGTACATGGTCATGGAGGCGCGCAGGGCGGCGGGGATGTCCTGCAACCAGAGCATCCGTGCGGGATGCGGAACTGGTGAACGCGAGTACGGTCTAGCGGAGTTCGCCACCAGCCACCGTTCTAAAGTCCCCCCTCCACCTCCCGAGTTGAGTTACCCAGCCCCCCGCCCCCAGCCCCAAGCGCGCACACAAACACACGTTTTGTTTTCCTGAACACACACACACACACACACACACACACGCACACACACACACACACACACGCACACACACGCACACACACACACACACACACACAAGACATACACATTTTCACACACATACGCACACGCACACGCACACGCGAGGACACACCTGCCAATCCACGACCGGGTCATTGACCACGAGGTACGACAGATCCAAGAGCTTGCCCGGAACCTGTACGGGGGGTTGCACATGCACACAGTCACAACACCCATGCAGCACGCACGCAATCGGTACCAGTTCAAGGCCCCCAGCCCTGCTGATTAAGTGCACCCACACACCTGAGCTGCATCCCCATACGCAGTGGCGCTTGCAACCTGCGCAGCAAGCAAATTACCGTACAGGGTAAACACCAAGCGACCTCCGGGATTGCGCCAAGCATGCTATCTCGCCAACACCCTCCGTGTCGCAGTCCACACGCCCCACCCACCAGCGCATCATAGCCGGTGCTGTTTGTTGGCGGGTTCGCGTCCAGCAACATGCTTTGGCGACTCGTTGTGTACTGCAACTGCGGGGTGCAAACACGATTGCAGGTAGTACACAAGTTGAGGCTACATCGGCCCACGCAATTTAATGGGCGGCTCACAGGAAGGGTCAGTTGGGGCAGGCACGCATGCAGCAACCAGTTTACACGTTCCGACTGGTCTTGCGCCGATTCATGCGGCCGCGATATCGGTATTGTGGGGTCAGCCAAGGTCGGCAGTGACTCGGTACACCAGTCGACTCCGCCTTCTTCACTTCTTTCACTCACCAGGGGAAGAGTGATGTAGTTGACGGGCACTTGCGTCGTCGCGCTGTATGCTGCGGTCAGCCGGTAGATAGGCTGGGTGTATGACCCGGTGGGGCTGATGATGCGCAACGGCTGTAGCGGAAAAGGGCCAACGAGGGTTGGCGGAGGGTAAGGCTAGGTGTCCAGGACTCCAGGCGTGCGGCTGGTGCCGAGCACGCACTGCATAAAACACATATCGGTACACACACCGCAACCACGATGCAAATGCCATTGCCCCTTGCATGGTTCGGCGTCGCAGCCCAGAAACCCTGCGTGGCCTTCACGCGCAGGTGGCTCACGCGTGGTGACGATGGCGAGCCCAAGCACGCGTGCAGGATGGCAGCAAGCGCAACGCGGGGAGACATGAGCGGGTCCTTAGACGTCGCAGCATAGTCCGAACTGCCAGAGCAACTGGATATGGCAATGGGTGCAGCGGTACAGTAGGTCACATGGACAGCGCGGGAGTGTCAAGGCTCACGGGCTTGCGCGCGAGGTGAGTCAGTTGGCCCTTGAGGCCGACTGCCTCCTTAAGTCCAGCATCAACGTTAAGCATCATAGTACCGCTGTTTCGGCACTATAACAAGACGGAAAGGTCAGCATCCACGCATCGCAGTTGGTGGGACCCAATCGCACCTCAGCGCAAGCTGACGAAAGCTGCCACGAGCACAGCTCTCTTCAATAACTGTTAGGTCCGCGGCTGCCGCTGCCAGCCAGAGCAACACCGCGACCACCACTGTGCCTCGCATCGCCCAGCCAACATAAGGGCATCAAGCTGATTGTGACATACTCTTATACAATAGGCAGTGACGAGTCCGCAAAGCCAGATGCCTTGGCTGGCCTTGTCAGGAATCGGCGACTTTCTGAACGCGCTAGTACTTTCTCCTTGCTACTATGATTTAGATATTGGTGAATAATAATGTTGAGCTTGCATACGTTAAAAGTTATGCTGGTTGAGGCAAAGTCGATTGGCTGTGCAGTGTGCACTCGTGAGCAGCCCTCAGTCAGTGACACTCTGTATGCGGTGTGACCGTCACAAGTCCCCACGAAATGGCCAGTGAGAAACGGTCGGCCCGTCGCCATCGATTACAGGATCCAGGCGAGAGTTCTCTCTATGGGTTTTGTTAGGATTGTTGTGACGATTTGATTTGTCTCAGTCATCCTTAATTGCAGTGAAGTCTTGGATAGAAAGGTTCTCAAGCGGAAAAGTCGGCTGCGCCCATGCCACGTCGTGCAGCCGGCCCAAGGTTTCGAAAGTACCTCATCTCAACTGTCCATGAAATCGCGAAGTTGCTTCTCGCTCCAGCCAGATTGTGACCCGCCGCCTATTTATGATGAATAGGCCATACCAGATACTGATGTGTGACACTCGCGGTTTGCGCCAGCAGTAGTGAGTTTGGTGCTGACCGTCGCGCTCAGCTTGCCCAACAAGATCATCCGTTGTACTGGATTCGTGCTACTGTGTAACTACGAGCTTATCTACGTGTTCAAGCCACTTAATTAACTATGACTCATCTGGATAATATTAAACGTCCTTGGAGTTATTTGGCGTTCAGGTCATGTATCGCTTCGGCCTCGATGCAATTGCTGCAGCTATTGGGAGGCGGGGGACACTTCGGGAGCAGCATGGGGATCCCGGAACAAGGATAAGGGCCGCCGCGGGCCAGGTTGGGGCGGGGGAATCGCCACATGCGTGGTAAAACAGCTTATGGACATGTCACGTATCATGAATTGGGACTGTGCTCAGACACAAGAGCCATCATCAGGCGGCAGGTCAGGGGGGGGGGAGGCCGGGGGCTAGAGTTTTGTGGACATGTGGCTAGCAACGTCATGGGCATTCAATGACCAGGCTTTGGTTCAGGTTTGCCGATTATACATGAAACATACTGCTCATGGTTTGTCCTTATCAAGACGGCTCCTGCAGGCACACTGAATGAAGACTCACGAAAACAAATGCTTCAGGCCTAAAGCAGTTCTTGACCCTGTGCTGCGTAAACACGAACACGAACACGAACACGAACACGGCAGCCTGTTACCGATGAGATGGAGACCGCGCGCGAAGTGGTCGTGCTGGACTCCGACTCGGACGACAGTGACACGCGCGCCAAGGAGAACCGTGCGGCGCCCATCTTTGGCAACGACGATAGCGGGCTACCGAGCTGTCCCATTTGTGAGTCCAGAATGCGGGTTAGGTTCCCTGGAACCTTCAAACTGGAGCACCCGGGGCGACAAGCGTGACGTTGGCCAAAGCCCGCCTGCGCAACGTTGCCGCCTGCTGGCAGACTGCCAGAGCGATCGGTGTTGTGCCGCATCCTGCGCCCCTGCGCTCAATGTGCCTGATCTGTGTGTGCTAACTCCATCGCCACTTCGGCCCTTTCGTGCAGGCCTCACGGACATCCTGGAGCCACAGGAGAAAGCAGTCACAGGTTGCCAGCACACCTTCTGCCGCTCCTGCCTGGGAGAATGGCTGCGTGTGAGGCGGTTCTGCCCGCTTTGCAAGGTGCGTGGCCTCTAGAGTTTGCCACGGGGCTGCCACTTCAACGCCAAGCATCATTGCCGCTGCTGACCGCCCACATCTCATGCACCCAAAATTTACAACCCAAACTTATCCCTTCACGTTGTGACATTGATCACCATCTTCGTGCTTCCCTTCCGCCTTCCCACCCTTTTACGTAAAGCGCCGTGTCCACCGCTACGTAACCGGCAGCCGCGGTGACGGCTCCCGCACAGAAGTGGCGGTGCCGCCCTCGCCGCCCGCACACGAGCAGCGCCATTACCGGCAGCAGCACCTACAGCACGAGCACCACCACTACGTGCACCACGTGCTGCACGTGCTGGGGCTAGGTGCTGGCGGCGGCGCAGCAGCAGCAGCAACAGCAGCAGCAGGCGCGGGCGGCGGTGGGGCGGTGAGGGCGGCGGGAGGCAGCGGCAGCGGTCTCAGCGCTGCTGAGCAAGAGGAGATGCTGAGGGAGCTTCACCGCATTGCGGACAGCATGGCGGGCCGCCACCGGCATGGCCGCGGTGGCGGTACAGGCAGCGCCGGTGCCGCACCCCGCTTCCGCTCCGGCGGGATGCTGCATCAGGACGGCGCCGCTGGCGGGGACGACGCCCAGGAACGTAGCCGCTACGGGTACTTCCGTCCTACGCGCCAGCAGCCGCAACAGCCGGAGCCGGAGCCGCAGCCGCGGCCCTACTACTTCCGAGTGCAGCAGCGGCTGCTGGCCACGTCCGGGGCAACGTCGGCCTCTGGCGGCGGGGCCGCAGGTGCTGCTGGTAGTGGCGGCCGCCATGCAGCTGCCGCGGCGGGGCCAGCAGGCGCAGCCGAAGGCACTGGCGGTGTCATGCCGGGATGGCAGCTCGCAGGGCATCAGTCCGCCGCAGCGGCGGCGGCCGCGGCGGCGGCGGCGGCAGAGGCCGCAGTGGTGGGAGCCACGGGCGGCCGCGGCGGAGCGGCGGGCGGCAGCTTGGCGGGAGTGGCAAATGGCGCGGCTGCAGACCCGGCGCTGGCGTCTGCTGCAGCCGTGGTCACACGCCGCCGCGTGTACGAATTGAGGCTGTGGGCGAACGGCGTCACGACAGCGCAACCAGCCCGGAGTGGGCGCGGGGCGGGTGGTGGCCTGGGCGCAGCGGGTGGGAGCGGGAGCAGCACCGCCCCGTGGACGTCGGTGCGGCCGGGGACGGCACTGCCGGCTGCGGCGGCGGGACCTGGGGTGGGTGCAGGGGCGCAGGAGCTGAGCCGCGCGCGGAGGGAGCTGGTGGAGGCGTGGGCGGCGCGGGACCTGCAGGCGCTGCTGCTGAGCACGGTGAGCGGGCTGGGTGCATGTAGGACACATATTTGTGGTGCGTGCGGGGGGGGGGGGGGAGGGCTCGCAAGGTGCGGGCGCCCCTCAACCCCTGGACCCCTGTGTCGATGTGCCTCGCTGAGCGCGGATGCCTTACGGGCTTTTGTAATGCTGAAATCCTTATGCAATCCTGTGGCGCGCAGAATCTGACCCTGCTGCGTGCGCTGGTGTCTGGGCTGATTGATGCATGGGGCCTGCGTCGGGACTGGGCCACTGAGCATGCCTGGCGGCACCCGCATCAGGAGCAGCAGCAGCAACAGGAAGCGGGCGCACGTGACAGTGCTGGCGGCGGTGGGCGCGCTGCGGCCACAGGCGGCAGGGACGAGTCCAGACCTGGTGCAGGCGGCAGCAACCGGCGCCGGCGCTCGTGGGACAGTGGTGACGACAGGAGGGGCGCGCATGGCAGCAGCCGGCGCGGCGCAGACCTGGACCGTGGGCAACGAGCCGGCGCGGGCTCAGGCAGCATGGAGCGGGAAGGCGGGCACCTTACCCGCGAGCGCGGCAGCCGGTCAAGCCCGCAGCAGGCTGCAAGCGACGCAGCCGGCGCAGCCGATGGTACCGGCAGCCAAGGTTTGGAAGGGCCTGTGGCGGCGCTGCAGCCGTTCCTGTTCGAGCGGGCGGCGCATTTCTGGCATGAGATGCGGTGAGCAGGGCTGCATGGGGCGGGTGACAGGCTTGCGGGCGTCCAGGCGGCCTCCAGGGGGTCATTAACTGTCGGCGTGCGTACTCTATGCTGCCGCCTCCGGTAGTCGTGATCGCGTTGCTTGAACCACGTCCTTTCGGCTGCGTGCAGGTGCTTCGCCCTGTCGGGTCTGTCGGTGTCCGCCTACGACGCCGGTGTCCGCTACAGCGTCGGCCCGCCGCCGCCGCCTGCCGGGGGCGTGGCGCTGCCCGCTCCAGAGCCGCAGCACGCTCACGCCCTCGATACGCAGCAGCACACACAAGGCCGCAGAACGGCGGTGGCGCATGCGGACACGGGGCACGGGAGCAGGGCAGCCGTGGGACAGCTGCAACTTCAGGCGCGGCCGCCACGTGCCGCGCTCGCGGCACCGCGGCTGCAGCTTTCGGGCCTGGTCCTGCCGGGGCAACAGCCGACGCCACAGATATCGGGGCAGGCGGCGGGCGGTGCCGCTGCTGGTGTTCGCGTGGCGGCACTCGGCGGCGGCGGCAGTGGGCGAGCTGGAGCAAGCCGGCAAACTGTTGCAACCGCTGCTGGCGAGCCCGAGGTCGTGGATTTGACGCTGGACGATGATGACGATCTTGGTGACAGCAATCAAGGTGGTAACGCGGCTGGCGGCAGTGGCGCAGCGGGAGCCGCGGGCCGAGGTGCTGATGGCGGCAGCGCGATGGGTGACGGCCAACGCGGCAGTGCAGAGAGGCAGTGGCTGCCAGTGGCTGCAGGCGTAAGCTACGTCGAGGGCAGCTGCGTGGGCGTGGCAGGGAATGCGTTAGCCGTTGGAGGCGCTGGGGATGCGGGTGCAGAGCCAGCCGCACACCGCAAGCGCCCAAGGCGGTGGGACGAGCAGCCCGCGGCTCCGGTGGCGGCCGCGGCTGGCATGCCTGCGGATCCGGCTGTGGAGGCGGCCGCGGGGTCGCGGGGTGGCAACACGGGTACGGATAGCAAGCGCTCGGGTAGTGAGAGCTTAAGGGCCGCGCCGGAGCAGCCACTTGAGCAGGATGCGCACGGCAGGCGCCGCAGCAGCAGCCGGCCAGATGAGAAGCGCAGGAGCGGCGGCGCGCATGGCAGCGGAGCTGCACACCGGAGTCGCAGCCGGCATCGGAGCCGGAGTGCGAGCCGGAGTCACGGCGAAGGGCGCAACCGGAGCCATCACCGGAGGCGCAGCCGCAGCCGGGACAGGGTGGGCGGGCGTGGTTGTGCGGGAAGCGCGCGGCCGAGCAGCGACGCTGACCCGGGCCGGCGCAGGCACAGGGGCCGCAGCACTAGCCGCGGCCGCACAGCCGGGCCGTCGCCACGTCCCCGCAGCCCGCACGGGTCACGCCGCAGCCGGAGCCGCAGCTGCAGCGCCGGCTGGGGCTATCTGGACCGCCAGCGTGTGTCCTGGCGCAGCCAATGGCGCGAGGGACCGGTGGACACGCCAGATGCCGCTGCAGCACATGACCGCTGGGAGATGGGCGGCGGGGACACCTACGGCCACAGCCTCCAAGGGGCGCTCCGGCACGAGCAAGCACGACTTGGAGGCATACACGGGTCTGGCGAACGTCCTGAGCGCTGCAACCGCGAGGTAGGAGAGAGGCCGGGCAGGAGGCCTGCTGACCGGCGGGAGCGGCCTTTGGGAAACCAGCAAGCGCGGGCCGCGGGTAGTAGTGATGACGACGAGCGATGGCAGATGGTGGTGTAGCGTGGCGGAGGTGTGCACACAGTGCACCCGGATCAGGGGATGAGTACATGCGGTTGCTGCACAGGATCATGGTGCGCCCGAGGAACAAAGTGCATGACTGGGCTGTGTTGCAGCACTCGCATGTGCGCGAGCGCATGTGTGTACGGGAACAGATTCTGCAAATTTGATGAGGAGAATGGCGAGGTGGGGTACCGCCGTATGGGCAGGTCCCAGATGCTGGTCTGTAAGGGTCTGTATGAGCAGGAGCGTGGGCATTGAAGTACAACCGCATCTGGGTATGCTCAGGGGGTAGAATGTCAGACAGCTACTGCAGGAGGCTATCGCGTGTCCATGCGGTTCGGTGCTGGCCTCACAAGTAGGGGTTATCCGCCCCCTCCGCGTGCGGGTGGGCCGGAGGAACGGATCCCCTGGACGGCAAGGGCTAGGCCGTGCAAAGGAAGTAATGTATAGGATGGGACTGGGAGCATGAAGTGGAGAAAGTCTCGAACAAGCCACACGTCTGGTCTGCGCCTGTCGATGTAGGCGCTATGTGAGTTCAAACTTTGAGCTTTCCGGGAAGTGTTGTATCCACGGGCCTCCGGCTGGCGCCAACCGAGCCGTAGCGACAGACACTGCCCACTCCGGAGCCCGTGGCAGCGGTGGCAGCATCGGCACAGGCCGAGGGTCTGGGCGGAAGGCCTGACAATCAATTACAACCGGCCAATGAAGGACATCGGTGTTCGCGCGACCGTGTTGGTTCTGTACGCTTCACATTGCACCTCAGCGCAAGCTGACAAAAGCTTCCACGAGCACAGCTCTCACCAACAACGGCGAGGTCCGCGGCTGCCGCTGACGGAGCAACACCGCGACCATCAAGCGCGGGAGCGGAACAGAGGCCGGCGCCCCTCCCTGGCCTGTACCGGGTCCCCACTGGAGTTGTTCCATCGCATGTCCATTGGAAAGCATTGAGGCCCTCGGCCCTGCGCTTAAGCACAGTCCCTACGCTACTTCGGCAGGCCGCCTTTCCCCCGCAAAAACCGACACTACAGCCCCGTCCCACGGTCCCGTCCCTCAGTGGATACGGTCACCGGTGGCTCGTGACAGCAGGAAGGAAGCATGGCCACCAAAGACCAGCACCCTTCTTGCCCTTAATCACATTGCCACGCTTGCTGCTGATGGACCAGGCGCAGCATCACAATCATCATGGGAACTTCCCCGCTCACGCCGTAGGAAAGAACATTCGCTCGGTGTTGCCGAAGATTACGTCCGCCACGGCCTCCAGGTCCGTTCTCCCCTTGACGCCGGCCACGACCTCCAGCACTTGCCTGTGCGCGCGTTCAAGGGCATCGATGAGTGCATAAGCTGCATGGCTGTGTATGGAAGGAATGAAGGAAACACTCAGGACAGTATACCGGCATGTCACGATGCGGGCGACGCGCGTAGTGTGCGGACGCAGGATGTCATGTTACGTCAGCCCGGAGCACATGCTGTTGCGTGGCGCGCTCACGCCCTTGAAACTGCAGTGCACGTGACGGTGACCACGCGCCGGTGCGGTGCATGTTAACGCATAAATCGGGACTCCCAAGCAAGGTACGCGGACATCCCCGTTGACGTGCATGCAGTCCCGCTGCGGCAAACTCACAGTCTCGCACTCGCACTCGCAGCTGCACCTCGGTGGCAGACACCGCGCCCCTTACCCTTACCCCAGAGCACACACCATTGGCACGCTGTATGCAACCCGCCCGGCCCACGCACGTGCCTGATGTTGGCCGGCTCGTTGCGGCTCTTGACTTGGCAGCCCGGCATGAACTTCTTTCGATCCTTGGCGCCCGTGACGCCTGCCAGCGCCTCCGCAGACACGTGCTTGCGGCCCGCATGTGTGGGCCGGATCTCACACCTGCAGAGCGCGTCGGTGTTGTGCCGCGCGTGTCAGCACCACTGCCGACCAACCATACAACTAAGCTTGACGCCGTAGTACTCATCTCACAGCCTAAGAAGTTAGAACACAGCAGCAGCAGCAACGGTGCCACGCGCGGGGCTCCACACGGCGCCCCCATGCCAGCCCAGGCACGCCTTGCTACACCACACAGCCTGAAGCACGTTAAGCGCCCCCCATGCCTTGACACCAAAACAGTGCCCCGCCGCGTCCTTGCAACGTCGCCCTCCCAACGCCCCCGTCCCTCGCCAGCTGCCCGCCTTTCGGTACATTGCTAAGCATTCTTGCACATGAACGCCGAACCGTACCCCATTTCCTTAAGTTTCACCCACCAGGGGCAGTCGGTCTCCAGCATGATTCGCTCCAGCGGCAGGCCGCCCACCACCGCCAGATTGTCGTCCGTCTTGAGCGAGCAGCCGTTGATGCCTGCCACCAGTGGTGCAATACCGGTACATGAGCGGAGGGATGGGGCGTCAGGCAGCGCGGGGCGGGAAGGCTTCGGCATGTGCCACGGCGTGCGGCTTGATGAAAGTGTGGCGGCGGGCAAGATGAGCTGGAAAGGTAGACACGCAAGTCTTGCGGCATGCAGCCTATCGCCTCCGCCAGGGATGTATGCGAGGGCGCCTACCGTCCCCACATCCCACACGCCCGCGCATACGCACCGATTGCTAGTTGCGGCACCGCCAGCACACGCGCGGCCTCCTCCGCGGTGCCATCAAAGGAGTGCACGACACCACCGCGCGGGAAGTCACCCAGGTGGCGACCCGTGATGTCCAGGAAGTCATCAGCAGCGGCGCGCAGGTGCAGAAACCTACAGCCATGTACCGACGCCGAGCACAATTGTGATTACCGGTAGTGTACTTGTGCGCAATCTACCGAGGCGGCAGTGGGAAAGCACGATACGGGCAGGTGCGCACGGTATTAGGGTGCCCTTGCAGTGCCTGTAAGCAGCGGCCTGACTGCACGTCCCGCTAAAATCGTGCACTGAATGCAGCCTGCCAGCCGCGACATGCTACAGGGGTCCCGCAGTTGTGAGCAGCCGTTGGCACGCCCCAGCTGCGCCGACGCAGCCTGTTCCCGCATACAGTGCATCGCATGCACCACTCACATGGGTAGGCCCGACTCCTTGGCCAGTCGGAACTGGGCCTCAAAGTACTTCTTTTGCGTGTCGGCGTCACAGAAATGCAACCGCTCGTAGTCTGTGGCAACTCGGTGCACAATGCGGCAGGCGCACACATCCGATCAGGACGGATCTCTGGCAACCAGTCATGCACAGGTAGGGCAGTTTTAGTTATTGAGTCTGGGACCACAGTGAGAACAGGCGTCCCGCCTCCTGCTCCTGGCTTTGAAGAACCCTTTCATACCGTCAAGCAGCTTCGTGCGCTCACCTAGCCCGCACTCGCCCACAGCCACCACCTTGCCCAGCGCCTGGCCCTCCTTCAACACCTCCAAAAGCTCCTGAGGACAACAGGCAGCAGCAAGCAACAGAGTCATGGACGACTGTGGAAGCATGCGCGCGCGCACCCACCAATGTGTGTGAAACGTATACATATGTGTGTGTACAGTCGTGCGGGCGCTTGTGCATGTGTCTATAGGCCGCTACCTGCAGGTAGGCTTCCGGTCCCCCCGGGTGGTCCTCGAACTCCTTGCACCGAGTGGGGTGACACCCCACGGTGCAGTACAAGCGTTCTGCAGGTGCGCACGCAACAGCAGCCGGAGCGGCAATCAACACACCACTAATTACACTACAGGTAATCCAATGACAAGTAAGAAGTGCTTACTAAGCGCGCAGCAGCGAGGCCGCTGCCGCATGCAGTGATCAGGGGTACTTGGTCTCATTCCCGGAGCAATGATGTAGTACTGCCCAACATGTCAGTATGCCGCAGCCTGCACGACCGAGGTGCTTCTGCCAGCCTCGACCTTCCTCCCATCGCCCCTCCCACACAGCTTGCAGCCCGCCCGCACCGCCTCCATCATCCCGAGCCATGTCCCAATCCACACACCATCCGTCTTCGCAAGCTCCAGAGCAGCACGTGCCTCCTTCAGGCTTCCAGCCGTAATCATCAGCTTTTCCAGGCCCGCCGCCCACGCGCGCTCTAGGACGGCAGAAAGGTCCGGAGGATGGTACGGCTTGTCATTGTACTGCACGTCCATGCGGACACGCATGCGTTGCACGTGCGCGAAGTCAAATAAGCGAGTTCGTACAGGCGACAGCATGACAGGCGGCGAAAAACACGGTAGTCTCGGGGAGGCACATCGAGGACCACCCCCGTGTGCACAAGAAAAAAGCGGCCAGTGCCGGCGGTGATCGGCGCCGCATGCAATACTCCATCACGCGAGCAAAACCATGGGCTCACCTGCCCGGTGTACATTTCATCGAGCAGGTTTGCGCCGATGTCTGCGCGAGTGAATGGCGGCGAAGCGCAGGGGGACGTCAAGGCAGCCTGGCGGCAGCCGGACCCGCATGGGTTCAACGCAACAACCTGCGGCCGGTGTAGTTAACCACACGGCTCCAGGGATGACACCCTCAGGCGCTGTTGCCTTCTCTGTGTAGGTGGGCTAGTGGGCTGCGCCCTCCAAGAGCTGTCCTGCCCCCAGCCCCCCCCTCCGGCGGGTGTGGCTCTCCCCCCCCCGGACGCCAAGTCGGGCTCACCGATGAACCGCATTTTTGCCACAGGCACGCCCACTGAAGTCGCGGAACTCGCTGATGAATATGCGTGGACCCGGCTCCGTGCGCAGCTACTGAAGTTGGCGAGGGCGTTCCCGTGGCCACGCGGGAACCTAGCGGACAAATGACGCCTGAGGCTTGGGCTACAAAAGCCCTGACCAAAACCGGCGCTGCTACTACAAAGCACGCTGCGAATGAGGCGCATGAAGATGGAACGCCCTTGATAACGAGTGCAGAAGCACAGGAACTGGGTAAATAATCTATTTTTGCATGTAATATTCTTAGTTGACTTTATGGCGTTCAAACAAGCCAAACCGATGCGCGCTGCATTGAAGTAATGAAACGTGCCGATTCCTCCCTGGTTTTCTCCCTTCAGCCTTGAATACTTCATCCTACTGTCATAGTGACCCGTTACTAGTCAGATGCATGTGGGGCGAACGGGCATGGCCGCGGTTACCACGACTCATGTCGACGCCGCACGGCGGGCCCGCGTTCTTGCCTTCCACGGCTGGCGCACCAGCGCGTCGATTCTGCAGCAGCAGGTATCGGAGCTGGAGAGGGTGAACAGCAGCGGTGGGGGGGGGGGTCACAGCCGGGACCTCAGGGAAGATACCATGTTGACCGCTAACGTACAGCGCGTGCTGACCATACCTGATCTGCGTTGCCCGCGTGCCCATGCTTGCATACCGTGTGTTGCCGTACCCTGGCCGCGACTACGCAGTTGAAGATATCATCTCTAGACATCACAATCAATGAGCTTGCTGACATCACCTACCTAGATGGGCCACACGCGGCAAAGGGGGCGCCAACGCCGGACGTCGCACGCTTCTTTGCGCCACCCTTTGTGGAGTGGTGGGATGCAGTCACGGTGGGCATGCGGAGACCACGTACTGTGTACGCACCTTGCCACCCCCCATGTATCTTCACATGCGAACACGTACGCACATTCACGCAGCTACCTTCCCCTTCCCTTGACCGCCAAATGCACGCTGTTTCTCAATGTAGTTGTTTTGACGGCGTTGCGGTCTCGTCTCAGCTGGTGAACTTGTCCTGACCCATCCAGGACCCCGCCACGGGTGTCGTGACGTACGAGGGCGCGGAGCGGTCATTGGCAGCGATAGAGGCGGAGCTGCAGGCCGCGGCGGCGGCGGGCCGGCCCGTGGAAGCCTTGTTGGGGTTCTCGCAAGGGGCTGCGTTGGCGGCGCTGGTGCTGGCGCTGCAGGAGTGCAAGCTCAGGTTTCAGGTGAGCAGGTGTGAGCAGCTGCAATTGTAGCAGTCAGGTGCAGTACGTGCGCGCAGGACCGCAGCAGCACTTGTGGGTGGGGTGGAGTCATGGCACTGCGCCTGGCATGCTTGCAAGGGCCTCGCAACTTCTCGTCCGCCGCGGGACGGTAGGTTCGTGGCCGCGGCGCATTCCTGACGCGCACAGCTCTGATGCCACCTGGCGCACACACACGATCCTGCAGAGCCTGCCCCCGCTGCAATGTGCGGTCCTCATCTCCGGTTCCCGCATCCGCGACCCCACTTGGGCCGGTGTCTACGGCGGGCCCAGCACCAGCAATGGCGGCACAGCAATGACCGACCTACACCCAGAGAGCGCACAGGCGCTGCTCCAGCGCCCCACCTGCCACCTGATTGGCGCGGCAGACCCTATGCGGGGCCGAAGCGAACAGCTGGCATTGTGCTTCCAATCGCCGCTTGTGCTACAACATGAACAAGGTAAGCAACAATAAGAGCGTTGCTCCCACAGCCCATACTTGCCGTATTTGTGCTTGCAAACGGTGTGCAAACATTTGCCTGGGCCTAGTATCGCCATATTGAACAGGGGACGGATGCCTGCCGCAGGTCACGTCGTGCCCAGGCTGCAACCCAGTGCCAGGGAGCAGCTGAAGGCGTTTCTGCAGCAGCATCTACACGCGACACCCGACGCACCTGCATACGCGGACGGGAAGCGTCATTGAGCAGCTCATTGGCGCGCAGCGCAGCAGAGACGTTAATGACGAGTGTTGCGGAACTAATGCGTACGCAGACCAGAGCGGAAGACGTGCGGACTGACTACGCCACGGTTGCGCAACGGATTGCATGTCGTGGGCAAGGGAGGCCGGGGAAGAGCGATTGGCGCTTGTGACTACGGGTGGATACCGTGGCTGAGCCGGCACTGTTCTCCTCGCCGGCTGCCTGGCTGTTCTAGGATGTCCGGCCGGCCGTTTCTCTCCGCGATCCATGAGTGGTAAACAATATGCACTTGTATTTCAGGCTTTCAGGGCACGGATGGGGATGTGCTTGAAGATGGTACCGTGCCGGGCACGTGTAACTGTAGCTGCCGCGCCCGCACTGCATGACAAGCAACGCTCAGGCGAAGACGCGGAATTGTAAGCCCCAGCGAGTTCCATGTATCTCATCACTCATCAGGCGTTTACATGGCTTAGCTTCTGCCTTCTGCCGTTCTGCGCCTGGCCATCTGCGACCAAGCCATCGCGGCCAGTCAAATAACTTACGGTATGGGCAACCGCGTTCCGTGCGGAAGTACGGGTAGCAGCGGTGCGACGTCTCGTCCCAACTCAGCTACCAGTACCAGGACCGGCTCACGGCCTCACACGAGCATCCCCAGCGTCCAGCATTCCAGCACTCTTTCCGTCTGACTGCAATACGGCAGCCCCCAAGATCCCTTGCCTTTGCCGCACCAGCCATTTGCTATTCTTCACATATAAGCGCGCTTGCACTCTCATTCTCTGCCACGGTTTAGTACAATCGCGCTTGGCATCTCCCTGTAACCATTCTTCCATGCTCTAATACCGTTACGAGGCACGCGCTCACGTAATTATTCGGCCTCCCCCTGCGCCATCGCTCCACACGTCGGTTGCTCAACCCTCGACCTCAGACCCCAGCTCTCAGCTCTCAGGCTCGCCGTGCATGGGCCGCCCCGCAGATGGTTTGGTGCCTGCAAGTTGTCTTAAGCACCGTCATCGCCATGCCAGATTCCAGCTACCATCGCCAGTCCGCTAAAAGTCAGCATACAGTTCGCTCGTGAAGGGTTATGATGAAATTGCCGTCTGGAACTGTCATCGTCAACAGCATCTATAAGAACCGCACTGGCACGCACAGATACGACACGAGGACAAGTGGGCTGCGCGCACGCCACATCTCCAGTCTGAGGCCGCACGCGTCGACCTCATCTCCCGGACGTAGCCGGGGTCGTTTCGTACAGACAAGGCCCGCCATGCGTCCAGCCAAGTCCCGCTGTCAAGCACAAGCACAGCCTTCAATCAACCAAACAGCAGGAAATCCTCTAGCCACAACACTCCTCACTGCTGCGGCCTACCACATAATGCGCGGTGCTATGCTCGCCAGCAAAGCCCCAAACCAGACACCGGCCGGCCTCAACCTGCGCGCCGGCGCCGCTTCTTAGGCACGAGGAAAACCCCACAACCCTTCCACATTCCAAGCTCGCCCTTCGTGCAATACATCAGGTTGGCATAGGTTATTGTACAATGAAGTGGGTGCAAGTAGCTATTGCGTCCACATCCATGTTGGCCTTAGACTCCAAGGAAAAACATGAGCGCTTCCATCGCTACATTTCGGATGTTGTGCTTTCTCCGCACTGACAGGCCGTTCCCCAAACGCGTCCATCATCCAAGCCGTCAGACCTAGTCACTGGCAAAACGGCCAGGGTAAACCCAGAAAACAGGCGGCAAACACCAGGTTGGCAGGTGTTGCCCACACTTGGGCAACCGTAAAACAGGCAAACGCTGTAATCTAGCGCAGACCAGCAAGCAAACAATACCGAGGATGAGAAGCTGCAGGGCTGGGTGTTCCCATAGGACAACCCGTACAGCGCCCTCGCTAGCAGGACTAAAAGAATGCGTGGTTTATGGAGACGCTGCTGTAAGCATAGCGCTTACGAGGCCCGCTGCTTCGGCTTAAAGCCCTGTGTCTGCAGGAAGGCTGTACCGGTCGCCACGCTCATGTGGCCGGTCTGCTCGAACACCGCCGCACGGAGGCGCTCCGCAGTGCTTTTGTGCCGATGGCTGTGCGTCAGCTGCATGCAACGGAGAAAACGGCAGAGGCGGCGGCACAGAGCTGTAAACATAGGGTGTCAAGCCAGCGCAACGCCACTGCGCAAACAAGCAAAGGCACCCCGGCAGGCACAGGGCACCACCCCGCGTGGAGATCAACGACAGCGCCTTGCGATGCTATTGCTTACCAGTGGGTCTGCCTCGCGGAGGGACGCAGCCACGATCTGATGAGGCGGCACAAACCCGTTCATGTAGGCACCGGCAGCGGGCTGGTACGTCTGCGCACATCCGCGCGGAGCAGTACGGGGAGTGGGTCGCGTAATTGTGAATGTTATAGTTGAACTGGAAGCGCGGCTCCCAAGGCAGACGGCTTTCAGCGGGTCCGAGGCTTTTTGGGCGGGAAAACCGGCTCTCGTGTCTGGTCGCCCGCACACCCGCCGAACTTACCGCCGCCAACCCCGACCGCGGGATGCCGATGGGCCTGGAGCCGCGACCACTTCCACACGCCGACAACTGCTCCAGGTTAGCCTGCAGGTCCGCCATGCTGTCGCCGTGGCTGCCCCCCGCTGCGCGTCCGATCGCGCCATCAAAACCGGTGGCATACCTGCGCGAGCAGGATCCGCAGTGTGAATACGAGAGGTAAATGTTCAAGTATAGGCACAGGATGCACAGCCGGTTCTATAGACAAGCGCTAGCCACACAATTGCAGCCATGACAAAAGAACCCTCGTCGCGGGGTAGAGCGAGAATGTGAAAGGAGAGAAGCTCCAAACCACGCAAAACTGAGAAAGACGCCAAGCCTGACTTACTCGCCACTTGGGCCAGCGCTTTGGAGTGGGTGGGGCGTGGATGGCGCGCCGGAAGAAGGAAGCGCGCTGGGAATGTTAATAAACGTTGCCTGCGCAGGCTGCTGGGCGCTGGAACTGGACGCCTCAAAGTCTCCGGCGAACACATCCTCCTCGCGCTCACTACCGCACACGGAGCCCGCCTCGTCTGCCTCTACGTGTGCTTCACGCGCAGCCAGCGTAGAGACACCGAGGGAGCCCCGCGGTGAGTCGAAATAGGGCTCGGCCGCAAGTGAGGACGCCGTGGACAGCGGCTGCGGCTGCTGTGCCAGAACCGGGGGCAGCCGAGGCTGCTGCATAGTTATAGGCTGTGAGCTAGATCCTATCGGGGCGGGTGACCCCCGAAAAGCGGCGCTGAGCATTTCGTTGCAACTCCTACGGTTCGATTCGCGTCGGCGGAACAGAGATAGAGTCGAGTGGTGTTGTCAGCAAAGGTAAGTCAGGCAGCGTAATGTGCAATTGTGTGATTGTTGCCTCAGGGCCTTTCAGGACCCCTTCATTTTGAAACTCGAACCCCATCGCCCTGTCCGCCGTGGAGACCACGCATGCCGCGCGCGCCCACGTCATATCCGACCCCACGTCATATCCGAAGCTCAGGATGTACAGTGACAGCCTTGCCGGCGCATGGCAAACCTGGTAGAAGTCCGAAGGTCGCGCGGGCCGCACCAGGGCCGAGCCGGAATGTCTACTGAACGCGCCCGGCCCCCAGCATAGCCGCACGCGCGGTCGTGCTCGAAAGTCGGAATGCACCTGAAATGTTCACACGCACTGGCGACCCGGCGGCCTGTACGCAAAAGTTAATCTTCACGCAGGCGGGCGCCGTAGTGCACGCCCAGACAACCTCTGGTGGGCTGTACAACTGCGACCCTGCCAAGTGGCGTGCATACCTGGCTGTCCAGCGGCAGTACTAGCCGGCGCTGCTCCAGGAGTCCGTCATCAGCAAGGAGTTCGCTCAGCGGCGCATGCTGCTGCTGTCCAACAAGCGCAGCGCTCAGGACCGCGCGGCCAACCGCGTGATGCGGGCCCTGACGCACGGCCTTCCCAAGGAACGGCCGCTGGTGATCGGGGTGGGCAGCGCGTCGTTCAGCCCCACTGCCGGCGGCGGGGCGCTCGCAGCGCCCAACACAGCAATGCGCGAGGCGCTGTCGCGTGTGGCACAGCGTGAGCGGCAGGCGACAGGGCGTTCGGTGAAGATAGTGCCGGTCTGGGAGCACCGCACCACCCTGTGCTGCTCCACGTGCGGAGCAGAGACCCAGGGCGCCTGGGTGCGGCGCAACGGTGTGCTGCGCCGCAGTGGTCGCATCCGCTACTGCACGGAGTGCGGCACGTCCCGTGACCGCGACGTGCAGGGCGCGCGCAACATGCTGAGGATCGTGGAGGACGAGTACGACGGGCGGGGGCGGCCACTGTACCTGTGCCGCCAGGAGCACCTGCCGAAGCCACCCCCCATGGCGCCGGCAGTGCCCCGCTGCATCCTGCTGTAGCTGCCTGATGGCCTACTCGAGGCACTGGACGGCCGGCCGCGCGGCACAGTGGCGGTCATAGATGCGCTCAGCGCGCTGCAGGCGGAGGGCGACGTGGCGGCACGGCGCGCGGCACAGGCGGTGGCCGCGGCGATGGAGCAGCAGGTGGTGGAGGCCAGCGGCGGCAACTCTCTGGTCGGCGAGCCGCAGCTGCAGGCCATTGACGCGCGGCTGGCTGCTGGCCCGCCGGCAGAGGTCATGGATGCGGCCAGCGGCCGGCCGCGCGGCACGGTGGCGGTCATAGATGCGCTCAGCGCGCTGCAGGCGGAGGGCGACGTGGCGGCACAGCGCGCGGCACAGGCGGTGGCCGCGGCGATGGAGCAGCAGGTGGTGGAGGCCAGCGGCGGCGACTCTCTGGTCGGCGAGCCACAGCTGCAGGCCATTGACGCGCGGCTATATAGAGATTCAGTGTTAAGTTGATAGGCGAAGTAATTAAGGAAGGAAGGGCCGGTATGAAGGAGTATCAGCACAGCGCGCGGCGGCGGTGGTGGCGGCCGAAATGAGCCACGCACTGCTGCCACCACGTTTTCAGTTGACGTGGGCGCTGAGTGCGGCTGAGTGCGCCGAGGGACATGGGCGCTGAGTGCGGCTGAGTGCGCCGAGGGACATGGGCGCTGAGTGCGGGTGAGTGCGCCGAGGGATGTGGCAGGTGCAGCGTTCATGTAGCAAGTGTTGCCCAGGATTTCCATCTTCAGGTTTCAGGGATCAGAGTCAGGTTCAGGGTGCAGAGATCAGAGTCAGGTTCAGGGTTCAGAGATCAGAGTCAGGTTCAGGTTTCAGGGATCAGAGTCAGGTTCAAGGTTCAGGGATCGTGCGTTCCTGCCACGGCAGGCGCGTGTCGTTGCAACTTACGAGTCCGGAATGCGCGTCAGCAAACTTCCAGCCAGCCAGCAACTCGTCGGTACAGTAACTCCGGCGTTCGACCAGCTGCGCACTCTTGCCCTGCCGCTGCCAATTGTATGCCATTTGTTGGGTTATGGGAATCAGCTGCACCCTACGGGACTTTACCAACTTGCCTTGCCACTGTCCCATCACACATCCATCCCAGGAGCTTGACCGACACCAGAATGAGGAGGCGTCAAGGAGGAGAAGGTGGTGTGAGTGGTCGAGATGCATACAGGGAAGGGGGCAAGAGTGCAGCAAGCTGGACAGGCCGAAAGAGCATGGGGAATGAGGGTTGAGGCGTAGGAAGACGTCGAGTGCATTTGAGTGACGAGTGCAAACGTATCACAATGTGGCCGGGCCACCTGCCCCACATTGTTGGGCTTTCCCAAGTGTGTGTCATAGTACCGTAGGAAGTAGTAGCGATTCAGGTAGAGGTGGAGCCTTTCAGAGGGCAAGGCCTACTAGCCCAAGAGTAGCATGCCCGGGGCAGACGAACACGCACCCCGTGCTAGTGGGAGGCGGGAAGTACACCAGAGCCAGCCAGAGCCTGCAGGGCATGCATTCCTGGTGCTAGAAATCAAGCTGGGGCATGGAGCCCAGCCCGTTGTCCGGTGGGGTTCACTGGTTCAGCAGTGATACCGGCGAAGGCAAGGCCAGGGGAGAGGAGCCGGACGGGGCAGTGGATTTTACACTCGTTGCTCTGATTCTGATTGCGTCGGGAGTTGAATTGACAGGCACCCAGCCTTGCCATTTCGCCCGCTTTATATCGCACTCACAGGCCATGCCGCAATCACACTGCAATCAGGTGCAACAATCGTCCTCGTTTACCTCTTCCTAGGTGTGTAACTCGGGGGTCCAGAGTGCAGTCAGTCCACACTGGACAGGTCATACCACGGGTTCCAACAGGAACAGGGAACAAGAAAGAATGACGGCACGCACACACGCACACGGTACACCATACACACGTCATAGGAGCCTGCGGAGCGTCCTCCGAGGCTCCAAACCTGCTGCGGTCAGTCTGGAAGACTTCTCGTCCCCAATGCGTCGTCACTCTTGTTCAAATCTACCTAAGATCAAGCTGCGTAGTCAGGGCTCTTCTCTATCTGCAGTCTGCTTTGTGCTGCCATCGCTAGCATTTCGGCAGAACTCAGGCCATACAAGGCATCGCGGGCGTCAACCATCATCCACTCAGTGGGTCAAACTATGTAACTGGTATGCCAATGCGCGCAATGCAGCTGCGGGCATCGAAAACTACCTCCCACACATCCTGCCCCACCGCCCCAAGCAAAGGCCGCGCGCGTCCACCACGCCTGCTAGCACGCAAGCGCCCATGCTGCGTCGCTCCCCGCGAGAGCTCCCATGCGCAACACCAATCCGCAGCATCAGCAGCTTGCATGCAGCGTGGCTCAAGCCGTCACAGCTAGGGCGCGATTACACCCAGACGCGGGGGTTGCGGCAGGCGTCGAGCAGCTCGGCCTCGGGCGAGCCGGCCTTGGGCTGGTGGTCGTACAGCCATGAGGCGGTCTGGGGCATGGACATGAGGATCGACTCAATGCGGCCGCCGGTCTTCAGGCCGAAGGTGGTGCCGCGGTCATAGACCAGGTTGAACTCCACGTAGCGGCCGCGGCGGATCTGCTGCCACTCCTTCTCCTCGGGGGTGTAGGGGTCGTTCATGTGCTTCTTGATGATGGGGCAGTATGCCTCCACCACGTTGTTCACGGCGTCGGTCGAGAACTTCAGGATGTCCTCGGGGTTGCTGCGTGGGGTGAAGGAAAGGGGCGAGGAGGGAAGGCGCAATTGTCAGCGAGCACGGAGGGAGGCGGGTGCTGCTAATGGTGCGGCGCGGTGTGGTCATACAGTGGACCTGCTCGGCCTGTAGGCCACTCGTCTACACATTGGGCATGTAAACGCTGTGACCTTGCACCTTGCCTTGTCTATCCGTTTGCAACCCCATCCAGCGCTTGTGCCGCCTCGCCCACCCGCATGCCCATCGGCACCAGCTTTTGTTGCGGCCGCCATCCATTCCCGACCAACAACCCTTCCTGCGTCGCCAGCCCCTCATCTCCTGCAGACAACTCACCGGTCGTTCAGGTCATCGAAGAAGATGCCGCCCAGGCCGCGGCGCTCGCCGCGGTGCTTGATGAGGAAGTACTCATCGCACCAGGTGCGGAACTTCTCGTAGTAAGCGGGATCGTGGCGGTCGCACACCTGGGGCGGGGCAAAGGAGGGAGAGGGATGCTAGCTCAACCACAAGCGCAAGAAATGCAAGCTGGACGCCGGTTCAAAGCTTTCCTGGCGTTCAGATTGATGCGTCGTAGCCTGAGATCCTGTTCAATGGCGGCCTATGGCGCTGCTGCCCTTATCCCGCGTGTTCACTCGCCAATTCACACACCAACTTAATTCCCACCCGCTGATTTCCATCCGCCAGCTTAGCTTTCGTCCATGCCCGCCCGCCCGCCCACCCGTCCATCAAAACCAGCCCACCCTAAAGCCACCACGCCCGAACCAAGGCCAACACCTCCGCCACGCCACTCACCGCCTTGTAGGTGCCGTGGAAGTGCTTCATGTCCTCGGGCACCACATAGCTGGGGGTGATGTCGGTGCCGCCGCCGAACCACCACTGGCCGGGGATGCCGTTCCACTCCTCAGTCTCGAAGTAGCGGTAGTTGAAGTGCATGGTGGGGCAGTGGGGGTTGCGGGGGTGCATCACCGACGAGATGCCGGCGGCGAAGAAGGGCACGCGGCCACCGTCACCCTTGTTCTTCAGCTTCTCGGCGTTGCCAGTGGCAGCGCTGTATGGACAAGAGGGAGAACATGGGGAGGAGCCGTCATGGGGACAGGTTCCGAACCAAGTGCCAGTGACAAATGGGCGCGTTGAGAACCATCGGTGCTAAGACTAGGTCAGGTTGGACTGGTCCAGCCAATGGCGTTGGGCTGAACAGACGGCGGACATAACTAACAATCTCAAGTACATGCTGCCGCGGAATCAGTGCCGTGGCTGGCGCTGGCTCATGCACATTGCCTGAGCACCTGGCTTGTACCCGCGCAGCACGGCTTTGATGACTCACCGGTAGGCCTCAGGGGGCATGGTGCCGTAGACCACGGACACGTTGACGCCGGCCTTCTCCCACACGTTGCCGTCCTGCAGCACGCGGCTGATGCCGCCACCGCCGCCGGGGCGGGTCCAGGCGTCCTGGTGGAACGGCTTGCCATCGATCTCGGAGATAGCATTGCAGATGGAGTCCTGGGCGTTGCGGATCACCTTCTCGAAGCGAGCGCGCATACTGTGGGTGGATGAAGAGGGGCGAAGCGAAGCGGGGTAAGTGCAACACCCGTCTGGGGTACAGGGGGTACGCTAGATCTAGGGCTTCTGGGTGCAGGGCAGCGCTAGCCTCGCGTGGCCTCAACTGCGCCTAGATCCAGCCGCTCAACATGCTCATGAGCCCTAACCATAAGCTGAGACAATTTGGCCCTAATAGATCTAGGCCAGCGAGCAAGCTCTACAGGACTGAAAGCGCAACTGATGCGTGAACCCGGCACCCGGCTGCAGCAAGTGGGTTGACCTGCAATGCATTTATGCGTAGCCAGCTCGCTCTATGGTAAAGCAGGCCCTGCCAGCCCGGCGAACTTACGAGTCCTCAGTGTCGATGCCCGGGCGGACCAGCGACTGGGGAGCCTGCTTCACATAGTTCTCCGCCTCGATAGCCTATAAGAAATAAAGCAGGTGGAATCAATATGGAGCAGGCCCAGTCAAGCCAAAGGCCGCCACGGAACCAACTCGCCCGGAGCAACACTCTAAAACATTGGGATGTGATGCTGATGCGACTTACCGTCGCGCGGACCTTGGTCACAGACACACGCTTGGAGGTCTGGGCCGAAGAGAAGGCGCGGCGCTGCTGGAGCGAGCGGGTTGAGGCTTGCAGTGCCATCGCGGAAGCTTTTGCCTAGATCCTGAGCTAGATCCTCGAGGCGAAGATGAAAGAAGGTTGCACTAGACCGCTAATAGGGCGGGCTAGGCTGGGTGAGGCTCAAGAGTGAAGAAGTTCGTGAAAGAAGCAAGACAACTCTGTCTGTGACTTGCTCTATGCAAGTGCAAAGGCAGAGGCATATATAGAGAAGGACGTCGTGCGCGCCGGGCTTGTACCTGCCGCGACCGATGCAGCGGCGGTGTATGTTTGGTACCCTCATTCCCAGTCCCGATCTCGATGCCCCAGATTGCAGTCCCTGGCGCCCGCACTGATTGTATGGGCTCATTACTGTAATCTGGTAGCGTTATAAGCAACAATGGGTACGCAGGACAGTAACATCGAGTCGAGTGAGCGGTTACACAGGAAGTCGACGACCATCATCGGTCGCCTCCCCAGAGTGTCGCAGTCTTTACGCGACCGTTGAATGTTTGCTAGGAACATTCTTGCCCATCTCATCTGAAGTATAAAGCAGCGGTGCATTATTGGCTGCAGTTTAGTTTCCGGGGGGCCGCGGTCAATTCGGCATGTGCTATCCTTGCAAGCATAGGGGATTCAAACTCCTGGAGGCAGAGATTCTCTGTCGCGTGTGATGTTGGGTATAATATATTGGCGTGTACGCAAATGCAGCGGTGGCTGATGGCCGAGAACACCCGGAGGTTGGGGTCGCAACGATTTGTTCCGGTGCAACGGAAACCGGACCTGCGCCCACTTCCACTGGCGCCGGGCGAGCCATTACACGACCGGGGGGCGAGAGCTGAAAGCTCCATTTTGCACGCAGATAGAGAATGGCAAGCAGGCCAGGCATAGTAGTAGCAAGGGCAACGCCTGCTGGGACCTGCCAGGGCTTGCTGTCACGCCCCAGCCATGTTTTGCTCCAGGGCTGCCACCGGGGGCTGAAGTCCCCCCCTCCCCACAAAGATGTCCGGGGTTCTCACGACGGCATGGTTGTACTAGTGACCGGTAGCAGCACGCACAGCAGGGGCACGAGCACACGCACGCAGCCAACCAATAGCACGCCCATGTGCACGCAGTGTTGCTGAAGGCGCTTTGGCGACGGCCCCTCACTAGGGCCAGAGGGCGGACGGTCGACTGCTCGTCAGCTGTCGATGGCGACTCCGGGAGCGAGGGTGGTCTCTCCCAGCTGGCTGGGCGCTCGGTGGGCTAAGCCGAGCGGGCCTTAATTGAGCTAGCTACAGCGGCTGTGTGTGAGCGGCTGGGAGCTCAGGCCCCGTGGTTGAGTTTGGTTGCGTGAACGCGCTCCGCAGCCCGGCCCCAGGTATTGAGTCTGAGGCAGCAGTCGGTTGATCACTCCGATGCTTTCACAAAGCTACGCACGATAGGTCGTGTGAGAGAGAGCAACACCGCGACACCGGGCCAGGGCCGGTGTTGCGGGACTAGGGAGCCACCGCCTCCTGCATGGGCGGCCCCCTGCCCGACACCCCACGCTCACCACCTAGCAGGGCAGGCCAACCGCCCGTCGACGAAACCTGGACCCCAAGCTCCCCTGAACACACACATGCAAAGCACAACGGCAAACAGACCACCAACGCAGCTCCTCCTCAGCTCAGCGCCCGCACGACCACCTGCCCAACGCCTGCAACACGAACCCACGAACCTTCGCCCCGCGCTGTGCAGGCGAAGGTGACGCCAGAGCCAGAGATACACCACCGCCACACGGCTACAACTAAACCACACACGCCGAACCTCTTGCCACACCTCTGGACCGCAATTCACACGACCCGCCCGCAGTCTCAACCGTTGTGTTACTTCCCACTCCTAAGTTCAAACGCTGTCAACCGTCCCATTACCCGTACCCGGGCAGTGGCTGCCGGTGAATGACACGGGCCGGCAACGGCGGACGACAGCCCGCCAAAGCCACGCGACACAACAGCACTCCAAAGGCTGTGCGGCCTGTGCGAAGTACCGCGAGTCGGTGCACACACACCCGTTATCTGCACATGCACACGCAGCCTGGCAGTCTTAGACCCACCAAGCAACAAGCCCCATGAAGGCACTGAGACACCAAGGCGAACAAAAGGTCTAAAACATATGTTGCCTCATTCGTCTGCAGGCCCGCCAACCCTGTGCCCGTGGCCTTGCCAGTGCCATCCAAAGGCGTGATCTCATAGGCAGACACGACTGCGTGTCACGCCACGCCTGCCGCAATCGAAGTTGAGTTCATTCATCGAAGTGTGTCCCACCCTGCAATATCCATTCAATACATCATGCGTGGCAGCTAACCAGTCTCAACATAATTTCCATCCATATGAAAGCCTGGGACGCACTTTCCACGGTACCCTCCAGTCGCGGATCAAAATATGGTAACATGAACCCGCCGCGCATGCAGATTGCGTACCTGGTCCAACAGAGGCGCCGTGACGGCGGCATGGATATCGCTCATGAGGGTGGGTTGGCGCATCGTCGCCTGCTTCACCAATTCGGGCAGCGCCAGCTCGAGCAGCACGTCGGCCAGCGTTACCAGCTTCATCGCGCCGCTACTGACGCCTTGTCATATTATGACCAAAGTGGTGAAGCAGGCGACGATGCGCCAACCCAACCTCATGAGCGATATCCACGCCGCCGTCACGGCGCCTCTTTGGACACGCGAATCAAAATAACATGAACCCTTGCTCTAGTAATTGGCCTACCCTCTGAAGATGGCTTCCCCCACGACGGCTTCCCCACACGTACACCTCTACCTCTATCTGCACAGGCATCATGAACACTATGACTGGCGCTGCTGCTGGTTATGCGACCTCGTTGGGTCGCTACATCAATAAACAACCTGCATGGGCCACCACTGCAGTGTACAGTTTGTCCCGGCGTTCGATAATACTCCACGCCTTCCCATCAGCAGTCAGCCACACCCACTTGCTCCTCAGTGTGCAGCACAACACCTGCATCACGTTCACATAACTTGCAGCAATGTTTCAACTACATGTTTAACTATGCCATCACCACCCTTCCTTTCCAATCTATGATACCTTATTCCACGCCCCAAACGGTTGCCAGATGTCAAGCCTGCTTTCTGCGTATGCGAAGGCAACGACCGCATAGGTGCAACGTGTGCGAGCGTCCGCATGCATGCAGCAATGTGCCATCTGGAACTCATGCTACTGCAACACAACGACCCCACCCTGGAGCGCAGCCGGTACTGAGGACGCGCTCCAGCGCGCTGGCCGCGCTGAGCACCAGTGTGGCACCCTTCAGGCCCTTCACCCCGTCAGCCGCTCCGCTCAGCGCCATCCCGCCCAGCTCCACCCGGGGCAAGTCCTCCCACCGGGCCAGCTGCTGCTTGGTCGCCCGCCCCACGTAGACGCACACGCCGTGGATGTACAGCTGGCGGGGGAGCTTCTGCAACGCGGGCGTGGTGGCAATGGTGGGGTCGGCGAAGCATGCCGCCAGCGCCTTGTCAAGGGTGTAGGCGGCCACCTTGCCAACACTCTGCAGCTGGGACGGCGCCTTCTCCCGCTCTGCAGATGATAAGAATTGCGATATAGCGCGCAAACGTTTACACGTGCAGGCGCACGCGCGCAGAAACAACAAGCCAAACAGGTAGGGACGAGCCCCGCAGCTCGCTTAGCAGCGTAAAAGCCGTAAAGAAGCGCTTATGACCATCCTGTGCCGCCACTTGCTTACCCGTGGGGTTGTACATGGTTTCCCCAAGGTTGAGCCGGAGCGCAGCGGCGACCTTGTCCACCTCGCAGCCGCCCGCCGCGCTCGCGTCCACCTGCAGCTCACCAGTGTAGCGCCCGTCCAGCACGGCGGCGGCGCAGCGCACGAAGAGGGGCCCCGTGAGCAGCTCCCGGCGGGACTCGAGGCTGCCGTTCACGTAATTGAGCAGCACAAATACCTCTGGCGCCGGGCCGTCCTGCCGCTGCTGCAGCGCGACCAGCATGTCGCGTACTCGCTTTGCAGCAGCCTTGTCCTGGCCCAGCCCGCCGCACCCAGCCCGCAGCTCCTTCACGACTGCAGCGTCCTGCGGATCAAGCGCGGGGGTCAGAGTGGGGCTGGCAGGGGGGAGTGTGTGTGTGTGTTAAAGAGCACAAGGAAAACGTTGCGCAAAGACAGTGTATGCGATGCAGCAAAGCGACGGTTTACAGATGTTACCTGAAGTTACCTCGCATACCTGCTGCGGTGAGCCGCCGGTGTGTGTGTGTGTATGTTTGTGTGTGTGTGAAAAACAACAAAACGAAGCCCGCCCCGACGGCGTGTGTGTGTGTGTGTGTGTGTGTGTGTGTGCGTGTGTGTGTGTGTGTGTGTGTTAAAAAACGAAACGAAAGCCCGCCCAATGACGCGACGGAGTTACTTACCGATACCCACCATTTTACCGAGCGTCGCGTGACTGTCGTGACCCAGGTAGTCATACTTACCCGCGATAAGCCTGGAACCCCACGGGCGACCATTCGGCCTGACCCCGCGTTGCACCTGTATGCGTCCATGCTCCGCACCCTGGGCGCGCTAAACAACGTTTACCCAGCACGCCTAATTCCCAGAGTCCCGCCCGCTGGTCGTAGTCGAGCTCACCTATAGGCAAAGGTGGAAGCATGTGTGTGTGTGTGTGACAATGGTTTACAGTTGTTTATCAGATCACGTGATCGTGTATCCGGACAACCCGTAGTTGCTAGTGCCAGGGGCACATTAGCACCTTGTCTGTCGCGCATTGGTCTGGCAGTGCATGTCTCCCAAGCCTACGCGTGTGTGTGTGACTACGGTTTCCACAGTTATTCTGCCAGATCACGTGAATCGTGTATCATGTGTGTGTGTGTGTGTGTGTGTGTGTGTGTGTGTGTGTGTGTGTGTGTGTGTGTGTGTGTGTGTGTGTGTGTAACAACGGTTTACAGTTGTTTATCAGATCACGTGATCGTGTATCCGGACAACCCGTAGTTGCTAGTGCCAGGGGCGCATTAGCAACTTGTTTGTCGCGCATTGGTCTGGCAGTACATGTCTCCCAAGCCTACGCGTAGCGTTAGACGTCAGTTTGGCCACAGGAGCCGCACCTCCATCTATTGTGGTTAGACACTGATTTGGCCCTAAGAGCCGCACCTCTGTCTATATTGTGAGACGTCGGTTTGGCCCTAGAAGCCGCACCTCCTTCTATATCAACACTGCTGCGAGCCGGCAGCTGGCCACTATGCATTGTTTGTTCGCCTAGCAAAAAGTCATGTACCGTCCAAGTCCGGCACGTGGCCGCAGCAACCGCAAAACAAGCACCCCGCCGGCACTAGCTACCTTCCCTTCCCCACAGGGCAGAATATGCCTAAGGGCAGCCACAAAGTGAGAGAGAGAGGATCAATAACCAAAACCGTCTGTGTCCTAGCCCTGCATTCACAACAAGCCTAACTTCCGCTGGACTTAAACACACACACAATGCGCGCCCCTCTCAGTTATCCGCCATGTGCATTACTGCACGGGGTGTACGCAGCGCCGGTCCCCCTCCTCAGTCACGATGTCCGTGCCCCGCCAGTACGGCTGCAGACCCCGTTCCACCAGGCTGTCGAACTGGGCTTGCCGCGCGCGCCTAGCTGCCCGCCCCTCCGGCGTCAGGAAGGGGGCCACCGTCACGCCTGCGGTGTGTTTAATCTGCGCCGCAGCCCTGATGAAGGCCGCCCGCTGATCCCTGGTCACCACTACCTCCACATTCCAAACGCGACCCGCGTTGCTAGCCCGCCACCGACGTTCATACATGCCCATCGAGCCCTCTCCCAGGCCCAGAGCAGAGAAGTCGCCGCGCGCCATCGCCTCCGCCTGCTCGCTGCTTGCGCCACGAAGCAGTATTTTGTTGGCCGCCATCGCCCGTGGCGGCGGCGGCAGGTGTGTGCACGCTTGCGGCTGCGGCGGGTTCGGCCTCGCGGCCTCTCCTGCCGCAGGCGCAGCGTGTGGGGCAGCGGCGGCTTTGGGCCCGCCCGGCGGGGGCGCCGGGCGGCTTGCAGCCGCCGCTGCGGACGATGCGGCACTGGGGGCCAGGCCCTTCCCTCCGCCAGTCTCCACCTCCAGCACGGCCGCTGTCGCGACCGCGAATGCGTTCAGCTGCTGTGTCAGTTGCTGCACGGTGCCCGAAAGCTGATCCAGCAGCAAGCTGTGTTTGCGTGCCGCGCGGGCGCGGGCCGTGTGCTCGGCTCGCAGGCCGCGCACCTGGCGCTGCACGAGGGCAATCGCATTGTCCAGCTTGTCCTCGTCCAAGCCGTGCTGGTTGAGTTCGACGTCGGCGCCGATGAACAGGCTGTCCAGTAGCGCCTCCATTCCCGACATCCACATAAGCATGTGGCCCAGCCCTTCAGGCCCTCCAGACTTGAGGCGGAGCTCGCGGAGCTTTCTGAGGAATGAAGAAAATAGGTCAAAGCCCTCCTGGTTAAAGAGGGGGTTGCACTCTCTCCATTCCGCCTCGTTGATCGCGCACTCAGGCGAGCTGGGCGAGAGAGACCAGGTTGCGAAGGAGTTAGGCACGGGATAGCTAGGAGTCTCCGAGGCAGGAGATGCAAAGCCTGGCTGCTCGCCGGGCCCGCGCGACGGCGATGCCGACTCGCGAGCACTGTCCTGCTTCCCTGTAATGCCACTACCTTCTGGCATCCTCCTGATCAGTAAAAACTAATTCGGAAGAGTGTGTGTGTGTGTTGCGTGTGTGTAACAACGGTTTACAGTTGTTTATCAGATCACGTGATCGTGTATCCGGACAACCTGTAGTTGCTAGTGCCAGGGGCGCATTAGCAACTTGTTTGTCGCGCATTGGTCTGGTAGCACATGTCTCCCAACCCTACGCGTAGCGTTAGACGTCAGTTTGGCCACAGGAGCCGCACCTCCATCTATTGTGGTTAGACACTGATTTGGCCCTAAGAGCCGCACCTGTGTGTGTGTGTGATGCGTGTGTGTGATGCGTGTGTGTGATGCGTGTGTGATGCGTATGTGTGTGTGTGTGTGTGTTAAAAAACGAAACGAAAGCCCGCCCAATGACGCGACGGAGTTGTGTGTGTGTGTGTGTGTGTGTGTGTGTGTGTGTGTGTGTGTGCGCGCGTGCGTGCGTGCGTGCGTGCGTGCGTGCGTGCGTGCGTGCGTGCGTGCGTGCGTGCGTGCGTGCGTGTGTGTGCGTGTGTGTGTGTGTGTGTGTGTGTGTGTGTGTGTGTGTGTGTGTGTGTGTGTGTGTGTGTGTGTGTGTGTGTGTGTGCGTGCTGACGAGGCGCACCTGCTCTCGACCCTTGCGCGCGAGCATCAGCTCCACGGCGGTCAGGAAGCCCAGGTCCTGTATGTGTCAAAGCAGGTTATGTCAGATCAGTCTGCCATTGCCCTCGTGTCGCGCTAGGGAGCTTAAAGGGAAGGAGCCCTGGTGACAGGTAGATGTGCCGAAACCCAGCTGTGGCCCCCGCCGCGCATGCAGGTTGCGTACCTTGTCCAACAGAGGCGCCGTGACGGCGGCATGGATGTCATTCATGAGGGTGGGTTGGCGCATCGTCGCCTGCTTCACCACTTTGGGCAGCGCCAGCTCAAGCACGTCGGCCAGCGTTACCAGCTTCATCCCGCCGCTATTGAGCCCTTGTCGCTCGTACTGAGACACTGCCGCTGCGTCGGACAGGAATCCAAAGGCCTCCATGACGCTGGCGTGGTTTGCGTCCAGTTTCCGCTCCAGCGCGTCCTTCACCGTTTTCAGCTCGCGCATAATCCTGCATCAAAAGATTTTGTATCATCACAAAATACCCTTCAGCGCGCTTTAAGCAAGGAAGCTTACATCTTAAAATTGTCGCCTTCCTGCCTCCTCCGTGCCAGACGCTGGCGCCGGATCGGGCTCGGGCCCTTCAGCTGCTTCTGCGCGGCGTCATCTGCCGAGCTTGCCACGCAAACTCGCGTGCGTGGGCAAGAGGTTCGAGACCGCAGACTTGTCAAAAGACCAGACTGCATGAGGTTGCAAGCGCTAAAATGGTGGTAAGATTAATGAGTAAGAGAGTTAGCGGCAATAGAATCAATTTGGCTAACGCAGCAGCCCGGCGTGACGGCTAGTCCCCGGCACGAATGGCCCCATGGCGATTCCCACCCACGTTGTTCAGGCGTTCAAGTTGAGCTTCAGGCTAGGTCCTTGATCCCATAATGGCGAGTGCAAATAACACGTTGCGCACGCATCGCCCACGTGTGTCCATGAAAGGGCGCCGGCGCAGCGGCCAACGCCGCGTTCCAGCGGGCGGACGTGGCGCTGGGCACCGCGCTGGCGGCGGCGGTGCTGGTGGTCATCTGCTTCATTATGATTGCGGTGTTGTGTCCATGGAGAGATTGGTCTGGTCATGGTGGACAAGGTCCAGATCCTGGTGCAGTTCGACGACCGCTACAGCTACGCCCAGGCGCTGCCGCTGCCGCTGCTGTCCGGCGACGGAGGCGCGCCGCCCAGCCGTGGCGGCGGAGGTGGTGGCGGCGCGCCTGTCGCTCGCCGGCGCCTGCGGTGTGCCCATGGGCTCAACGCTCGGCGGCTGAGGCTGGGTGAATAGCAGCAACAGCAGGCCTCCCGCATGGAGCCGTCGCGACCTCGCTCCATCAACACACCCGGCGGCGGCGGCGGCGGTGGCGGTCCCTCTCCAAGGACCCGTCCTGCTGGGGCAACAGCGGCGCCCTGCCGCGCCCCATCGACCTCTCTCGCGCGCCCGCCACCGCCACCGTCGTGAGCGGCGGCGCCCCCTCCCGTTACCACCTTCGGCGGCGTCGCCGCCGCCGCTGTGCCGCCGGTGACCACAGAACACCACCGCCGCTACCCCTCCAAGCAACGCCGCCGTTAGCCTGGCCAGTGCCAACAGCGTAAACAGCGCTGTCCGTATTGGTGGTGGTGGCGGCGCACGGCCGCCTGCCTCCGGCCGAGGACTGGCAGGCGGTGGCCAACGCGGCGGCGGAGGCGGCGCTGGCGCGCGGTGCTGTGTTCAGCCCCACCGCCACCTTCCCTCGCGGCTTTGCGGGCTAAGCATTTGTTGTTTGTGCGGGACGCCGGCGTGCCGGCCGCCGGTGAGTCCCCGGTGAGTCCCCGGTGAGTCCCCGGTGAGTCCCCGAGCCACTGCACCATGGCATATGCCCTGGCCCGGCTGTGGGCGCTGAAATGGGAGAACAGTCAACAAGAGGCTTTGTGGCGAGTGGCGGCCTTGTGCTGAAGTATGACCAGGGGAGGGGGGTGTGCAACTCGGCCTGGATCCAGGTTCGCGCTGCATGGGACCCGGCCAAAAGGTGTTCGGACCCCACCCAAGGAGCTCCCGGCCATTCATTCGTGTATGTAAGACAACTGTGTAGTCATTAGAACTGATAGCGGGCCAGAAACCAGCCCATAGAGCGGGCCGGTCATGGACAAATTGCGCGCACTGGAAACACCACGAGCGAAATTCCGGCTGCTTGCAATCACCCCAAAAGCTCTTCCGCTAACTATGAAACTGATGAGACCTCCAGAAAGCGACGGGCGCAGCTCCTAGGTTGCGAGACCAGCGACTGGGCAGACCCTTCAGAGACATGGCCGTTTTGGAGCCCTTTCCGAGGCCCGCCGAAGCCAGCGGCCCCTGCCGTCCGCTCTAGACATATGTACAGATGCCATATTCAGGGGTTTGGTCCGTGTCTATTGGTGTTAACAGGGGTGCGCGGGTCTGCGCGCCGGAAGACAGCCCTGGAGGAGCGCCTGGGAACGCTGGGAGGAGAGGGAACCTGGACCGGGATCCCCCAGCACCTCACCGGACGTAAAACGCATACATGCTACTTATATTACGTGTCATGCCTCCCCTGTGCCCCTTTAGATGACAATGTCTGGTATGCATCTCCGGCCTTCCCAGGTCCCAAGCCAGGTCCCTGCGCCCCGCTGCTCCTAACGAACGTGCAAGTTGCAAATGTCTTACGCTGCCCTGCGTGCTTCCTTTAGCTGACTGTTCCAACTGAGGGAGGTAGTGAGAACTACCGGGATGGGCGTTGAAGGCCCGTGCGTGCCACTGTGCCGCGCAACACGGCCAACGCACTCAGCCTAGGCGACTACAACCAGGAGAGGCCCCTCCCCCGGCTACAACGAAGTGCACTTGCAGTTCTTGAGTTATCAGGACTCAATAGTGGAACTTGCGTCCCGGTTTGTGTCAGATACACGAACCCAGGGTCACTCACGTGCCCTGCCGACGCAATCCCAAAGTGTCCCCTCGTTGTTGCCAATCAGCCAGACCATGGCTGGCAGAGGAGTAAAACATGATGTACTTCCACGTACCTCAGGCGTGCGGGCGGCTGCCGCTTGCGTGCGCCATGCCACTGGCCGCTGCACGGGAGGCGGCACGTCCGAGGCAGGCAGCCCATGTGCGCCCGCGCGTGGGGGCAGTTGTCTCCACCGGCAGTTGCCGCCATCATGACTGCTGCCGCCGCCGCCGTCAACAGCAGCCATGGTCATCGAGGCAGACCAACGGAGAACTGCGCGGGGCAGGATGCGGGTCAGGGGACGGCCTGATGCGGGTGGGCGGGCGGACAGCCCAGCCCAACAGGTTTTCGCACGTAAACAGGGGAGACCACCCGCCCGAAGCCCCCAGGCCATGTAATAACATCCTGAACCGCAACCGTGGCCTAACCACAGCCATGCCCACATGCCAGGGACAGCCCGGTGTAGCCCAGTACCGGG
The DNA here is from genome assembly GCF_000002595.2 of Chlamydomonas reinhardtii. Taxonomy (NCBI): domain Eukaryota; kingdom Viridiplantae; phylum Chlorophyta; class Chlorophyceae; order Chlamydomonadales; family Chlamydomonadaceae; genus Chlamydomonas; species Chlamydomonas reinhardtii. The sequence goes on along the minus strand of NC_057005.1, from coordinate 1,637,029 downwards.
CCAACCGTGCACCCAAAGTCCCCGGACATCTGGTGTGAACACTATGCCGAACCTTTTTGCAGTCTGAAAAGCGCTATGGGCTCCCATATACATGTTCTCCATTCTGACACCTAAGCACATGATATCGAGGAACGCGCGATGCCCGCCATGCAAAATTGCGCCTGCATTCTGGTGGGGAAGAATGCCTCCCTCTAAGGACCCCGGCATGCGCGCTATGGCCAAAGTACCGCCAACACATATCGAAATCGTGCAGGCGCGGTGATATGGCTGCGACGATTTGGGCCCCTGTGAACTGAACCATCGCATTTCGCCGGACATCGCGTGTGGCCTAATACTCCAAGTAAACATGGTCGGGATTCGCGCTTCTGGTTCCTCATACAGTTGGCTCCATTCTGACACCTAACCTCGGGAAAGGAGCGATAGCCGACGCCACCCAAGCTTGTGCCGCGCTGGGGGCCTTTCCATGCGGTCCTGGAAACGGCCCAACCAGCACCCTCCTGGCCTCCTAAGGCCGCACCCACCCCCGCTGGGACATGGTATTGGGATGCAGATGCCTAGGTCGGCTCAAGCAGCTCCTTAGGAGGCTCAGCGAGCCCGCAAAGGGTCCATTTCCCCGTTCTCCCCTGGTCTCACCGTCGCTCGCAGGGCGCCCAGGACCTCCAGGACACGCCAGATCCCCGCGAAACGAGCGTTCCAGTTCATTTCAGTGTTTCACGCCATAGGATATGTCAAGTCATGAAATCGCTCAGGAATGGCTCTAAACCCTCGAAATGTTGGAGGGGGTCCTGCGGCCCTTCGCTATCAGTTCTAATGACTATACAGTTGTCTTACATACACAAATGAATGGCCGGGAGCTCCTTGGGAGGGGTCCGAACACCTTTTGGCCGGGTCCCATGCAGCGCGACCCTGGATCCAGGCCGAGTTGCACACCCCCCTCCCCTGAGTATGACTGGTCCGGCGCCTGACGGGTTTTAGGGTTTTCGGTGGGTGGGAAAAAACAAAAGCAATCCAGCAATCCTATTTTCGAGCCGCACGCGCAGGGCCTGTCGCTGCTGCGCTGGATCCTCCTGAAGTGCCATAATCAGCCGTTGCGCCAGGCACCAGCACCGTGACGCACCTGATACGCCAGCCCAGCCCGAATCCCAGATAAGTCAGCCCACACCCCGAATCCAAGCGTCGTTGCGGTTGTGATGGACCAGCTGCTGGCTATTACGGACTGCGAAGGAAGGTACTTTTTGTTGTTGGTTACAAGGTGGTGTGCAACTGGGCACAAAAGGCGCCTTATAGTCGGGGTTGGTGGAGTACGGTGGAGTCAAGTTGGGCCCTGATAGCATGTGATGGCTCGGCGTCTTCGGGTGCTGGGACTGTCCCCTCTGTAACATCCGCTTTCTTATATGTTGAACTCAAAAGCGGTAAGCTTCAATGGCCATAGCCGACTCAGCATGGTCTGCACATTGCGTGCAGCCTGCTGCACAAGTCCGTCACAACATTGCTATCCAGCGCCTCTCGTGCAAACTGGGCATGCACTCCCACATTTGATCACGGAGCCCCGGCCAGTCTAACCAATCGTCAACCCTCTCTCGAGCTTTTGGCAGCAGCAGGAGACACGAGTTAAACCCTACACCGTGAAGTGAGTGATGCCCGGGGCGGTCTTGAAGGCCTGCTGCTTCTGGTTGGTCATCCAAATGGACTCGACTCCGCTGACGCGGAGCACATAGCTGTTGATCCATGTAATGAGAAACTCATTGTTGTACGGAGCGACGTTGGCGCCAACTGCGTCACTGAGGCTGACAGAGGGTGGCATGGGCTGCTGGTTGCCCTGCACGTCTGTCACGTACACCTTGGCAACATCGTTGTTGATGGCCTCAACTCGCATGTGCATAGGGATGCCATTCACTGTGATGCGGAAGCCATTGACTGTATCATTTGTGTAAGAGAAGGAGCCCTTGACGGACATAACTGTCCTGCGCATGATGGAAATGTTTCGAGAGTTATTTTATTAGGAGGGGAAACGTTTGGCATGAAGAACACACTGTGGTGTGCCCCGATGACCATTCTGGGGCCTATGAAGCCGAGTATGCCCGCCCCATGCCAGTCCCCGCAAGGGACGCAAGCCGATCATGGGAAGCGCTGGAGCGCCTGGCGTGCCCCCAGGGACTCGGACAGTGCCCCCGCCCCCCCCCCCACCCCCACCCCCACCCGAAAGGGACGCACACAGATCCTGTGAAGCGCTGGCGCGCTTGGCGTGCCCCCCCCCCCCAAGGACCGGAGAGGCCCCCAGCCTATGCAAAGGACGCAAGCAGATCCTGGGTCTCCCTGGGGCGCCCCCAGAGCCTAGGAGAGGACGCCTGCAGGACGCGTACAGGACCCCCAAGCTGAGGGGGTCACGCGGCGGTCCAGTTTCGGTCGAGAGCCACCCCCCGGACGCAAAAAACAGCGCGTTTTTGCCCAGCAGCCCCTGCCCTCACCTTGCGGATGTCTCCGCGATAGCAGCGACAGCCCACAGCGCCGCGGAGGCCGACTTCCTCAGTGGTCGCAGCGAGATTTAGGCCCCACACAGCCCCCGTTCAGGCCGCTGGCACCGAACCTGTGTAGATAGGGACACACCAACCTAAATTTCCGCTTGCTATCGACGCTGTATGCACGTAACATTCTTACACATGATGAGTCGCGTGGAGCGGTGGGACTGCATGTATAAGGGTTTGTATGTAACAAGTAAATATAATGCCAACTTTCTTGGACGGTGCCGCGTGTATGGGCACGCTGTTGGCCGAAATGGGACTCCCAATCGCGACCGCCGACTTTGTCACCTCTCTCTATTCCCGGCCCTTGGCAGGGCCGCCCGCCGTGGGAGATTACATTTCATCCCACGGGTGGAATAGAAGCGGGAGATTACGAACCAGACCTAGGTCTGAGCTCAGACCTCGACCAGTCACGCTCGGTTTTCTACCGCTCCCGCGCCCCAATAAGCCTGTAATAAACCAGCAACCCCCAGTACCAGCAACCAGCACTCTCACACATACCCAAGGGTGAGATACTACGTTTCTCACCCCTACCTCACCCTAGTAAAACGTAAACCACACCTGCCTAAAACCTCCCCGCTTCGCAGCGCGATGGCTCGCCCCTGTGGGGATTCAATGAGACCTTAGCGTGAAATTGACGTCAGCTACAAGAATGTTTGCAGTCTTGAACTTTGCACCGGTCAATCGTGCTGGTGTGGCTGGCTGGCACGATTACCCCTCGCACGCGTCGCCCAGTCTACCCCGGGGGTACCGTCGCCCAGTCTACCCTGGGGGTACTCTAATCTTGAAGGGAGCTCCTACATGGGTTTGATTTTGGGCATTTTGGGTGTGCTGAAATGTGCTTGTCGCGGCTTGCCGAATTTTGCACCGGCGAACTCCAAGCTAAAAGACCAGTGACTTGGCAAATCCTTGTAATGACGTTTAGCTTGAAATGGAGCTTCAGCGCTTGGGCATCTCTGTCCGCGATGCTTCGGCTAGCACTTTCCGGTTTTTCTGTGATGCATGCCGTCAAGAGTTTTTCGACTTTACAAATAGCCCATTACAACCACTATTCGTTAAATGTATGTTGGAAAACGCGGAAAAACCGACAACAACCCTAGTGTAAGGTTCTGGTCGAGGACTATGGCTGTCGCCCCCCTTTGGGGGGCGAGCCAACTCTCACCCCAGTGAACACGCCGCCACTGTACCCACCACCGCCACTCCCACCCTACCCAAAGCCCACACGCCACTACCGTATATTCACAGCCTACCCGCCACTAGATACCCCAATAAGCGCCACAGAGTAAAAACACTCACCCACATATATGGATGCGGATGTTACAGAGGGGACAGTCCCAGCACCCGAAGACGCCGAGCCATCACATGCTATCAGGGCCCAACATGACTCCACCAACCCCGACTTTGCTGCAAACCCTCCCGCGGGCAAAGTCCGTGTGACTCCGCGCACAGTGAGTCCTAGCCAAGCCTCAACCCGCCAGAGCCCCACCGCTGTGCCCCACATATATGGACGCAGGGGGAACACTCTCTCCATGACTCCGCCCCAAGATCCACAACCACACCACACACACCAGCTCCCTTGATTAGGTGTGAGGCGCACCCCCCCTGTTTTAAAGTGTCACATAAAACGGATTTATTTTACACACGCCGTGTGTTTGCACGTATCACGTATCACACACGTTGTGAAAAACTCGCCACTGGACGGCATGTTAGGGCGGTCATGTTTACGTGTGTATATGCATACTGACTACCTACCAACGGCAGCAGTACCGTAATGCCGGCAACAGCAGCGGTGCGAACGGGGCCAGTGGTGCTCTCAGCAGCCTGCGGTCTTCGACCGGCTCGCAGGCGGGGGCTGTGCCTCCTCTGGCGGCGGCCATGGTGTCTGCCCCTGGCCCGGATGGCCTGACCGAGCTGGCGGCGCTGCCGCAGCAGCCGACCTGGAGCTCCCGCCCCACCAGCGGCACCGCCAGCTCCGCCGCTTCCCGGACCGCAGCTGCCGCCGCCTCTGCTGCCGCTGGCCTGGCCACCGCCGTACCGCGTGTTAGCGCCAGCAGCAACAGCATCCTAGACAACGTGCTTCCCGCCGGCGGCTCGAAGGGAGCAACCAGCCGTACGTGTGAGCCCCATGCGTGCCCGCCAGGCACCGCGTGCGGCACTCCCCGCCATCGCACCGCCGCTGGCGCACACCGCGGCCGTTCTGGCCTGCCTTCATGCATGCACCCCTCCGCCCGCGTTCCTCCAGGGGTAGCACCCCTGAGGGCTCTCCATTGAAGACTGCATTGATTGGTCACAACTATTATGTTGTTATGGACATTGACGCCTCAACTTTCAAGTGCACTGGTCGAGGAACTCAGGCTGCTTTGTGTCAATGAATGCGGAAAGGGACAATCTGAACAACGCGCACGGGGCTACGATGCTAGGTCCAGACCCCCGCCCTGCAAAACCTCCCGGACCCCCCTGATCGGTAACCGACCGTGCCGTACCTCGCCGCACACCCCTTAAAACCCCTCTGTTTTTGGGCGATATCAACATATAAACACGGCAAGTTCGCAGGGCTTGTCTTGCCCACAGTCATGACCGGTTCTGCTAGGCTCCTGACATTCCCCAGCCTATGCAAGCTTCTATTTGGTGCTTTTTGCAGCAGCCTGGGCTTGCCACCCCAGGGTAGGCTCTGGACGCGATGGGACAGGGTAAGGGGCAGGTTGGTGTAGTTTCATAGTGTGCAGCGTATTCCTAGACCTCAACATCCAATGTGCGACGTCAAGGCAAGATTGCATGGCTGGTTTAACGCCGGAGGTATTGTACCGAGAAATCGCTGACTTGCTGGCAGGCTGGTAGTTTGCTGGAGGGCCCAGGACAGGGCAGCAAGGCACACCACATTCCCGACACTGGCGGTGCCAGCCCGGCAGGCGGCTGGACGAGCCACAAGTCAGCACGCGTAAAACGTCCTTCAGCGGATTCAGGCAAACTACCTATCGTCACAACCAGGAGCGTTTGTTGTCCGGAGCGCAGCGAGGGGCGAAGGTCCCCAAGAAATGAAGAAACACACCTGGTTGTGCGGCGGTCTGGCGCCGAGTGCCGTTCGGAGCGGGGGAGCGAGGTAGGGGCTGACTCAGGGCTGACTACCCCCTTCGTCAGCAAACATAAGTTTCCTTGCGAATACATGCACGAATACTCGAATAGGACAACACATACATGGTGTGTTTGTGTAGGGAGTGCTTATAATTTCACCCTGGGGAACCCAACGTGTGTGGATGCTGTACCCACGCACTCAATCATCCCCGCAGGACCATCAGCCATTCAGACTTCTTAGGTCTTACCCCCATGGCACTGGTTTGTCGGCCCATGACTACAGCTCGATGCGTGCCCAAGGCGCCTTGCTGTCTCTGTTGAAGGATGGCACGGCTACGACCGTGCCGAGGAACTGAGGATGTGTAGGACGGGCCTTGGTGATACAGCGGCGCACGGCACTCGGCTTGACGGCTTCACTTCAACATTAATAGCTATGTCCCAGGGCATCCAGTTACCCCGGGCTGACACCCTTTCAGTACGGTTCTACGGTTGCGGTCTTCAGGGCCCCGGCTTTACCAAAACATAGCACACCCTTCAGCGGCGCCAACCGTGTGGTGAAGCACCCAACTCTCCATGTAAGGGCCCACAGCCGCGCGGCGTCACACGCAACCTAACACTACGGATCGCAGAATGGCAGCTCATAAACACTGTACACGCCCCCACCACTGCGTCCGGCGTGTTAATCAAGTTGCCGCGCGCGCACTTGTTGGCTTGAAGGCGTCAAATACTTGATGCAATTGTTGCGCACGTCCGCAACCATGCACTCATGCCTCTTTAACTCTTTGCTCACGCATAGTTTGGCCACGACATCAAAGTGTTTTTGTAAGCAGGGGTATGCAACGTGTGGTGAGCATCACAGCTCCAGCTCATTGATTACCGTCCCTGCACACGGACGGCAGCCATGTTGTCCGACTCCAGACGAATCACCCTCAAGTTACCCAAATGTTTCTGCCAACAAAACATACCCAGACTTCCGAAGCTGTGGTTAAAACACAGAGCAGTTGCCGAGCCAGACCGTAACCCAGCTCCAGAAAAGCCCGCTTTGCACTCGCGTGTTAGGACCGCACACATGCACTCCCCCACTCTCCACGGGCCCGTTGTGCACAAAGACGTGCCACTTTTACCTCGTTTGCCTTACCGTCGTTCTTCTTGATGACCCCAACAGAAGCCACAGATGAAGCTCACTTTCTCGAAGCCTTTCAACCGAGATTCCTAATCACATCCGATAACACCTTCGTCCATAGCCGCCGTACGGACTCTCAGCCCATGTTGCAATTGTCGAGGTTAAGCAAAGCGTATGTAACTAAACAGTACGTTATGCAAATGAATGATGTGGGACCAGGGCCTCGGCCACCAAAAGGAAGCAGTCTTGGGCAATGCGTAGTAAGCAGGGCAGCGCCCACTTACGTGCAGAGCCATAGCACTACGGTCGCACGACTTCAGTCTTCAATGCTTTACTGATCAAGCCGCCCTTCCGTTCGGACGATGCGTCAGGCGCAGCAGGGCCAGGAAGGGAACTTGCGGTGCGAAGGCGGGAAGATCGCACCGGAATGCTCACGGACGGTCGCGCACAGGCCGCTCTAGATACGTTGCACACAGGTTGAGAAGTCCACGCGCGCGTGCTCCTGAGCCGTGTGTACGACGAGTCAGGCGCGCGAGCTCGCAGGTATCGCAGTACCGGCCTCCAGCCTTTTACTCGCCAAGCTCGCGCTTCAGGCGATTGATCTGCGTGTAGATGGGAAGTGTTCGTCTCCCTTGGTTCGCGCGCGGATTGAGACTCTCTGCCCGCACAGGTACGAGTCTTCGTGTTGCCCCCCAGGCCGCCCCCAACCGCAAACGCCTTCCCTGCCTGCAATCTACCGGCAGCCACCCTACCGGTATACCCCCCGTGACGAGGACTATCCCACACGCCACACTTTGCAAAACTCGCGTCAGCGCTGACTCACCTCGTTCATGAGATTCTGCAGCATCTCCGCCTCCGCGTTGCCGCCCGCAGCCTGCGTCGTGGCGGCGCCGGCGCCGCCCATGCCCCCCATTCCACCCATGCCTCCCATTCCGCTCATTCCGCCCATGCCTCCCATGCTGCCCATGCCTGCCTCGGCACCGAGCTGCGAGCTGAGCGGTGAGGGCGCGGCGTTGAAGAGCGGGTTGGTACCCAGGCGGCCGCCGTTCATGCCGGGCGACTGGGGCGCAGCCATGCCGCCTGTGCGGTGGAACAGAGCCGGGAGTAAGATGTGTTACCAGACGGGAGTTTGCGGCGGTGTGCGTTGGGGGCTGCCAAGGCCAAGTTGAGCGGGGTAGGAGTGCGGGGGTGTACGGCCGGGCGCACCTACGTTGTACACGGTTGCCTGTCATGGAGTCGGAGCGAGCTACGAACGCCCGCTGCCCGCGCCTCCACTGCCCCGCCACCCTCCCTTTCCTACATTTCCCTCACCACTCACCGTTCATCATGCCGCCCATGCCGCCGGCGGCGGAGGGCGTCACGTTGGCCACCACGCCGGAGCTCATGCCGTTCATGGAGCCACCCATACCGTTGCCGCCCATGCCGCCGCCCATTCCGTTGCCGGCCATTCCGTTGCCGCCCATGTTGTTCATGCCGTTGCCGCCACCCATTCCGTTCATGCCATTGCCGCCCATGCCGTTGCCCATGCCGCCGCCCATGCCGTTGCCCATGTTGTTCATGCCGTTGCCGCCGCCCATGCCGTTCATGCCGCCGCCCATACCGCCGCCCATGCCGTTCATGCCGCCGGTCATCATGCCAATCTGCTGCATCTGCTGCATCTTGCGCATCTGCTGCATCTTGGCCACCAGGGCAACGATGTGGGCCGGCAGGATGCCCTGTCCGAACGAGGGGCCCTCCAGCCAGCCGTCCTGTGTGTGCGTGCATCCGTGTGGGCCCAATCAGTGCGGTGCTGGCGCCAGCTTTGGGTTACCGGTAGGTGCCAGCGGGAGGTATTGTGCATCATTCCTACTGAAGCTAAGGAAGAACTGACGTCCCGCACTGGCGTGCGCAGTGCGGGCGCAGTTCATCAGTGCAAAGGACAAGGCCTGGGCCTATTGGTGCGACATGCTGGGCACAGCGGCATGACAGGCGCATGCACACGCACACGCACCAGGTTTGCGGACTCGATCAGGTCACGCATGGGCCCCAGCTGCGCCCAGCCGAACGCAGCCACACGCTGGCCCGCGCCGCGCAGGCGGCTCAGGATGCTGGTGCTAGAGCGGTCGCGCAGGAACTCGGGGTGAATCAACACAAAGTCCACGCCGCCTGCGAGGAAAGGCAAGAGGCGGGGGTTGAGAAGGGAGGCATCCGGTGTCAACTGCAGCTACGGTACTTCCGGTGCCGCTGTGCAGCCACCGCCAGTCACACCAAGTCACACGCTCGCGCCCGGCACGCACCCAGGTTCTGCGCCTGCGTAACCAGCGCCAGTGTGTTGTCAGCGCCCAGGGCCGGCACCAGCTCGTACGTCACCGATAGCTGAGCAAACTGCTCGCGGAAGAAGTCAACCATGCTGCAAAACGCATGATTACAAGCGAAGGCGGGCGGTTTGAGCCGGTAAAGGGTATCGCCGGGCTTGGCTCAAGACTCAAGCGCCGCCAGTGCCTTTCTTTCCCGCCTGTTCCGCCCTCTCCCTCGTCCGCCCCCAGCTCCTCCCGCCGGCCCCATCGCTCACCCACCTGATGTCCGGCACCGCCAGGATGACGCGGCCGGGCTGTAGCTGCGGAGTGAGCTCCAGGCCGGGCTTGGCGCCGCCAGCCATCCCGTTCATACCGCCCATTCCGTTCATGCCGTTCATTCCCATTCCCATACCCATGCCATTGCCGTTCATCATCATCATGGCAGCCCTGGCGGCCTGCTCCTGCTCCACCTCCTTGCTGTTGTCCAGAGAGGCGCGCACGTCAATGCCCTTCTCCTTCATCCTGCGTTGCGAGCCGCGAATGTGCATTAGGACAAGAACCACTGCATCCGTTTCCTTACTGCCAGGCCTCCTTGGATAACCAGTACCAGCTGCATGCAACGCTGCGCCACGCGGTTGACACTCAGCACTCATTCCGCCTCCCTGCATCGCGCTACCGAAGCCCCCAACCGAAGTGCGGATGTTACTCACTTGTCGCGCATGACCAGGAAGGACTCGCGGGAGGCGTACTTGCCGGTGCCCTTGTTGACCGCGCCAGCCTCGGCCTCGTCCTCCACCAGCGTCTCGACCTCAATCTCAGTGCCACCAATGTTCAATTTGGTGGTCTTGCGAATGTCGCCGTGGATGAGGATATGCTCGTGGATCTGCGAATGTCATCGCGTTGTTCACAATGTAACAGGCCCTAGGTGAGCTCAAAGTGCTCTATGCACGCCTCCCCAGCCGTGCCCTGTGCAGCCCCCCACGCAACATTTGTGCGCTCAGCCCACGCCGCCACCCAACGCACCAGCACGCGCAGGTAGTGGCCGAGCAGACCCCAGCAGTTCTTCGACATCAGGTCAATGATGGTGTGGCCGACGGTGGAGCCTGCCAGGCCAGAAGCAAGAGTGCCGGGGTCGGCGCAGCGCCTCATACGCGCACTTGTGCGAAGTGCACCAGCAATCCGCGCAATCCGGCCGGTTCAACCCAGCAAGGTCCCAACATTGCGGCGCCAACAACACAAACGCTTGCAATGTGTTTGCTGTTTGCGGCGTGAGCTTACCGTACACGCTCAGGACGCCGAAGCCCTCGGGGCCGAGGATGAACAGGATGGGGAACATACCCTGCATTGTACGGATGTACGTACGCGGACACTCAAGCATCTCACCACGGCCGCTCCAGGTACTCAATACACGCTTTGCCGTGGCCTTCTACGGTATCCGTATGTATACACGACGCTCGCCAGAACGGTGCTCGCAAAACTATAACTGAAACGCCACCAGCTGCGACTGCGGGTGCATCCCACGGGTGCTCACCCATGATACGAAGAAGAGCCAAGCCATGCCAGTCACCACCTGGCGACACCGGCCCTTCGGCACGGTGTGGTAACCCTCGATGTAGGCCTGTGCGCGGTACAAAGGATACAAGAGCAAACACAGGTCACCGCCGCGCTTGCGCGTACCGTATACCCTGGCAATCCAACGCACCGCACGCCGCCTCATGCGCGACTGTGCCCAGCGCCCAATTGTTGGACCAGCGCCTTTTCCGGCGCCCGCACCAAGGCGTGCACGAATACCACGGCTGCCACCGCAGCCGCGCAGCCAGCCACTATGACTTTGCTCCCTTGAGGGTCTGCTCAAGGGCACGCTAGTTGGTGCTGCGTACGATGAAGAAGTATCGCAATAACGCCTAGCTGTTGAACACGGGCACAGCGGCAGCCTAAACGCACCTTGGCAGCGTGAAAGAACGTGTTAGCACCATAACACAGACCCAGGCAGAAGAAGATGACCTGCACCGGAACACCGACATTAGGTACGCAGCAGACGCGAGAACTGGTGCCACTGCTTGCACAACAGGCGACAACCATTCGCCCCCATCCGTTGCTGGGCTTCTTTCCGCGGCCCGTATGGAAATGCGCCTCGAGGGATCCCCCTTCCACGTTCGCATTTGACCTGCCCCATGCAATCAGCGCACCTTGACGTATCCGGTGGCCATGGCGGAAGTGGCGCCCCACACAATTGTGCCAATACTGCAAGCCAGCAAGCACAAGCACCATCCACTCAGGGTGATGCTCTTCGCCTTTCGTGGCGCAACGGCTTCTATAATGTCACTGTCCCCATATTCCGTCATTCCCAGATACCAAACCCGGAATCGTGAAGCATGTAACTTACTCAGACACAAGCAGACCTGCAGAGCATTGTCAGCCCGACATGCACACCGTTAGCATTGCACAAGACGTAAAGGGGAATGAGCCTCTTCCAGCAGGGGTTCTTTGGACAGGAGCTCTGCGTCACTCACCCATGGTGCGCCTGCTGTAGTCGTTGGACAAGCCCGTCAGGTTTGACAGGTGAATGAGAATGACCTGCACAAGCAAGTGGGGCACATGCCGGGCCGAAGCGGTGAGGCAAGTGTCGGCCGCACAGGGATGCGCGCCACGCGCAGCCCGCAGCACATCACTGCTTACAAGCGGCATCTTCGCATCAGGAAGTAGTTGGCCGTCAGAAGCTAGCAGCTATCGTATACATCCAAGCCAACCGTAACTTCAGGTGCGCTGTCATGCCACAGCCTACGCCTCCATAACCGCTCGGTACGCACCGGGCAGGTGAGAAGCCACTCGGCGTAACGCAACCACTGGACGCGGTGGCCTGTTTCCGGTAACGACACGCGCGGAGAGAGAGCGAGGCCATCCTCTGTCATAAGTTGAAGCATGCCCTGACTGGAGGGGTTTGTTGACTGAGTGGCTGGAGGGTCAAGTCGTTGCTACCGGTAACATACGGTGTCCCCTGCCCACTCCAACGCTGTACGTTGACGTGTGCATTGCAACATCTACCAGCCGCACCTGTGGCTAGATACAGCATGGACGGGTTCTTAAACTCGAAGAAGAACTCGAGAATCACCTTGACCATCTGCGTTCGGGTCCAGAAAGTTAGGCAGTGCCTGCCGTGCGTAAGGCCCAACGCACCGACCACAGTTACCACACCCACCTCGATAGCGCACACATAGATCTCCTCCCAGCCGCAGGTTGACTTCCATGTTTGGTAGGCGTAAAACATAAGCAGTAGGATGGAGAAGCCAGCAGCAAGCCTGTACACATCCATATACGGTGTGTGGATAGGGCGGGGAACGACGCAGCTTAGAGTCGACTTGAGGCACGGCCGAAGGTCGCGTGTCCTGAAACCGGTTTCGACATTCTAGTATACGTGTGCGCGTAACGTTGCAGCCGCATCTACTTCGTCCGCAGCTGGGTTCTGCCTCAGTGCTATCCCTAAAATGGCAGTCGCCAGGCCTGGTCGCATGTCGCTTTGCGGCATTCACGTCCTCGTCCACTGCTAGCACGCCAAACTTGCCATTGCAGCACGTTCGACGCCTGCGAGATACAGTAACATGTGCACACGTTCTCAATGGAAGGGAATATTGTCCAGGAAGGACGTCCAACGAGATGCCGCTCTGGCACACGAAGCGGCGCCCACGCAGACAGCAGCGCTGGCCCCGCAATGGTATGGGACGTGTAACTTGGGACTAACGAAGTGCACTTGCGATCCGGGCGCCATGATTCGGGTACAGTCACGCTGAAGTTTGCGGTCTTGCATGAGGGGCAGCGCTCTCTGCCCCTGGTCAACCCTTACCGTTTGGGCACCGTTTGTGCCACGCGACTCAATCCAGCCCTGCATATCAGTCCAGACACACACGCAAAGTTAAGTCCAAGGCCACCGAGCAAGCATTTGCGCCCCGTTTCCTTCCCACCACGCACCGCGCAGTAACACTGGTCCTCAGGCACAAGTACAGAGCCATTGACGACTACTGGGTTCGTTACAAATAGCAGCTCGCGCCCAACGGCACTCAGGGCGCCTCCATAATCCATGTTTAATGCTTGCTTGGCGACAGATGTCAAGTATGGTGCTGCTATGGAAAAAACAGCAAGTAACTGGGTGTGGTTGTCGTGTTCAAAGCCGAGTCCACGGGCCGATGCAGTGCATCGGCAACCGGCATGGCCAGCCCAGTGAACACTGTCGACAAGGGTGCTATTACTATACATGGTTTGGGGTGAGCTTTGTATCAGCGGCGCTGCGACTGAGCGCTCGTTCGCACATGGATGACTGAATGGACGGGCGCTTCGCAAACGCGGCTGTGCACGTGAGCGGGCTGGTCGCATTGCAGCATTAAGGCGCCCCTTGATTCAATTGTGCTAAGTCGCCCTTGAAGAGCCTCAGCAGGGCTGGGCATGCGCACATGTCGACGTCACTGTGCGCGTCAGGACGGGGTGAGCGCGGTGGCTTCCTAGTACAAGCGTAGCCATTGAATTCCTAGTACAAGCAAGAGCAGAGGGGGTGGCTGCTGAAGATGGTTGGCCAGCCCACTGGGGCTGCTAGAGGCTGCTGAAAGGTTTGGGCGGGCAGGGGTTTGAGGATGACATGATAGTATCCGTGTCCCTGTTGTCCTCTGTGATACAGCAACCGCGACCTGAACGCTGCGGCAAAGATCCGCCTCATCACCGCGTGCGTGGAGGACGGCACGCCATGGCGTGCCATGGCCAGCTGTGTTGAGCAGGCTACGCAAGCGGGGCGCCAGGATTGATACACCGTTCTGAGTGGTCGTCTGTCCTAGGCGCAAACTCAACACGTTGCTTCGGCGTGTCGGGACGCGGCGTTGGCGAGGGCCACGAATGGCCCTAATACCGTGGGGGCATGTCGCCACCGTGGAGGGCACTGTAAAAGCAGGGACGCCACCCCCCACCACCCTCTGCTCTTGCTTGTACTTGGAATACAACGGCTACGCTTGTACTAGGAAGCCACCGCGCTCACCACGTCCTGATGCATGGGCGGGGAAGCGTGCCGAACACCAGAAGCAAGCACAGAGTATTGCACATAAATATAAAATACAAACCTGACATACAGGATTTTGCAATGAAGCGGAACTGCCTATACCGCGACAACCGCGACGATTTGACGTGCAAACTCGGGCCGCTCGCCCAGCTCGCAGCATTTATCCAGCATACTGTTTAAGCGCTAGGGTAGCCCACTCGGCGCCTGGCGCGCGGTCGCGCCAGGCGCGAGAAAGAGCTACCAGCTCCATCATGGACCTGGCTGGGCCCGAGCCGGCGACGGCGCCGAAGCCAGCGTGAGCCGCCCGGGGTGCGGGTGTGGGTTGGGTCGCCACCACGGGGGCAGGGATGCACCCTTACGCAAGGACCGGTTCAAGTATTTCCCGGTCCAGGACGTCGGGTGAGCCCCATGGCCGGGGCGTGCGGCCGGGATGACACACGCCTCAACCAGCCTCTCACACCCTTCGACTGCGGCGCCTGCGTGCCATGCAGGTCCGCACCGTTGCCCGGGTTCCGCAGCAGCGGCATCCACATCCTTGAAGCCTACATCTCACCTGCTGCGACCACCCGAGCAGCAGCAGCTGGCGTGCACCTCGCAGCAGCCAGTGCACGGGCTGGCGATGCTAGCACCAGCGCGAGCGCAGCAGGACTTGGCTCCGGCTTCGTGCTCGCTGGCAGTGGCAGTGCTAGCAGGAGGCCACCTGGGCTTGATGCTTCCCGCGCGCAGGTTGGAGGCAACAGCAGCAGTGCCAGCGGGCGCCCGCAGCTGGGAAGTGCTGCTGCCCCGGCACCGGCTGGCGCTGGCAGCGCCAACGCCAGCGCCAGCACGGTGTGGACGGGCGGCATCGATGCTGATAATGTGGGATTCCGCCTGCTGCGTCAGGCTGGCTGGCGTGTGGGCACGGGGCTGGGCGCTGCAAGCCAAGGGCGCCACGACCCCATTGAACCAAACGCCGCCAAGGGCACACGTGGATTGGGATTTGACAGCGCCGCCGCGCGGGAGCAGCAGCGGCAGCAGCAGGAGCAGCGCAAACAGCAACAGCAGTCACAGTCGCAGGGCCAGAAGCGCGAGGCAGAGGGCGTCCCTGGTGGCGCGGGTGCCGGCGGTGGCAGTGGTTCCTCGCAGCGCATCAAACGCTTGGTGGAGGAGGAGCTGGCCGCGGAGCCACTGGAAGCCAAGGTGGCTCGGCATCGGACAGCGATGAGGTAAGGCGTCAGGCCATGGGCATGACTCATGGCGCGCAGGTGGCTTAACCGGCAGCAATAAAGGCAAGGGAGACTGCCCTAGCTGCTATGTTGGGGGCTATGCCTTGTCCATTGCCTGCGCCAGGCACTGCAGCTGCGCGGGCCCAAGGCACACTCTCCCTACCGGCATCGTTGCCCCGGATGCCGCGTTGCCTGTGTCGTCACCAACGGCTCCTGCTCGCTTTCCCTTTTCCACCTCGCCCTGCGCAGGGCGGAGGCGGAGCAGGCGCGCGGCCGCGCCATAGAGCGCTACCTGCGCGGCGCCTTCAACGATCCCTTCGACTCCATGAACAGTGACAATTCAAACCCGCTGACACGCCGGCACGCGCTCAGCTCCACCAACCCACTGCTGGACCCCATCGGCGACTGAATTACGTCGGGAATGAGAGTTGTGGGCCCGGCGGGATTAGATAATGCTTCGCGCTGGCCACGGCTGGCATAGCTTAATCGTATTGTGTGTCGCGGTTGTTGGCGGGCGAGGATGTCAGTTGCTTGAGAGACTCTCGTAAGCCAGCTTGACGGCCATGCATACTGTACGGTTTGTCGTTGTGTTTGAGTGACGCGTGCATGGCGGCCGCGCTACTTTGACAATGCTCACTGAGTGCCACTGGACATTGGAATCCTTGGGAGCCCAAAAGGACTCCCAAGAAGAGAGTGTGAAGGCTGCTGTGTGGAGTCGTGACACAGGCCCAGCCTAAGCCACTCTGTGTTACTAAACGCGGCCTTGCGGTTTCAACGCCTGTGCGCTTCTCGATTGCAACGTCCGCTAGGTGAAATGTGCGAAAGTCAGACGCAAAGCGTATGTATTCAAGCTCGCTGTGACCCGGGCTCCTCTGAGAGCGCCAACTCATCGCTCGCTGGCTTGCGCTCGGCCTTGATGAGCAAGGGCGCCCACGCCTCAAAGGTGGCCGCGATGTTCAATGAGTTGCCCCTCAGGCGGCACAGCACGGACGCATGGCAGTACCTCATATGAGTGCGGAGACACGCGACGAACGCATGAGGGGGCATGTGGCGGGTTACGCAGAGCCTCACTGACCTCACACGTGTAATTGTGCCCGGCAGAGCCCAGCTCAAGGCAGCGGTAAAGCACCTGCCAGACAGCTAGATGCGCGGCGTGACACCTGTGCTGGTGCCTGCCGGTCTTTGGACTGCAATCCCAGGCAACCCTCCGGGTCATGCATTCATGTTGGGTTTGCCACAGATGCCCCCGGTCGGCTGGACAGGGACAGCCCGCTGGCGTGGGTGGGCTGTACGCAGCCATGCTCTACTGTCAAATACAGTCATCATATGCCTTTGATCTTGTGCGTCTCAATTACACCCTGATGCGGCACAGCACTCAAGCACGTGCACTAACCGGGGTGAGGCGGCACTCACGCCCCAAAATCAAACATCTTCAACTTCAAGTGGGCGTTCAAACTCAACTGCAAGTTCAAACATTGGCACGCCGCTTCTTGGTCGCCGGGACCTTGGCCTCGGCGACAGCGGTGCGCTGCTAGTTCTCGCCCTTGTCCGGCAGTACCATTGAATGCCCCCCGCCCTATCTTCACCCTATGATTCATCATGTGGAACCACCCAGGCGCCGTGCGGTGTCCGCACGGCCAAGTTTTGTGACGCACACCGGTTTCCACTCGTGGCCTGCTGTCCAGAACCATCACAGCTGATCCATCACTCAATCTGAAGCCTGCAACACAGGCCCGCATGCCGTCGACTACATTACTTCCCACTTCAGCCAGGCAATAGAATGCGTGCCGTGACACAATGCACATGATGCCACATCACCGCGTCCACGTGTGTCGCACCGGTCTGTCCCCGAAGGACATCACAACTCGGACGTGCAACAAGTCACACGCGCAGATGGATTCAGGCATGCTCAATTCATCACGAACCGCTGCTTTCATCAAACAGCAGTACGCGGACCGCGCCCCATATCAAACTGCAGTTGTATAATGGCACACCAATGCGGCAAGGACGGCGGCGTGCGTTAGCCGGCTATCAGGGCTTCAAAGCCTGACGTGTTACCGTGGAGGCTGCAGTATTGTATGTAGTACGAAGGCATGCCACCCTACTCCCATGCCACACCCATTCTCACTAACAATGTCCGCCACGAGACAGAAACTTGCTTAGTTTTGCACTCGTGACGGACAGCAAGTTTCCATTTAGTGCCGTGGCGACTTAGCGAGCTTGCACCGATAGTACGATGGCACAAGCAAGCTGTTATGTGCCAGTAAGTACGCAGTATTGGGCCCCCCTAGAGCGACAGCCATGCAGGCATAACTTTGAACGCTCCTTCATACAGTATCCTCATTTTCTTCATGGTGCCCGGTATGCCCACAGGTGCCTGTTCACCCGAAGGCAAGGCTTCCGCCAGGGCAGGCTTTACCTAAGCGTCTGCAACCCCCCATCAGATGAACATTATGCATGCATCATATGCAGGAGCTGCAATACTCCATCTCCCAAAACTCATACCACCGTACAATTGCCATTTGCAGTTCTTATGTATCGACCCCCACACTAACCCTACATCACAAAGCCGGCAATTGGTAATCCAATACCAGCAGGCTACAGCGTGCACACGGACCTGAGCACAAACAATGTTGGTTTTACGAAAAGCGACCGTCAACTGCAGCGCCCGCGTCACCCCTGGTGAGTCCGCACCCACATCTCTTCGCATCAAGAAAGAGCAGCAGGTGGCGGCAACTGCTTGGTTATTGACGGATCGCGTGCCTATGCCCGAGATTCCCTGCCTGCCGACCACCCCAGTGCAGCAAGATGGCCAGCAATACCCAGTACAACTCCTGACGTGCAGGCCCATGCCTGCAATAAAGTTTATGCACACCGTGATGCATACCCATGCCCACCCATGCTTTACCCACGCTACACCCAGTCCCACATTTGTTTAACACTGTGTCGTCTAGCGGGCATGCGCAGATCCGGTCTCGGCTATTCCAGGCCGGGGCGGGCAACATTCTAACTTGACTCCATCAGTGTTATAGCAAAAGCAGCCGGCGCATGGAGAGTCCGGGCACTTGCAGACGCCGCTGCGCGAGCACTGGCCGGTCCCTGGACTGGTAGCATCTCCAGCACTGCTGTCCATATGGTCCTCTTGCTTCTGTTCAGAGTCTGAGTAGTCGAAATCAGAGCCACATGCTGAAGATGACAGCGACCAGGACGCCCGCGACGGTAATTTGCTGACGGCCGCAATGCCTGCATCTGCCTCTGTCTCTGTCTCCGCTGCCGCCGCGGCCAGGAATGCCCTTGCGACAGCCGCTGTGTGCGGCATCATCCTGTGAGTTGCAGAGCGCGGCGGACAGTCACTTGCATGTGGGCAAGCATGACTGCTGCCAGCGCGAAATGACGTGGTTTGGCATAATGCACGCGTGCCACTATCTGCAGGCGCTGGCGTAAGAGAGCGCCCTCGTAAACTGTAAGCACCCAGATCCCTAACTCACTGCAGACACACCGCACGGCGCCAAACAACCCAACACCGGCTAGCTAGCTAGCTGACCCTAACTCACCGCGCCTCGCAGAACGGCACAACGCAGCGCGCGCGGCACACAAGGCGCTCCAGCACACCCGGCTCCAGGCCGGCATGTAGCCCACCGGCCGGCGAGTTGTGCGCGGCGTCAATCACGAGCCCCACGTCCACGAGCAACCGGCGCAGCCTGCGGGCAGGCACGGCGTAAGCGGCAACCAGTCGTGTCACAAGCCAGGTGCAGCAGACCTTACATTAACGATAGCCACAAGGGACCTGCCCGACTGAAAGCAACAGCACTGGATGGCGGTGCAAGGCACGGCCGTAGATGTCAGCGCCAGGGCTGGCATGGTTCATATCGGTACGCGACAAACAAAAGCCGCCGCGTCACACCCACCACTCGGTGCCCCTGCCAGAGGCGATGTCTGAATTCAAAGCCAGCGCGTTGACCTCGGCCGCCACCTGCGCATCAGGCGCCACCACCAGTGGCCACCAGTCGCCCAGCACCCCCGCGCCGCCGCCCGCCTCCCACTCCAGCACCGCCAGGCCCGCTTGACCGGGTGCGTCCAGGAAGACCAGAGCGCACTCCTCGCCGCAGCGCTGCTGCTCCTGCTCTTGCGCGCTGGGACCTTGCATTGGGTAGTTACCCGCCGCGGCGCTGCACACCGCCCCCGTCTTGCTATCAGCGTCAGTGGGCGGCAGCTGCTGCTCCTGCTGCGGCTGCACCAGTGCTCCAAGGCGGCGGCCATTGAGGCGCACGTGCAGGCGTGCGGATGGGTCGTTCAAACCGCGGCCGGACATGATCGCCACGGCGTGATGATCGCCTGCGCAGGAAAGCGGTAAGTAAAGCACAGGGTTCGTTCTTCGTGATCGCCACATGACCCGTGTCATAGGATTCATACCCGTCGGTTTCGTGGGCTAGTACATTCGGGAGGCAGGCCCCACCAAACGCACCCTGCACGATTGCCAGCGGTGCTAACTCGTGCACCTCCGCAGTCGCCGGCTGCTGCTGCTCCGCCAGTGGCGTCTGCTTCGCGTGGGGCGGATACACGACCTGCGGAAACGAGTAGCGAAGTTACAATTACGGTGAATCGTACATTAGTACGGGCGCACGATACCGCATTCTCGTTGTGCTGCTCCACATACAGCGCCGCGCCACTTTGACATTGCCATGGTTAACTAACCATGCCAGGAAACCCTACCCACCCCAACCCCATCACCAACTCACCGCATTTCCAACCTGCACTTGCACCCGGATGCCGCGGGCAGCCGCCAAGGCTGCGGCCTGCAGGCACAGGCCGCACCACTGCCCACCCTCCGTGGCCTCGTCACCCCGCTGCCGCCCTCCTCCCGCAGCAAATGGCGCCGGCAGCTCTAGCCCCAGGGAAGACGCAATGGCTGCAGCCGCAAGCCTGTATGCCCAGGCGCGCCGGTGCCCGGCTGCGTCCGAGGTCGTCAGAGTGCTGCGAGTGGCTGCGTCGGTGGCTGCGGGTGGCTGGCGGTAGCTGACGTCAAAGACCAGGTTCACGCAGCCGGAACGCAGCGTGCCCTGTGTGAGCGCAAGAGACAGCGGAGAGCTTATGCACCGTACACAGTCATATGACTTACTTCACCGTGTGCCCTCTGAAGCACAACGCGAGGCGAGGATCCTGGGCTTGCTCAGCACGCTCTTGCAGCTTGCAGTTACCATGACCGCATGTTCTTTTCCCCTCCTCACCTGTAGTGTGACGGCGTCCATGCTCTCCAGCCACTTGTGCATGCGCTGCGCCACGTCGGGCGCGAGCTCATCCGGCCGCACCCCATGCAGCTTGAGGCTCAGGCGCTCCAGAGCCTCCTCGCAACTATACGCCGCGTCATGGGCAGCATCTGCAACATCTGCGGCATCTCCGGCGGCAGCAACCTCCGCAGTGTTGGCGGCAGCAGCTGCGTCGCCACAACCATCAAGCGCAGCGCCGCCAGTGTTGCCACCGTCCCTGTCACCGCCGCGGCCTGACGCCTCCCCAGCGGCGTTGTTACCTTCGGACTGCGGCTGCTCCTCCTCCTGTTGCTTGACAGCCGGCTGCCGCTGCTGCTGCTCTGTAGCTCCTGACGCTGTGTTGCCTGGGCTGCTGCTGGCCTTAGCGCTGTTAAACGCTTTGGCAGCGCGCTCCGGGACCTCCAGCTTGACCGCCTCGCCGCTGTTACCTCGTCGGTCAGCGCCTGCACACGAGGAAGAAACAGTGTCATGTTGATATGGGTGTCGCGATGGTGCAAACGTAGCGGAGCTAACGGCAGTTGACACGAGAAAAGAGTTCACATATGCCGCGTTGCGCAGCGGGAGCTGGCAGCTAAGTACAGGAATTGCAGGTCACTGGTTGCTGCCTACGGTGCTGCTGGCGGCAATCCTTCATGCAGTGAACAATGGTCCCCGAACAATGGTCCCCGAGCGATGGTCCCCGAGCGATGGTCCCTGAGCGATGTATGGTGACTTGGCTAACACGGGGCCTCGCCCCATGCAAGCAAGCAAGGCGGTGGTTTGCTTACCGTCTGGTGGCGGCTGCAGACGGCCCGGAGTGGTCTGCATATTGCTTGCCTCGCCTGCCGCCGCGTAGGCTGTGCCAGCTGCCAGCGACTGCGCCGCCGCATGGGCCGCGCCAAACCCCTTGCCGCTAACCTGATGCTGCAGCCGCGTCAGGCCTGCCTTCTCATCCTCAGTACCCTCGAGTGCCCCACCACGAGCCCCCGCCGCCCTGCCAAGCGGCGCAAGGTTCAGGCGCGCGCCGGCTGCCAGGGACTCCAGGAGACCAACTCTGCCGGGGACGTCTTCCGGGTCCAACTTCAGCGCCCGCGGCCCCAGACCGCCGCCGCTGCCGCCAATCTCCGCCGCGCGGAGGCCCTGCGCTCCCAGCATAAGTACCTGCGGCTGCGGGCCGCCCGCGCCTATCTGCCGTTGCTGCTGCCGTTGCTGCTGTTGTTGCTGCTGTTGTTGCGGCTGTTGTTGCTGCTGCTGCTGCTGCTGCCGCTCGGCCATCACGCGGTTCTGGCGGTCCTCCTGCAGCGCCAGCAGCAGCTCCACCTGCTGCGTGTGCGGCAGCTGCTTGAGCACCTCCGTCATCTGCTGCTGCGGCAGCCCCATCAACAACTCCAGCTGCTGCGGGATGCTCATCTGCCCCAGCAGGTCCGCCAGGGACAGCTCGCCCATGCCGCCGCCGCCGGCACACACATCATCCTCCGCCAGCGGTCCCGCGCCGTCACCCGCGCCCGGAGCCGCGAGGCGGCCAATGCCGACAAGCGTTGCCGGCAGACCGTCATCTAGGCGCAGGGGAAAGTCCATGTCAGGGTTGGCATTGCGACCGCGTGCAGTCCCAAGCAGGCCTGTGCCTAGTGGCGTTACAGCGGGCCTGCCGCTGCCGCCACTGCCTCCTCCAGCTGCAGCAGCTGCGCCGACTGCACCCATGTCCAGCCCAACGCTGCGGCCGCGCCCCAGCCCGCCCAGCCCACCGCCAAGCGGCCGCACAGCACCGCTTACGTCCAGAGCCGGCAGCGGGCGGCCGCCGCCACCACCAGTCCCGTTGCTCAGGCGTCCCATCCCTAGATTGCCAACCCCCTCGTGGTCTTGCGCCAGGGCCAACGGCAGCAGCCCGGCCCGGCCGCCGCCCAGCCCATCGCGCCCTGCCAGCCGCTGCAAGCCCGCAGGCAGGGGCCGCTCGGGGTTTCCTGCCTCGAGATCCTGTATGTTGAATTGGGGTGGGCGGCCTTGCATCAGGAGGGCAGGGGAAGGGGAGGGGCGCGCAGGACACAATCCAAGAACAGCAAACTGCGCGGCGAGGTGCTGCATGCTCTGGAGGTAGGTAGGCCGCGGTGGCCACTCGTACACGGCGCGTATGCCTCAGAGCATTCGTTCTTATATCTTACCTGCTCCTGTCTCGGTTGCAGCCCAGCAGAACCCAGCAACTCAGCGCCGCCAGGAAGCTTGGCCAGCAGCGCAACCAGCACTGCCTGCTGCTCGCTGGCGGTGCCGCCGCTTGCCGCCACAGCCGCCAGTAGCATCTGCACATCTAGCTGCCCGGAGGCCGCCAGCGCGGCAAGAGCCTCGGCAGCGGCATCACGCGAGGTGGCGCCTTGCTGTTGTTGCTGGCCGACCAGCCCGACACCGCGCGTCGCCCCGGCGGCACGGCTCAGCGGCCCGACGAGCCCTGAGGAGTCGTCCTGCAACTGCTCATGCTGGCTGTGGCTAGAGCTGCAGCCCACCGACTGGTTGCCGCTGCCGCCGCCGCGCCTGCTGCCATCCAGCTGCGGCTGCAGCACCAGCCGCATGGGCTGCCCCGCTTGCGCCAGCAGCCTGCCCGCGCCGCCAAGGGCATCAAGCAGCAGACCGCCGGCCCCTGCCCCGCCAACACCGTGCCCAGCAGCGTCCAGCAGTCCACCGCCGCGTAACCCCAGCCCACTAAGCGCCCCCAGCCCGGCGCCCCCGCCGCGGCCGCCGCCAATGCCCGGTAATGGCAGAGGAAGACCCAGATCGCCCAGCCTCAAGCCGCCGCCACCACCCAATCCGAGGCCGCCGTCGACCAGCCCCAGGCCGCCAACCTGATGCCCGGCGGATCCCAGCGCGCCGCTGCGCCAGCCCAAGCCGCCGCCGTGTGTTCTGCCGGGCAACCCCGGCAAGCCTTCCAGCGGCCCGCCGCCGCCCAGAACGTCGAAGCTCCCGGCCCCTAGGCCCGCGCCGCTGAGCCCGTCGCCCAGCGGCGGCAGGCCGCCGCCGAGCGCGTTTAGGCCGTCCAGCTGCTGCCCACCATTCAAATCTAAGCCACCACTGCCTGCCGCCCCGCTGGACCCCGGGGAGGCCCTGCGCGCTGCTGACGCGCCTTTGCTGCGGCGCTGGCGGGGCGGGGCGGCGTCAGAGTCGTCATCGCCGTCATTATTGTTGTTGTTGTCATAGTTGCCTGACTGAACCTGGATGCCGGCCATGCGCACGCCACCTTGGCTGTAGCCGGGCGGCCCGATGGCTGTAGCCGGCGTCACGCCTACACCGCTGGAGCCCTGCATGGTGTTTATTGGGTAGCCGGGGTTGGTATCTAACTGCCAGCTCCTTGCGCCTTGATAAGGAGCGCTACCATTACTAGCCGTACATAGCCGTACAACGCAATACCTTGCTTGTCAGTACTTGCGCGGAAGCAGCACATGTACATGTGGAGGATGCTATGCTTGATTGCGGCGATATGTGCAATTGCCGACGGCTTCCGGCTGTGCCACCTTACTTCATGACATCAGCAGCAGCACAAACAGAAGCAGCATGCAGCAGCTCCCCAGCTAGCTCCAGCAGAGCGAACAGATCACCGCACCTGATACCCGCGAGAGGCGGCGATGTATGCCGCTTGCAGACCGGAATCGAAGCCCGCCGCCGCCGCGGCCCGAGCGGCCGCGTTGCTGCCCACAAGCCCCGGCGGCGGCAAGCCGCCTCCAGCTGCTAGCGCCGCTGCGCCGGGGTCGTCCTCCGTAATGTTGGGCCGCGGAGCCCGTGGCCGCCCGCGCTTCCGCGGCTCCACACGTACCTCCACCGGATCACCCATGCCAGCAGCCTGCAAAGCACGCAAAGCCATGAAACCGCTTTATTGCGCTGAAGCGCATGGAGTGTTGGGCTGCCTGGCTCAGCAACTCGGCAGTCATTTGGGCAGTCGCATGCATGCATGTGTGTGCACCTATGATGATTGATTGCGTTCAAGCGCATGAACTGCTGCTGGGCTGACCGGGTCAGCAACTCAGCAGACGCCAATCGGATGGAGACATGTGTGTGCGTATGTCCACCTAATGTAGGCCCGCGCGGCTGCGGTTACTACATACATCCTCGCTCCGGCACCTTCGTTCATCCATCCATCCACCGTCACGCCCTCGCACACTAGCTAGTACTGTGCGGAGCTAGTGCGCAACCCCAACTAACCCCCAACACGCGGGCTCAACCCTGCTTGCAAGGCAAGCAAGCTCCATTCGAGGGCTATCAACTTACCGGATCGTTCCGTTCCAGACTGTTGTCACGTATGCGTACCACGGGCAGGTGATGATGCCAGCAGATGGATAGATGCGACATGCGGCGGAGGGCAGCAATGTTTTAGCTAATGACAGACAGCCGTGTGACATGTAATACGGTCCGTGACTGATTTGTATTGTGGAATCAACAACAACCAGCACGGTGCGACAGGCATGTGGATCGGAACAATGAACATTGGAATACTGGCTTGGCCCAGCAGGGCACGCGCGGTGCTCGATCGCTCGGCACTTCCTGGCAAACGCAGCAGGTATGCTTGCAGCAATGAGCTCTCACGCACCTCGCCTGCATCCCCCCGAGCGGCATGTTGCGCCGCTTGTAAAAGCGAATCATCAGCGCCTTGCGACAGTTCCTGGATGGGGGGATGAAGGCGAATTGCATGGCAGCAGCATGCTGCATCGTCGGCTTGGTGAATCTATCTACAGGCATGCTGTTCAGGTGCCCACACATACGCTGCGTGGCGATGCATGCCGCCGGTTGCGACGACTTGATTGATGATTGGATTGGCTGCGTGCGTGGATTGAAAGCCCATCCAGCCATCCAGTAGTGCAGCAGCCAAGCGATGTGCCTATCGCTCGCGTGCTCTGTCTCGCTCTAGCTTATTACTACCCGGCGCAGAGCATGCACCCGCCCTGACATGTGTTCGATCGTGTACACGGCAGCGGCGACTCTGCCTCACGCACCTGTTTGCGCCGTCAAACTCCTCCACCTGATGGCGGAACGGCAGTGGCAACAGCAGCACGCGTTTGAGTGAGTGAAATGCAGGCAAGGCGAAGTAGTTGCCCACAACTGCATGTCCTTTATGAAGTACCGGCAGATAGATAGGAAAGATTGGCGACCATCAACGAAACACCACTTGCTACGCGAGCCACACAGGCGTTTCGTATCATCACGTGCACGTGCAGGTGCAGCATCTCACCAGGTGGAATTTGCCGCTGTTGGGGTGACCATAACGCAGGCCGTGCGGGTAGAGCGCATACATGTACAGCACATACGTTGTTTCAGCGGCGGCACGGGGCACAGCAGCGGTACGTACATACATGTTCTCAACACGGTAAGAACCCCTGCGTGCGTGCCTGCCGAAGCAAGCTAGCAGAAGCCAGAAGGCACCCAGCACATGCCACCGCGCACAACACGCACAGCACGCACAATCAACACGCACAGCACGCACCACTGCTGGCAGAAGCGGCAGGAGCGGCCCTCGATCGAAAGGGACATAGACTTCATGTGCGCCTCACAAATTCGGAACCGCCGGTAGTATGCCTTGCTGGTGGTCAGGTCCGCGTGGCAGCCCTGCAAGCGCACGACACGCACGTGATGAGCGGTACGCGGTGCGAGTGCGTGGTGGGTGTGACCGCTGATACATGGCAGCAGCAGAAAGCCACACAGCAGCCATCGGTGCTGGACCTTCAGAGCCACATGCCGGCGGGCTCTGTGCTCGACCCAGTTAGGCTGCTGCCGTACCGGTCGACGTGCCCGAACGTCCTTCGCCTGTAACCTGTCCTGCCCATGAGGCGCTCGAACAATGTGCGAATGCCCTCTTTCCTGAAGCCCGACGCTCCCGCTGGGCCTGCTCGCGCGCGCGCGACCGATACCTTGACCTGCGGGTAAGCACACCAGCGGGATAATAACATTATGTCAACATATACAGTTTTGCATATGCGCTAGAGCTGGAGGACGCGTTCCTCGCGAGAGTCCCGCCCACGGGCGCCGCGGACGATGGTCGCCCGACTCATATGCCCCAACGTACCAGGCAGGCGACCTCCGGCCGGGCGTCCGCTCTGCCACCAGCTGAAGGCACAACACCTGCCAACATTAGCGCGCGTCAGAGACTCAACCGTGAGGGGCTCGGTCCTGCCAAAATGGATTCGGACGCACCCTCTCGCGCCTCGAGCCGGGCCATCCGCGGAGGCGGCACCGCATGGTATTCTCCTTCGTAGTCTGGGTCATCTGCACGGTGCACTGAGCAGCTGACTACAAAGTACACACGAACGCTGGGCGAGGTCACAGCGAAAGTTCACGTCCCGAACTTGCCTTCTTCAGCTGCGGTCACGCAAAGGCGACGCGTATCAAAGGCGTATTGGTCCTCATTCCACTCTGTATGCTTGTCTTCCATTTAGCCCACTAGGACTAGTAAGAACCGAGCAGAACCAGGAGCTTGAACCAGAATTAAACCATGTTAGAATAATATTGTGACCAGTTGTTATGCCAGCAGTGGTTTTCTTGCGTGATCCCCGTCGATTGCCCGGGCTGCCAGAGGTAATCGACTTGGGCCCTCAAACAAGCTTGGGAACGCTTAACCATGTGCCAGAGGTACTCAAATTGCGTGCGTGTGTGCACGGGGCGGCCCTGGGGGTCGTAGTTTTGAGTGCGGGACTGGCAGTGCGAGAGCTTCAGTAACGGATTCTCGCGACTCAGAGCCCAGGTCTTCACCGTTCGCTATAAAATGTGGGCTTGCATATTACTAATGTTAAGCAGAGGACGCTGGCGCGTTGTGGACGCTTGCTGCGCAAAATACCTGCCAGTACGTACGTCACCCCCGCCCCCCCCCCCCCCCCCCGCCGCCCGCTCCCCTCCCGCAGCAGCTTCGGCTCAAGGTGCGTGTAGAAGCCACAGATGGAGAATAACACTGCAGATCTCGGGCTCTTTGTGTCTGTTCCCTACCTGGCTTCCGCGACGCCATGGACTCACGAGTGTGATGGGTCACGAGGCGCAGCTTTTGAGTAGGCATCAGACATACCGATAGTGCTACATCATGTGCGGGCGCTACTACAAGGGTGCACCTATGAGCTAGCCATTTGATACCGTAGTGGCGAAAGCTGGAGTGGTCGGTAACGAAGGGTAACGAAGTTGCTCCACGGTGCGTGGCGGACGTCGCTGGAGAAACTGCGCGCTGTCCCCTGACTGCGACTGCAGGCACCCGGCCAAGCGGTAGCGTCTGCAAACCCTGCAATCCTGCATATGTGACGGGGCGCCGTGTTGCGGGGGATGCAGAGCGCACAACACACCTGGCATCCGTGAGCAAGTCCGTGAGTGCTGTTCGTTGGAGGATTGCGGCGCCACGCGTATATGTGCAGGACGAAATTACTTCTGGACGGCTACAAGCCATGTCGGAGGTCCTTTGTGCCATGCGTGCTCAGTGCGATATTGATGCCAACCCTGCAACAGTTGGTGACCGGGGGGTGAAGTTTGATGAGTGGTTGATTGAGTTGGGAAGGAGACACTATGACGCCACCTTGTCTTTGTTATTGACGTGCTTGAACCTTGTCACTGGCTCGTGAACTGCGTCAGCAGGTCCCTCTTGTAACCAATGCACTCTTGTCTTCACCTTGTCGAGACGCACACACAGCCACGCACCCAGCCATGACTCTGGCGAATCAACCCCAGCTATCCGTAACAGGGTATTCACACAAGTTCCCGCGCAGGGGCAGGCGCCGCAGTAGTTTTCGCCATCCCTCAGCGTGAAACCCGACGCACATGGCAGCACAAACCACTCCCCGCGTTGCGCTCGGTACGGGGGGATTGCGGTGACTCTTTGCAGCAGCTGCCCGCCGCACATTTTTCCAGTCACAACATTCATAACTGCATTAGATAATGAGCGAATCAACAGAAGGCCCAGGCTCGCTGGGGCCCTCGAGAGAGGCGTCGATTACAGGCCTCCGGCCCGGGCTAGCAAGTCGTGAGCAGAGCTACACGGGTAAAGCTGCACAGCTGTCACTGGCGCTGGGCTCTAGTGGCGGAAACGTCGTCAGCAGCAACCATGCCACCGGCATGAGCTTCACTGCGCGCGTCGGCTCTGCGCTGGGACTTGGTTCATTCCGTAAGAACAAGCGGGAGCGAGAAGCTCGCGAAGCTGCGGAGTTGCAGAGCGGTGTCCAGCGAGCGGGGAGCAAGTCGCAGCTGGAAATCGACAAGTCCATCTGGGACATCACAAACGGCGTACATGTAGAGGAGATTAAGGTTGGGCGTCTGCGGCACACCTGGGAGGCAGTCTGCCAGGACGCCAAGGTACGCGGTTGTGGCCATTGCGCATCCGCGCGTTTTATGAAACCTGAGGCGGTGTGATGGCTATTGTTATGAGCTGCTACGTCTTAACGTAGCTTACGGGGTCCGCGCGGGCGCGTAACCGCCAAGCTCTGAAGAGTGTGACGTGCCCGTGGCACTCCTGCCCTTTCCGCAGACGGTCGGCGAGACGGTGCGGCGGGACCCCAAGGTGCGTTGTCGGTGGTGCGGCCAGATTACTTACACAATGAAAGCGGCAAGGCCGGACTCGCACGGATCTTTGGAAGAGGGCGCCTCTCGCTGCCGCGTGCCCACCTTGGTGCCCACCCGCCGCGTCGTTTCACGCAAGCGCACTCGCCGTAACCCCTCTCGACAGGTCGCCATCATCCCCTTCGTGCTCTTGCTCCTAATCATGGGTGGCGGTAGGTGTGACGGGGCGTTGAGGATGGGACGCGTGCCGGCCTGCCGGGGGATCGTACCCCCGCCTGCCTCCTACCCTCTCGGCGCGGGTGCTTACTTCGTGCACTATCTTCGGGGTATTGACTGCTGCTGATGCTGATGCTTCCCCTCCCCGCCTCTCGCTCGCCAGGCCTGTGGGCTCTCTTTGCAAGCGCGAATCAGGAGTACAAACACCGCAGGGAGGTGGCGTCACAGGTGGGTGGGTGGGCGGGTGGGCGGCGGGTGGGCGGGCGTACGGGTGACAGCAAACAGGCACCCGGGAAGGGGCCGACGTACGTACGTGATGTGTACGGGTATGGGCGTATGCCACGTGTGCTCTGGAAACCCTCAGCCTATGACTCAGTAGGACCATGTGTGGCACAGTGGGACTTGGAGCTTGAGGTACGGGACATGCATGCTTGCACGTGACCTGCGCGCTTGGCTGCCTCTCACGAACATGCAGCGCGTGCCTCTCGCAGATCGCCAACGACAAGGCTCTGTACCTGCAGACGGAGCTGGCCAAAGCCTTCCTGCCAGCCTATGTGTGCAGCGTGTATGTGCGGCGGGACCCCGCCTGGCCCGCGGTCAACGCCAGCTTCGGGCCCATGGTGCGCCGCATGCATTGAAGACCGCGTGCACCGCATTCTTATTGAATGAAGACAGGACAGGACAGGACTTTGGGCGGTGCTTGTAGGGTTTGAGTGGGTGCGCGGGTGGAGGGTTTTTTGAGTGGCAGAGACCGCGACGGCGGTGTTTACCCTAGGTGCAGGGTTCCGGGTTTCGGGCTTCGGGGGTTTCGGGAGTTGGGTTCAGGGCCTGGCAGGTGCCGGGTCAGGGTTCAGGTTCAGGTTCGGAGGGCTTGGCAGATGCCGGGCCCAGCGTTGGCCCGTCGTCCTGTTAAGCTACTTACTTGGGTACTTACCTCGAGTGTTTTGCGTGTGTGTATGTCGCCCGCAGGCACTGGAGATGATCCGCCTGTCCCACGCGGGCAGTGTGCTGACCCTGTCACTCATCCCCTGGGGGTGAGCTCCAAACTACCGTACGTACCGTAACAGGGCCCCAGGCTGTGCGCACGGGTACTACTGTGGACTACTATATGCCATCGCACGAGTCACGGCTTGCTCTGGCACGCACGCGCACATGCACGAATGCACGCACACCTCGGCATTCTGTCAGACGTAAGAATTAAATCAGTGTGCTTTGGCCCGGCTGGGGGTGTGCGTGTAGGGTGATCCAGACCATGGTCCCGCTCAAGGGCTCCGGCCCCCCGGACGATCCCAACTGGCGCGCCATTGGGAAGGACTGGCTGCAAGATAAGTGAGTGTGCGGGCCGAAAGGCGGGCCGGAGAGTGGGCGGGCTGGAGGGCGAGCTGGAACCTGGAGTATGGGCTGATGGGTGGTTGAGGTGGATGGTGGGACCGGTAGATAGGTGGCTGGGTGGGTGGGTGGGTGGGTGGGTGGGTGGGTGGATGGGTGTTTTCAGCTACCAGCACAACCCTATCAGCACAGCCCTGAAGACGTACGGTATGCGCGGTGAAGACCGTGATGTCACCTGCTGACGTGTGTTTGCTCCCGGACAAACTTCTTGGCTCGTGCACAGGTTTAACCAGGACAAGGTGCTGCAGTCCATCAGCAGCAAGAACCTTACCATCATCGGCCCCTACAAGTAAGAGCTGAGAGCCGTTATTATTCACCCTGAACCCTTTTCTACATACTACATCAGCAAAGATGTCAAACCCTTAGCCAAGCTAGCGGCGACAACTTCCTGCTCACTCGAACCGTCATGTTCGATGCGTCATACCCCGTCCCTGCCTTTGGGGCGAACGGTGACTAAGCCCTCTGGCGGGGGCCAACAAGGTGGCGCACGTTGCGGCGTTACCGCACAACGTCAGCTGAGCGGGCGCGGCGCAAGAGGGCACGGGCAGCGGGGCTGCGGGGCACAGAAATCGTTTGATGGGCCATCGCGCGCGAAGCCCATTGCCCACCAAGCCCCTCTGCCCTACCTGCCCTGCCCTGCCCTGCCCTGACTGCCTCTCCATCCCTGCCTGCCTCTGACCCCCAGCCTGACGCAGGGCGGCATCGGGCTGGTGGCCATGCTCTCCATCAACATCGCCCACGCCGCACCCAGCGCCGCCTTCGACATCCCGCCCTACGTGCACGGCTCGCTGGGCGCCTGGCAGACCCCGCCGCGCACTCAGGTCGGACCCAACCTGACCGACACGCCGTACGCTCCGTACATGTACGACGAAGCCACGTCCAGCAAATGGTGCGCCGAATGACAAATGAGATGGGTCGGTTTGGATTCAGCGTTTCAATGGCTGACGAGTGCGAACTCTCATTTCAGCTTGCGACTTGCTAGCTTGCTCGCACACAGAGCACCCACAATCGCATGTGCGCTGATTTGTTGTTGTCACGCTGTGTGCCGCCTCGCCGCCAGGTGGGGTCTGACCACTGTGTTGATCAGCTGGGACGTGCTGCGCGAGGACGTGACTCGGCTTGACGACCTGGAGGCTCAGGGCTACAGCTACGTACTCAGCAGGCCAGTGCTGAGGAAGGAGCTCTTGCAGGTGAGGCGGCGGGGGCGGCAGGGCGGCACGGCGGCGGGGGCAGCAGGGGCAGCAGGGCATGGGGTAAAAGCACGCAGTGATGCAAGGCGGGGTAGACGATGGGCGCGTGCGGACGTGGGTGGGGGGATGAGGCAGTAGGGCCGGGCGGGCGTAGGTGTGGCGGGGGCTGCGGGAGGGCGTGGCGGGCGGCTGCGTTGGCGTAGCGGGAAGCGCGATCATGTTGGTGCAACTGGTGCACGAAACCTGCGCTGCCCTGCGGATGTGACCGCATGCATGCATGCCTGTATGCGCGCAGGCGCGGCCGGACCTGGCCAACGGCACACACGACCTGGCAGTGGCGTGGAGCTCAAGTGTTCAAGAGGTGCGTGGCTTGGGCGTGGCAGGGCGTGGCAGGGCGTGGCAGGGGTGCGTGGCAGGATGGCAGGATCGCCGGGTGCGGCGGCTGCAGCTAGGGGCCCCGTGTGGGTGGTGCGGCAGCGCCGTGGGGCTCGCCGCAACGCACCCCGTTGGCATGAGTAAGACGCGCATCACGCTTGAAGCAAGCACATACACCACGTTCTTCCCGCCGTTGTTGTGCCCTCAAAACCATGCACACATACGCGGGCTTCGTTTTGTTGTTGTGAACATCCATGTGTGCTCGACCACTCGCAGGTGCCCCTGGATGCGACCAACAACCGGGCGCCGCCGCGTGCGCCTGGCCGCGCCCGGCCACTCATCT
The DNA here is from genome assembly GCF_000002595.2 of Chlamydomonas reinhardtii. Taxonomy (NCBI): domain Eukaryota; kingdom Viridiplantae; phylum Chlorophyta; class Chlorophyceae; order Chlamydomonadales; family Chlamydomonadaceae; genus Chlamydomonas; species Chlamydomonas reinhardtii. The sequence continues at coordinate 1,604,535 of NC_057005.1, read as the reverse complement.
ACTACGACCTTCATGAGGTGAGCTAGACGCACCCAACCCGTGAGACACACCGCCGCAAACACCACGCTGAGAGGGGTATGATATTGCAATACCCGCACTCCCCTCCCCATTCCAAGCCCAACCCGCTTCCGCACTTCAAACTTCTCTGACTTCTGTCCGATCAACTCTGTCTTGTACGGCTGCCCCCAACACTCCCGCCGCACAGCGTCTGGACGGCCCCGTCCACGCGCGTGTCCTGGTGGAGGGCGCCCAGCTGGACTTGTACCTCAGCCTGGACGACGGCTGGACGCCCCGTTGGAAGCAGCCCATGGTCGCCGTGACGTGCGTGCTGTCGTTCCTGTTCAGCCTCATGCTGTTCCTGGTGCTGGTCAACAGGCGGCAGCATATGCGCCTGCTGCACGCCATGATCCCAAAGAAGGTGCGCGGGTGCGGGGGTCCGTCCAGGGGTGTGCCTGTCTGTCGTCCGGTTCCATTAGGGGGGTTATGTGCGTGCCCGAGCCCGAGGGAAGGGGAGGGCACTGTTGGCATTGATCCCGAGAAGTACTAGAGTGAGGAGCGAGGGGGAGGAATAGGGAAAGGCGTCTGGCTGTTTACGGTAGTTGACAGACGGGCGATGCATGGCAAGTAGACTGTGAGGATGTATGGCTGGGGAGACTGGCACAAGGACGAGGGCAGGCAGTCGTGGCGTCCGACACGGACGATGTGCGAACTGGATTTTCAATTCCTTCTCTGACCCTGAGCCGCCCTGCATTGCGCTGCCTGTACGTACGGCTGCCATGTCCCCGCCCCCCCCCAGGCCCCCACCTGCTGTCTACTTCGCTACACTTCTATGTACCAATCCTTGCACCCCCCCCCCGCACCCCAGGTGATTGAGACCCTGCGACGCGGCAAGATCTTCACTGAGAGCTTCGAGGTGGTCACTGTGCTGTTCAGCGACATTGTGGCCTACACAACCATGAGCGCGCACATGGCGCCCATTGAGGTGGTGCAGATGCTGGACGAGCTGTATCAGGAGTTCGGTGAGCGTGGCGCTGACATACGATATCGTAGAGGCCGTGTGTTAAAGAATGCACACGCCGTTCTTGTGTGTGTGTGTGTGTGTGTGTGTGTGTGTGTGTGTGTGTGTGTGTGTGTGTGTGTGTGTGTGTGTGTGTGTGTGTGTGTGTGTGTGTGTGTTTGTGTGCAGTCGCGGTGTTGTGGGGATGGGCCAGTAGTTATGACCATACATGCACACTTGCAACTGAACTGCAGCTGCCGTCTTTACTCGCCGTGCCTGCTGTGTGTGTTTGGCCGCAGACAACCTGGCGGAGAAGCACAAGCTCTACAAGCTGGACACCATCGGAGGTGGGCCGGGCGGGCTTACTTGGCATATGGGTGGATCGCCATCATCAGCTAGTCAGTGTTGACGCGGCTGCTGGATGACCGTCATACTCGGTAGCTGCGTTGTCCTTGATCCGTACCTAGCCCTGCTTGTGTGTGCAGGGTTGCTGCCCCCCACTCACCATCTAACCGTCTAAGTGCTGCCTGCAGATGCCTTCATGCTGGTTGGCGGCGCGCCGGACCGCGAGGGCGCGGCGGCGGCGGCGGCACGTGTTGCGCAGATGGGTCTGGACATGATCCGCGTGACCAGGTGGGGTGGGGGTTGTAAACATCAGCCCAAACTAAACCAAAACCAACGAAAATTAGGTGGGGTGGGAAGCCTCAAGCGATGGCTGGTAGGGATGGCGGGTTGCTTTCACTAATTGCATTAACAAACAATGGATGGAAGGGCGCGGCCTCGGTGTTCCGGTGTACTTACAACCACCCGCGCGCCTGTTGCGTGCGCCACCGCCACCGCCACCGCCACGCACAGCACCAAGATTCTGGCGGGTGGACACGTGGTGAAGATTCGCGTGGGCATACACTCCGGCCCAGCAGTGGCCGCGGTGGTAGGCCGTAAGGCACCCAAGGTGCGGTTTGTGAAGTGTGAAGTGCATTTTTGGTAGTTGACGGGTCCTGTACGGATGCTGTCGGACTCTGCTGGCTGACGTCTCTTGCCTGCCTGACCCATCGCTTGCCTCCTGTACGTCCACGCGCGCGCGCGCTGTGTCGCCTTGACAACAACAGTACACCCTCTTTGGAGGTGCGAAGGAATGGGCCCGGGAGCTTTGCCATGTATGTTTGCTGGACAGAACTTGCTACTTGATTGTGTGCCAAATTACGTTCATACACGCCAACGACTGCCTTTGCTCTATCTCCGCAGACACCGTGAACACTGCAAGCCGCATGGAGGTGGGTTAGTTGTTGTGCGTGCCGTACTTACTTGCCATACATCACGTGCCGCAGCGGCACCAGCACTCCCTGCCGCACGACACACACACACACACACACATACACACACACCCCTCAAGTGTACCGCTGCGCTCACCCCCACCTGCAGTCGAACGGCAGCCCCATGCGCATCCACATCAGCATGGCCACGCACGGGCTGCTGCAGGAGGCGGGCGGGTTCATGATGGAGCCGCGCGGCGGTGCGTGGCAGTGTGTGTCAGTGCTGCGTGTGCGTGGGTGCATAGGGACTACCGACAGTTTGCCTTGCTGCCGCGAGGCTACGAGACAAGCATTCTGTGATGGAGGCGGGCACATGGCGGCATCGGGTTCTGGAGTGCGGGTGCGGGTGCGGGTGCCAGTTTTTGCGAGGCTGTCTGTTGGTGGGACGAGGGGCAGCAAGCGGCTGGCAGGCACTGTGGGGTGCGGTATAGTTCCATGCCCAGTCATGGCACACCGCAAGCTGGATGCTCAACAAACTAATGCCCGCATCCTATTATGCATGCCGTTGCTCCGTATGCACCCTACCCATCATCAACACCGCGGTGCTCTCCCCCTCCAGAGATCCCAATCAAGGGCAAGGTAAGCGAACACATATCAAGTCACAAACTCAGCATCCTGTCATTACCGTCGCGGTTTATGCAGCTTGCAGCCACGGTGATTTTACTTTCGGTGATGCTGATGTTGTCGCTGCTGTGTCTCCACACCCATCATAGGGCGTCATGTCCACCTTCTGGGTCACGGGCACGCACGTGTGGGAGCAGGGTCCGTGCCCCCGCTCCGAGGCAGTCGACATCTCCTCACTGCCCGAGCCAAACGCCGCGGCGCTCATGGCAGCCCGCGGCAGCAACGCGCCGCCTCCCAGCAGCCTCGTGCCGCCACCCATAATTGCGGAGCACGCGTGAGTGCTTTGGCCCGGGACTAGGCGCCTGGCGTGCTGCAAAACCTGCACCCAGTCATCAGTGGGTACTGTCTCAGCGGCGGACAGGGTTGAGATAGATAGACGTAGTGCGGCGCGCCACTGCGCCATGCTCGCTGTGCAGTCAGCTTATGGGCGTTAACAAGTATACCGTATGCTGTTGTGCGCATGTCGTATTGCAGCGACGAGGGCGAGGGTTCTGACAAGCCGGCGGACGACGCCGCCCACAGCGGCGCCTCGGTGGCCGTCAAGCTGACGCCGCCGCACAACCGGCGTGAGATGATGGGCGGGAACAGCCAGCGCCGTTCCAACCTCGGGTGAGAGCGCGCCTGTGGCTGCCAAGGCTAGCCAGCTTGGATTTACAGCCATTCGCGGCGCTCGTAGTGATTAAGGCAAGGGAGCGTGATGACAACTTGAGAATAATTCGTCGCTGTAACCTCTATATGTGGCTCTATGTGCTGACGCAGGCCTCAGGAGCTGCCGGCTGTGGCCGCGGGCGGGCTGCACACGCCGGCGGGCGCAGTGGCAGAGGCCACTGAAGTGGTGGCCGGGGGCGCCTTTTGTGCGACTGGTGAGGATGTGGACTCACAACCCGGCACGCCGCGCACGACCGCGCGTCTGGCGGCCTAGCGGCCGTGAGTGGCGGGCCCGGCGCATTCGCGGTACTTGCGTCACTGTGCTGCTCATCCTCAAGACTTGGTTGTGTTGTGGTCGGGTCTACCTTCAGTTTGCACACGGCTCAATTACTGTGTTGTATGGAGAACATACAGCACCTGTTTACGCATGAAAACTTGCAACGAATCGTGCTTTCTTTTGCTCTCACAAACGCTGGTGTGGGGACTTTCTTATTGTGGCTGGGCGCACGGGCCCGGACACAGGGCTGGTCGCGACGGAGGGGTCATTGAGTTACGAACTGGTGCAGCCGCAGCGCGTGGGGCAGCGGACAGCCAACACACCAGTGACTGGAGAAGTGCGCTGCAACGCGCCCTACACACTTTCCATGCGTGATGTGGACCGTGGCTTGGTCCTGAGTCCTCACAAGGCATGCTGACGTACACTGCATTCATGGTGGTCGGTGGCTACCTTCCCGACACATCCTTACTTAGCGTGCTGGCTAGTGTGCACATGCGCGAGCGAGTGAGCGTTTGGTAGTATGTAGCAGTGCCTGTGTGCGCGTACTTTGCTCGTGAACGAATGGTGATGCACGCGCGCAGCGGGAAGTGTGTTAGTAACGTCAGATTTTATATCATCCATTCATTTACATCGCATACCGTTGGAAAGCTGGCCAGCCTCACCAGCCCCGCGCGGGGTTATGGGCACCTGAGGGATCGAAATGCGCCGCAAGCGCGTGTGGGGCAATTGAGTGTGTTATTAGATAGCATGAGGGAAGGTAACACGCAGGACAGTTCCCGAGGGTGTGGACGAGAGCACGCCGACCATGCGGTGAGGCGCGCGCGCACGCTCACAGATCTTGTGTGCATGCGTGTACGGGAGATGCATGGCGGCACGAAATTCCGCGCGGATATGTGTAGGCGCGCGCGCGCGCGTGTGTGTGCGTGTGTGTGTTAAACACAAAACAAACGGAACAAAGCCGCTGAACACGCGTGCGCAGTTACGGACCAATACCGACGCCGGTTACCGAGCTCCGCGTTGGGCGATGTTGCCCCAGTTGTCACCTTGAGTATACTTACCCGCGTATGTTGCCTGGAACCCCCTACCCGGGCGTTTGGCATTCAGCCTGCGTGTGTGTGTGTGTGTGTGTATGTGTGTATGTGTGTGAGCGTGTGCGTTTGCGCGAGAGAAACGTTGGTTGAAAATACTGGGGCACAGCAATCGCATGAAGGGGCAGGCGGCCGCGCGGTGCTTGAAGGATGTTTTGAAAGCGCACCGGCGACTGAGGCGCGCACTTGTTGTAAGCATTGCGCTTCCGTTGGATTGTCCACCACTGCATCGGCAGGAGGGAGCGCCAATTGTGTGTGCGGAGGCGTTCACCCTGCCAAACTGTTACGGTTTCTGTGTTTCAGGGCAAGGGGCAGGATACGGCTGGATCTTGCCAGTAGGGCGCGTACACATGCTTGACGTCGTTGGGAGCAGGTAGGGGCTTGTGTGGCGGTTGGACGGGTGGGAGTGCGGGGTGGAGGTAATACAGTATGCGCCCCCCCCCTCTGGTGCGCTGGTGCCTCTGGGCTTCCATAAGCTCGGCCTGATGCAGCCAATGGCATCTCCTGTACCGTTACATTGCTGTCTTTGTCCATTTTGGACTTTGAAGCCCCCTGGAGTTCGGCAGTACGTGCCGTATTTTACAATGCATTCGTGGTCGGCTACAGGACTCATCAGCGCCCCTGCTTTGATGCTGTACCAAATATTTCCGCGTTCCATGGAGCAGGCTGCCGTACTTCTGCATCCCTTGCTGCCCTGGAACGACAAGAAAGGTGGCTCTCCCAGTCTCCCTCCCAAGGGGAAATGCGCGTCAGCAAACTTCCAGCCAGCCAGCTACTTGTCGGTACAGTCACTCCTGCGTTCGACCAGCTGCGCACTCCTCCCCTGCCGTTGCAAATTGTTTGCCATCTGCTGGGTTCTGGGAATCAGCTGCACCCTACGGGACTTCACCAACCTGCCTTGACACTGTCCCATCGCACTCCCAAGGGGAAAGTGGGCTGCATGCACGCCACGTTGATGCATCTGTCTGAGGCCGAAGGCTTCGACACTACCTCATCTTCCGGACATACAGGCACGGCCCGCCATGTGTCAAGCACAAGAACAGCAGGCGCAGGACAACACACACATGCTATGCTATGCTCGCCAGTAAAGACCACCAAAGACACCGGCAGGTCTCAACCTGCGCGCCGGCGCCAATCCTCGGGCGGTGCCTCGCTCTCCTCCGCCACGCGGCCTTTCCGGCCCCGTCCGCTACGCACATGCCCACACCCCTAACAAAGCGGGTAAGATCTGGGCAGCGTTGACTGCGATAGCTACAAGCCGGCGTGGTACCCAGTTTGCGTGTTTGATCAGGTAGTTGCCTGAGTAAGAGTGCATTAGTTCCCGCTGCTACTTAACAAAAACGAACGAAAATGGGTGCATGATCGACAAAACTTCCCATTGCGAAGACTTCATGCTGCGTACACGCTCACGGACACTCTCACATACATTCAGTATCTTGCATCATGTCATCCAGTGCACTAAGCTGCCTGCTGTGCTGCTTTCGTGTTACCAAGCACGTCTGACTCTAGCTATTCAGGCGCAAAATCATACAAAAGCATCTGTTACCACATGCCATGGCGTCCAATTGTACATACCTCCATGCGCCCAGATCCCACACACCGAATGCAACAACACGCGCACACGATGCAATGCCACAGCTGCTACAGCTGCAGCCCTAGCAGCCACACGTTTCCGGCGCTGTTGGCAGCCAGAAGGTGCGGGCTGTTGCGCCGCCACTGCAGTGCCGTCACGAAGTGGTGCGGCGCGGGGTGCCCGGGCGGCGCACCGTGCGGGCGGTCAAACTCCGGCCTGTGCACGTGGAGAGGTGACATGGTGTTGGAGAAAGGATGCCAGGGTAGCATCCAGGTGACAGGCGTGCCGGCTGGTGTGTGCGCGGGTGACTGCGTCCTAATCAGACCTTTCGCCACAACCGGTACCAGCACCCAGCCGTTCTGTGCGCTCTACAAGTCACGAACGGCAGCGAGCCCTAAGCAGAGCCCCGCATATTTCAGCATGCACAACCCACGGCCCACGCCCAGTGCCGACATGCGGCACTCCCAAGCCGGCCCCCGCAGCCCCGCACCTGGTGGGGAAGCGGTAGCTCAACGCCGGCTGAGGCAGCGAGCGGTAGTACACGAACACCTCGTGGCTCTCACTGCCGCAGGCAATGTAGTCTCCCACGCCGTCCGTGCACATGCCCACAAAGTTGCGCTCATTCATATGGCCGGTGAAGGTGCGGACCAGCTCTGCCCCCGCGCTGCGGAACGAGCTGGCGGCAGCAGCGGCCGCCGCCGCGCCTCCGGCGGCTGCGCCGCCGGCGGCGGCGTCTGCGGCCAGTGCATCGACCGCGGCGGCGGAGGAGGCGGGCGGCGCGAGGGACCAGAGCTTGAGGGAGGAGTCGGTGGAGGCGGTCACGAGCTCGTGTCGGCTGCCGGACAGCCAGCGCACGTACGACACGGCCTTGCGGTGGCCCTGGTGTTTGGAGGGGCAGCGGGGCGGGACGGCGTGGCGGAGGTCAGCCCGAGTGGGGAATTGTGGAATAACGGAACGTCTCACACGCACGTTGGTGGGCGTCCAACTGCAACATCAGGCCGGTATGGTCGAGAGCACGAGGCAGGAAGCACACGACCACTGCATCATATGTGTGGGGTCGACGTGTGCATGTGCACCTAATGCACCTGACTCACCAGCAGGGTGTGCAGCGGCGCGGCGGGGCGGCGTGTGTCGTACACCAGGGCGCAGTGCAGCGCGGACCCCACCGCCAGTAGGTGCGGGTCGGTGGGGTGCCACTCCACGGCGCACACGTTGCCGCGCAGCTCGAGCGCCATGCAGCTGTGGGCCTGCTGCGTGGACCACACCTGCGCATGCGTGCGTGTGTGTGTTTGCGCATAGGGTGTGTGTTAGGGAAGAAAGTACAAGGGGGCGTGCAAGCGCATGTGCAGAGGCATGAAGTGGAATGCAGAAAGACCGACGAGGAGTCCGCGCCCGCCCGCCCGCCCGCCCGCCCGCCCGCCCGCCCGCCCGCCCGCCCGCACGCCAGCCTGCCCGCCCGCCCGCACGCACGCATGCCAGCCTGCCCGCCCGCACGCATGCACGCATGCCAGCCTGCCCGCCCGCCCGCACGCACGCCAGCCCGCCCGCCCGCCCGCCCGCACGCACGCCAGCCCGCCCGCCCGCACGCACGCACGCATGCCAGCCTGCCCGCACGCCCGCACGCACGCACGCCAGCCCGCCCGCCCGCACGCCCGCACGCCCGCACGCCAGCCCGCCCGCCCGCCCGCCCGCACGCACGCACGCCAGCCTGCCCGCACGCACGCACGCACGCCAGCCTGCCCGCACGCACGCACGCACGCCAGCCTGCCCGCCCGCCCGCCCGCCCGCACGCACGCATGCCAGCCCGCCCGCACCTTGACCAGTCCGTCGTCGCTGCCGCTGGCGAACATATGGTGTGACGCCGGCGAGAAGTCCACGCCCCACACGCGCCGCTCGTGTGCCTCGTAGTCTTGGACCTAAGGGGTCACAGCAAGCGGGGGACACTGTGCGTCAGGCAGCGTGGGTGTGCTGGTACTCGGACACGCAGAGCCAAAAAGAGAGGCGTGGCAGGCGTTACTGATGATGATGGCGACATCAACCCTGCCCACACGCACCCTTGGAACGCACCCACATGCACACATCCACACATACATACACACGCATGCACACACACACACACACACACACACACACACACACACACACACGCACACACACACGCACCTGCATGCCCGCCACCGTGTCCCACAGCGCCACGCCCCCCTGGAAGTCCGCCGCCAGCAGGTGCTGCCGTACGCCTTGGCTGTAGCTGAGGCAGCTCATCTTAGTGCGGGCAGTCAGCTCCAGCACGGGGCGCGCCGCCGCGATGGCGCCCGCAGACCCCGAGCCGTCGCCACCACCACCACCGCCGCCGCCGCCGCGGCTGTGCGGCGCAGCAGCCAACAGAGCCTGTGCGGAGGGTCAGGCGGGTACCGGTCAGGGCCACTCTACCAAAGCATACACACGATTGCGATCGTGACACACAGACACGCGTGTTCCCGCCTCCCTACAAACCGCAACCCATCCATGTGCCCGTTGCTCATCACCCAAAGGCCGGTGTGGACCTCTTGCGGCAGCGCGCCATGCAACTGCATTGATGGCAGCTCAGCTATATTGCCCCGCTGCCGCCGCCGCCTTCACCTCAGCCCCTCACCTGGTAGTCGTACACCAGGATCCGGGGCACCACACCGGCCGTGGCAAACAGGTTGTCCTCCAAGTCGAACTCAATGCTGGACAAGATCTGCAACCCGCCGGACGGCACAACACCCGCCGCGCCCGTAGACGCCGCGGCGTTGCCGCCGCCACGCACGCCGCCGGCGCCGGGCCCTGACCTCTCAGACCCGTATCGCGGGATTGCTGCGAGCATCTCCAATCGACTGTATTGTGTCGTGGCTGCCAGCACGGCTCCGAAGGTGGAGAGATCAGCGTCGTCCTCCGTTGCCGCACAGCCGCAGGCGCCGCCGACGCCGACGGACGCGCGGCGCGGGTGCACGCTGCCGCACGCGGTGGCGCCGGCGGCAGCCGGCAGTGCGTGCGCGGCCGCTGCCGCCGCTGCGGCGGGGGCGCCGAAGGGCGAGATGGACAGCGGCTGCTGCGTGAGCTCAGGCTGATGCTGCAGCTGTAGCACGTGTGGCTGTAGCAGGAGGCTGCTGCCGGCGGCCGGGGGCGCGCCCATGGCTGTGGTGGCGCCGGTGGCGGCGGGCGGGTGCCCTATCGATCCGTCCCCTGGCAGCCCCATGCCGCCTGACAGAGAAGTCCTGTCGACGTCGCGCACAATGCCACAAGGCGAAGCGGTTAGCAAACTCAGCTATCGATCAAGAAGTACGAATGCAGTAGGCTGTGACAGCGCACACGCGAGATAGGCCGGACCAGCAAACAAACCGGCCCAAAGCAACACCCAGCGACCCCAACCGAACCCAGGCTGTTAGCCCCGGCGCTCGCGCCCTCTCACCTCGCGGCCCGCATCTGAAGGTAGCAGCGCTCCAGTACGTCAAACTGCGACAGCATGCGTTGCCGCTTTGCCGCCTGCACCGCCGCCATGTCTTCGTCGCTCGCATCCGGCGCCGCCACCGCCCCAGCTGCTGGCGGCTCCGTGGCCGCCGCTGCAGCAACTTGCCCGTTCACACCGGCAGGTGCCACGGCAGTAGCGGGAGCTGTAGAAGCTGCAGCAGTGAAGGGCGGCGGACGGCCGCGACCTATCCGCCGCTCGCGGGCATCCATCTCGTCCTCCTCCCCGTCCTCGTCCTCCTCCTTGTCCTTGTCCCTTCGGCCTGCTGCAATCGCTGCTTGTGCAGGCGCGCGTGTTGCCGCGACCACAAGCGCGGCGTTTGCGATGGGAGCTGCTGCCACTGCAGGCGCGGGCGGAAGCTGCACCGCGGGCGCGGGCCGGGGCCCCGCCTGCCCGTGCGCCACTGGCGCCTGTGGCTGCTTGGACTGCTGGGATGGCTGCATGGCAGCTGTAGTGTGTGCGTAGGGAGGCAGCTGGACAGTGCCGTTGGCGGCGCCTGCCGCGCCGCGGCCCCTGCGCCGCTCCCTTGCATCCATCTCATCCTCGTCATCAGCATCCGTGTCCTCATCCCGCGTCCTGCGCTTTCCTAGCCCAGCCCCTGGCGCGGCTGTAGCAGCTGCAGCCACTGCCGCCGGCTTCGGCTGGGCTCGTGACGGAGGCATCGCAGGGGTGGAAGCTGTGGCTGCCAAGGCAGCTGCAGCCGCAGCCGCAGTAGCTGTGGCGGCGGCACCGCTGCCCCCAGACGAGTACGCCGCACCGCTCAGCGCACTGCCGCCGTCGTCGCCAGTCGCGGTGCCGCCGCTGCCAACTGCACATCCATCGCCAGACAGCGCGGCACTGCCATCTGCTGCCGCTGCCGCTCCCCCAAGCGACCGGCCCAGCAACAGCTGGAAGTTGTCAGCACTACCACAGCGCGGCATGCCCCGTCGCAAGCCGCCTGCTGCGAAGCCGGCCGCAGCTACCGAGCTGGGCCCTGGCCCTGGCGTTGGCCCCGGCCTCGCCGCTGCCGCAGCGTCCTCAGTAGCACCCGCCGTCGCTGACACCAGCGCTGCTGCGCCAACCCGGAGGGCTCCTTTGCCACCCACGCCCACGCTTTCGCCATCCGCCTCCTCGTCTGCCACCCGCCCCCGGCCGCCTGCCACGCCACCCGCAGCTGCACCGCTCATCGTGACGCTGCCGCCGCTCATGGTACGGCCGCCACCGCCGCCGCCGGCGCTGCCCGCGCGCGCCGCCGCCAGCGCGTGTTGCACTGCCTCGCTGAGCGCCGCCGCCGTGTGCTCTGGCTCCATCAGTGTAGTGGTGTCCACAGTGACGGAACTGATGCCGCCACCTGGCGTGATCGTGTGCAGCCGCAGACTTGCGCGCCGCACCGGCGGGGCCCGCCGCTGGCCCTGCACCGACGCCGCGGCTGCCGCAGCTGCCGCCCCGACGCCGGGGTCCCCAACGCCGGTGCTGTCACCGACTACGCCGGCGTTTGCAGCCGCTGCTGCCGCTGCAGCAGCAGCCGGTTGGAGGTGCGGGTGCGCGCGTTGCAACCAGCTGCTGCTCGAGCGCGCCAGCATAGCTGGCGACTCCTCCTCGGCCTCCGCCTCCTTCCGCTCCTGCTCCTGATTTGCTCCTTCCGGCCCCAACTGCTGCTGCTGTTGCTCCTGCTGCTGCTGCTGCTGCTGTGGCTGCTGCTCCGCACCTGCAACAGCTGCACCTGTAGCAAGCTCCTGTGGCGCCTGTGCTGCGCCAGCGTTTGTGCCTGCCGCCGCGCCGCCAGCAGCTGCCGCGCCGCCATCCGGTGCGGACTCTGCTACTGCCGGCCCCGCCGCGCCTGCTACGGCCATGATGTCGTACTCCAGGCTCGCAAGCTGCTGCCGCAGCTCTGCCATCTGCCGCGACTTCTGTTCCCTGTGGGGCGTGGGTTAGGGCCACGGGTTAGGGCCACCGGAGAACGCGATGACGCGTCCGCGTGCTGCAAGACCAGGACCCCACATTCCAGCAGCCGACACGCCCACCTGTGATGTCGCCCGTACCCTCGTCCGCGTTCTGCCCACCGCCACCACTACACACCGCCCACCACCATCACCGCCGCCACCAACACTACCACCGCCCACCACCAGCACTACCGGCCCCACACCTGGCGTGCTGCAGGAAGCACAGCAGCAGGTGCAGCACGTCACTGCTCTCGCGCCGCTCCAGCTCCTCCCGCGCGTCATACAGCGCCTCCAGCACGGCGTCAATGTCTCGCAGCCGCAGCCGCAGCCGCTGTGGCTGCTGCTGCTGGCTCTGGTACGAGCTGTGATGCCCGCTCGACAACAGCCCGTGTCCCCGCCCACCCATCAACCCGCTTATGAGGCTGTCCGCCCGGCGGCTGCTGGCGCCGCCGCCGCCGCCGCCGCCGCCGCCGCCCTGGCCGTGGCTGCCAGAGGCTGAGCCGCCGCCGGGAACTGCCGCTGCTGCTGTGGCTGTAGCCGCTGGCGGGCCAGTTGTAGCACCATGCGGCCCGGCTACTGCCGCATCCTGCCCCGGACCGCCCATGCAGTCGGCTAGCAGGCGCTGGACCTGGTCCAGCAGGGAGGTGCTGGTGGGTGCGGTGGCGGTGGCAGCCTTGCGCAGGATCTGTGAGCGGTTGTGCGGGGACAATTGGACATGCGCTTTGAGTGCGGAGGTGCGCAAGAAGGGCGCAGGGAATGATGTTTACAGGGAGGTGGGGATTGGCGCTGCGAGCACGGTAGCCGCAGGCGGGCTGGCGGTGGAGGTGCAAACTCGGCACACGTGCGGGCCGCCATGTGCCCTCCCCCCGCAAACACCGGCGCATGAGGTGGTCCAGCGCACGCCCAACCCACGCCCTTGTACGTCGCAAGTGGCCTACAGCTCCATCTCAATGTGGTCGCCCCTGTGCAGCTGTCATAACCCAGCGTTCCAGCAGCTGCCTCCATGCAGCCCCGCACCTTATTGAGCAAGAAGTTGGGGTAGATGTGGTCTGCTGTGAGGTACGCGCCGCACGACGGGCAGCTGTTCTTGTGTGTCAGCTGTGTTGTGATGCATTGGTAACAGAACGTGTGGCCGCACGAGGTGACAAACGGGTCCGAAATCGTCTCCACGCAGATGGGGCAGTTGACATCCGCGAGCGTGAGGCCGAGGGGGAGCGGCGGGCCCCCAGCCAGCCCGGCCGTATCATCGTCAGTAACACGAGTGGTGACTGACATATCGCCAGCAGGCTGCTATGGCTGGCCCAGCATTTGCGGGCCTCTCGTTCCTCCGCGCAGCGAGCTGTGGGCCACGACTGCTTGCCTGCTCCTCCAAAATCAAGTCATTCGATACAGTTATGATATGTCGACACAAACGACCCTTGTCGGCCAACAATTCAGCAGAGTTTGGGCCAAACGAGTTTGGAGCCACTCGCGGCACGTCCTAAGTTTGCAGAAGTGGCAAAGTGAAGTCACTAATACATCTTATGCTATGATGTAATATGAATGTGTGGACATTTTGAAGTTCTTACAGCCTCTCTATTTTGAAGGTGCGACGGCACTCGACGCCCCCCACGATGCAGCACATCCCCCCCGACGCCATGACACGCCAGACCGCCATGAATTGATGCTGGGCTATCAAACTACCCAAGCTGAGCCACGAGCAGAGGCTTCGGGCACCTCTTACATTATGTGTCAAGTGGCGAATCGTACATTAACAACAGGCTGACGCGGTGACCCTCTGCACCTGCCTGCTGCGGGTATGCCCGTTGTATGTCCCAACACATTCACAGCAGGCATTGCCGTCTGGCGTCTGCGCTTCATTTGCTCCACTCCACCACGCTCTCCAGGCAGAATCAAATCGTGGCGAACTACGACCTCCCGCGGATCGCCTGCATGCCAACGTTACCCACGCCGCCCAGCCCTGTCGGCGCCCGCCGCCCTCCCGTCCCACCCGCCGCTCTCCCGCCACCTCCCAACGACGAAACATCCGCCGTTCCCACTCGCGACCCAAGTGCCGATTCCAGCACAGACGCGCTCGCTGCCCCGCCCTTGCCGCCGACACCCGTGCCGCCGCCGCCTGCGGCCGGCGGGCCCAGCCCAATCGCGCCAGCTCCGCCGGCACCACCGGGCGGCTGCTGCTGCGCCACGATGAAACTCCTGGGGTCGTCAATCATGCGTGCCAGGTCCGCCACATTGCCGCGCACGCCCAGGTTTCGAATGAGCGACTTCATGGAGGCCGTGCCGCCAGCGGCGGCTGCAGCAGCGCTGGCGGCAGTAGCGGCACCGGCAGGAGCAGCCCCGCCGCCGGCGCCGCCGGCACCATCGGCCGTGCCAACTCGCGGCGTCGAGCCCGCACTCTTCATCTCCACTGTCACGGAGGTGACGGTCCCGCCGTCCAGGCCAGAGGCCGCCGCTGCTGCGGCGGCGGCGGCCGCGGTCGCGGCCGCTGCGCGGCCGCCGGTGCCGCCGAGCGCTGCGCCGTGCCCGCTGCTGGGGCCGTGGCTGGGCGGCCCGAGTCGTGGCAGGAAGGTGGCGGTCGCCAGGCGCTGCACGGTCATGTGCTTTTCGTACGCTTTGATCTCCGCCCGCACCTCATAGTCCTGGCGGCCTGCGTGTGTTGACATGCGCGTGCGGCGATGGGCAGCATGGGGGCGTTCGGGGGGCTGCCGTAGTCTGGTTGAGGGAGAAAAGCCAGGCAGGTGACACGGCGAGCGCGGGCATTACAGGTGCCCAGGCAGGGTGTCGCGGGTAAGCACACGCGCAACCGCATTCGCGTCCACTACCAGTTTGCTCACTCTTGAGGATGTCGACAGGGTCGGTGTTGGCCATCACCTTGCGCCGCCGTCGCTTCTTCTTTTTCTTCTTTTTCTTCTTTTCCCCTGCCGCGGCGCCAGCTTCCCCTCCGGCGCCCGCTGCTCCCGCCGCGCCCGGCCCCGCCTTCTTCTTGACCTTCTTCTTTTTGCCAGCGGCCGCGGCCATGGCTGCCAGGGCCTCGGGGGGTATGTGGCCGTCAAAGAAGGCCGAGGGCGAGGCGATGACAGGCAGGGTGCGGCGGAAGGCGGCGGTGAGGCCGGCGGAGGTGGCGGGCGCCTCGGCGTCCGATGCGGATGCAGAGGCAGTCCTGCGGCCGGAGGCGTACAAAGGGATGCTGCTTCAGTGCGGGGTGGACACAGGCAGCAAGGCTGGAGACCGCAGCAAGCGGGCTTGTCGCTCGCTCAATCGCTATTCCGGTGCTGTCCACACACGCCCCACGGAATCCACCTGCCCGCACTGGCACACCCGCACTCACGAGTCGGTGACGCCACCCTCCTCCTCGTCCTCATCGTCTCCATCCTCCTCCTCGTCCTCCGCCTCCTCCTTGCCTGCGCTCCCTCCGCCGGCTGTCGCGTGGCTGCGCATGCTGTTGAGGCGCATGGCTGTAGCAGCCACACGGCTACTGCCGCGGCTGCCCGGTGCGCCGCCAGAGCTACTGCCTGCTCTGGAGGACGGCCGCATGGGCACGGGCTCCTGAGGGGCCATGCCCGGGGGCAAACCGCCTGGGCCCATCTTTTGGTGTATGGACGGCAGTCCGTGCAGCAGTCGGTCTATCCGCATCTGCGGGCGGCAGTTGAGCGACCAGGGAGAGAATGGGAGGTCAGGAAACGGAAGGAAGGGACGAAGGGAAGGGCGGGACCTCGTGGAGGGACCTCAGCTGCCCCACAATACCGCGCGGAAGTGCGTAGTCCCACATGAACCCAAGCACAGGCATGCACGCACACGCACACGCCTACCTTCTCCTTGTGCAGATTGTACGAGTACACCAGCGGGAACATCTCCCGCGCAATGGCGTGCCCCTCCTCCTCGTCCTCAGACTGCGCCCGGGCGGCTGCCTCGGGGTCGTACGGCGCAGGCGCTGCAGCCGTCTCCACAGCTGCTGCTCCTGCCTCACCGCTGACACTGGCGCCGCTATCCACCGCGTCGCCAGGTGCTGTGGCGCCGTCAGCGCTCGCCGCCGGGTCGTTGCCTGGAGTGGACAAATGAATAAGATAGTAACGCGCGCCGTATACAAGAGGGGAGATGGTCCAGATGCACTGAACGTTCCCAGCCCCGCTTCCAGCCCTGTTCCCCGCCCTGCGTCCAAAGCCCCGATCTCCTCAGCCCTGTTTGCAATGCGCCGGACTAGTATTGCACGGCACCATGGACAGAAACGATGGTCCGAATGCACAGCTCCGTTCCCAGCCACGGTTCCCAGCCCTGTTTTCCGTCTCTGTTTCCAACCCGGTCCCAGCCCCGTTCTCAGCCTCTGTTTTACAGTCTCCGTTTTCAGTCTTGCCTCAATTCCCCGATTCCGGCCGCGTTCCCAGCCGCGTCCTCAGAGCCTGCTTCCAGCCCCCATTGTCAGTCCTGTTCTCAGACCCCCCTCCCCGGCCTCGTTCCCGGCCTCCCGGCCCTGCTCTCAGCGCCACGTCCTTGGCCCTATCCTCAGAGCGGCCTTCCCTGGCCTGTTCCAGCCGTGTTCGCAAAGCCCCGTTCCCAAGCCTGTTTCCAGCCCCGTTCCTTTACCCTTCATGTCTCACCTGTTCCAGTAGCCCCCGCCGCCGCCGCTGCTCCATCAGGCCCCCCAGCGCCCCACTGCACCGAGCGATTCCCGCCTCGCGAGGCACTCTCCCGCGTGACCGGCCGCTGCCCGCCCTGTGGAAGCACCGAAAGCAGATATCAAGCAAAGGCACGGACATCATCATTCCTGCGCGCACACAAATGTGCTTCTCCCGTCTACTTATCTCAAACCAAGCCTCACACTAAAGGACGACAATATCCCTCTCTACCGCAGCCCTGCTGTCTGCCGGAAACCCGCTGCCCACCCCACACGCGGCCCCCCCTCACTGTTCCCGCCCACCCGCCGCCGCACCTGCAGCGCCGCATCCAGCGCCACCGCATTCCGCAGTGCGCCCTTCAAACTGCTGGGCGGCCGCTCGCCAGCCAAACTAGCATTGGCGCCACCTGCTCCACCTGCGCCACCTGCGACACTCGCCCGCGGCAGCCCCGCAATGGCGCCACCGCTCCAGCTGTTCTGTCCCGCCGCCATGCCGCCCGAGTGGCTGTCGTTGGCGCCCTGAGAGCCGGGCCGCGAGCTGGAGTTACGTGTGAGCACCGTGGACAGCAACACCTCTGGCGCGTTGGTGGGCGTGCCCTGGCGGCGCAGCGGCGGCGTGCGCCGCACCCCGGAGCCGCTGCCGTCGCCCGCCAGTGCGCCTGCCTCCGGCGCCGCGGCCGCCGCGTACACCTTGGGTGTGTGATAGAGAACACGAGAAATGGCAAACGCAATACGTGCATGCAGTGCGTTGATATGTGTGAATGGGGTCTTGTTGTTCAGTCACCACCTCTCTTGGCCGCGCCCCTACTCCTCCTTGTGTCCTACGGCCCCTCCTTGGACGTCCACCGCTCCCGCCCTGCGTCTGCATCTGCATCTGCGTCCGCCACGCCTGGGCCCCACCTCACCTGCAGCGGCACCTTGAACTTGCTGAGCCGCTGCATGCGGCTCTGCATGGCTCGCAGCAGCGCCCTCGGCGTCACGCCGCTGCCGCGCATGTCGTCATACATGGACTCCTGCGGTGTGGCGCAGCCGGGTTGCAAGGGTGTTGTGACCAGAGGTCGCTGGTCAGGATTGTGGGGAGAGGCGCCCGCACTTGTGACGCCATTGATACATGCAGTGCCTCCCCACGCCACGAGATGCCGTACACCCGCACACCGTACGTGTCTGGACACCCAGTGCGATCCGCCCAACTCCCCAGCCGCCGCCCAGCCGCCACCCAGCCGCCCCCTAGCCGCTGCCACACACCAAAAAGCCACCTGTCCGCACCTTGCCCCCCGCCAGGTTGTCGTACTGCGCCGCTCGCACCACCACCAGGCGCTGCCCCATGGCCACCAGGATGTCTCCGGCGTCGTTGAGGTAGGCGACGGCGCTGACGGGCGCGCCCAGGTAGATGGAGCGCTTGAAGCGCTTGTCGCGGTCAAACACCTGCGGCGTGTGTGTGTGGGGAACGGCGCGTGAGGTGTATGGTGGTGTATGAGGGTACGCAAAACCAATTACAACATGAAACGAGACTCGGAAGGGAGTTACACGTCGAGGTCGAGACAGGTCGCGGCGCGCAAGCCCTGCTCCTCTTCCCCAATGGCTCTCGGACATATCCCCCCACCTACTGCTCTCAGTCACGTGACCCCTCGTCCAGACGTGGGTCGCGGCCCGCCCCCTCACCTTGATGTGTGAGTCGCGGCTGCCCGTGACCATGTGCTGCAGGTGCACGGACGTCGCCAGCCCCGTGACGGCGTCCAGGTGGTCGGCGGTGACGGAGGCGGCGTTGGCGGCGCCGCTGTGCAGCTCCGCCACGTGCACGCTGCCGGTCACGGTGCCGGCGATGGCGCGACCCTCCAGCAGCTCCAGCCGGCTCACCTGTGGGGTAGGCGGGAGGTGGAGTGAGTGCAGGTTGAGGAAGTGGGCAGAGCTATGGTAGTGGTGAATGGCGGGAGGGTGGTTGAGCGATCGTTTGGATGGGATGACGTAAAATGGGATGACTGGTGCAATGGGCGGGTGACGTGCTTGAAGATCTTCCATGACACAGACGAGAGCAGTTCTCTGACCAAGCAACCGGTTTGGAAGAGGCGATGCCATCGCATCCGCCGCGGGAACACCTGTCCTCTCCTTCCCTCCCCTGCCCTCTGGCCCACCCATCGCCCCAGGCCTCACCGGCCGGCTGGTCTGCAGCTCGTGCATGCAGCGCACATCCGCCATGTTCCATATCTTGATCACGTTGCGGCTGACCGTCACCAGCACCCCGCGGTCCAGGTCCGCAGCCAGCAGCTGCAGCGGCTGGTGCTTGAAGGCGGGGAAGCGGAACGAGATGGCGCCGCTTTGGGGGGGGGGCGTGGAATGGGGTGGAGGGAGGGGGGCAGGGTTCAAGGGCAAGGGCGTAAAGCAGGCGTGTGCAGGCATTGCACATGGGGCCTGGGTCATCGGCAAGGCGCCCCAACAAGGTGGCGCGGGTGGGTATGCAATGGTACGGCATCATAATGCCCGAACCAGGAACCCGTGGCGGCACATAGCAGCACCATCAGAGACGCCCTAGAGAACACCTAAACGGCCTGCGGCCCACCAGGCAGCCATGGCCACCCCCGCAGCCCCCCGCTGGGTGTATCCCCCTGCCTCGGCACCTCACTCACCTGCTGCTGTCCACCAGTATGCAGTCGCCGCTGGCGGTGCCCAGTGCCAGGTGGTCGCGGGTAACGCCCGTGGCGGAGTCGTACGGCAGGACGCACCGCTCCGCCACCGCGGGGGGCAGGCTGCCGCCGTCCAGGTGCGCCAGGCTGCAGCAGCCCTCGCGAGCCAGGTGCGTCCAGGCCGCCTGTGTGTGTTTGAGTTTGAGTGTGTGGGTATGTGCGTGTTGAATAAAACACAAGATGAAGGACACGCGAGTGTGCGCGCTGTATTGCCACGGCTGCTGAGTGGACTGTAGTGATGCGCCTGAGCCTCAGGCACGCCGGAGTGTCGGCGAGACACGCCCGAGTGCCTTGGATCGTTCGCATACGATCGGGGCGCAACACCACAACGTCAACATGTGGTTGGCTGTTCTGAACCACTGGTGGGGCTACATCTGGTTTCCATGCATTGCGTCGTGTTACAATTTGTGAGGGCGGCTCCGCCGCCGGAGAGGGTACCTGCAAGCAGAGAACTGCGGTCTTCGTGCGGGGTTGGGAGGGCGAGCCCGAACCGCCGTGTAGCCACGCAAAGATAGAGCGTAGCCAGGGACGACGGCGTCAGTACTGACAGAACGAAACTCGCAAAGTAGCGAGCGCGACACAGCGCTCCGCTACTCAACCGGGCCCACCGCCCATGCCGCGCATGGGCCCAAACAACAAACACACACACGCCACGCCCCTTCGGGGCCCACAACTGTGCACACTCCGAGCGCAGGAAACCTTGGTTTCCGACAACTCGCTGCGCTCGAGCGGAAACCATCAGTAGCATACCAAACTGACTGGTCGCAATGAGTGCTCGGTACGATTTGGGTGCGGCATGCAGCGAGGCAGTCGACAACCTGTCCTGTCTGAAACGACTGGTAGTTCTCACCACCTCCCATTGTGGGATAACAGCTGTGCGAGAGCGCAACACGCGCGGGGGTGCGCGTGCATGTGTGCTTGTGCGTGGAGAACATGTCCGGACGCATGGTTGGGCGTGAGCCGACACAGCCGCGTGCGTGTCCACCGCCACAGGGATCTGGCCCCCTGCCCAACCCGCCTCCCGCCTCCCATCCCATCCCATCCCATCCCATCCCATCCCCGCCTAGCCCTCCCCCAAACCCCCATAACCCCGCAACCCACCACGAAGCTGGGCGGCCGCCTCAGGTGCAGCTGCCACACGTGCACGCCGCCGTCCGCCAGCAGCGCGAACAGGCGCGCGGCGGGCAGGCTGACAGTCACCGCGGCGCCGCCGGGCGCCAGGCCAGTGCTGGTCAGCTGCGGCATGGTGGTCACCACCGACTTGTCCAGGCGGATGGTGTCACTGGCATCCAACTGAGGGGATTGCGCAAAGGCAGGGGGAGGGGTTTAAGTAGGAGGACCGTTACTTCAAGGATGTCTGATAACGCCTGGCATGGCGCCTGCAAGTATGGATGACCTTGTCAGGCAGCCCTGTGTGTACACTGCGCCAAGCGTCTCTCCACAGTACACACCCAGCGTCCCCGCCTCCTTGTCCCCTCCCGCCCCTGCCCCTCCCGCCCCTGCCCCAGCCCGCCCCTTCCCCTCCCACTCCTGCCCCTCCCGCCCCTGCCCCAGCCCGCACGCACCAGCCGAGCGCTGCTGTCCGCGAACTCCGCCAGTATGAGTCCGGGCGTGACGGGCCGCAGGCTGGTAACTGGGCTGTTGCAGTCCATCCAGGACTCAAACAGGTGCGCGATGGAGAACAGCTTCACCTGCGGGGGGGGGGGAGAGGGGATTATGTGCCCGAGCCTTATAGATCCCAAGAGTCAAGGAATGGTCGAATCGGGGGGGGGGAGGAGGGTTGCAAGGATGCTTAGGAAAGCGGTACAGGATGCACTGAAGACTGTAGACGAAGTCGTTACCAAATGGGGGGGGGGATTTAGGGGAGCAACGGGGAGTTGCGTGCGAGCTCAACCCTCAGGCGCCGCATAGCAGCACGCAGAGCCCACCCGGCACCCGCACGCCCCACCCCCACCCCCGCGCCTGGCCCACCTCCGTGTCAGTTGCCATGAAGAAGCAGTTGGGTTTGTAAAAGGAGGTGGACACGGGCGTCTTGCTCAGCTTCATCTTGAACACAGCCGTCAGCGTGTCCATGTCCCACAGCGTCACAGAGCCTGGAGGATCACAAGGGCGAGGAGGTGGCGGAGGAGTTACGGAGGAGCTGGAGGAGCAGGAGGAGCGGCAAAGAATGAGCAAGCCGGGGCATGCGCTCTGCTTGACCCCATGCACGGACAGACACATAAGTGCGGCTGGTTGAGCAGCTGATTAGGGCGGCTGGCATGCGTTGATGGGGCCCCATTCGACACCGGCCCCACCCGGCACCAGCCCCAAACGCCCCCCACCCCCCGCCGCACCGTCCAGCGAGGTTGTGAGCACGTGGCGGCCGTCTGGGTCCGCCAGCACCAGTGTGAGCGGCGCTGCGGTGCGGCCGAACTGCTTGAAGCGCTGCGCCTCACAGCCGCGCGGCACACGCCACAGCTATGCAGGGGTTGGGGGGTGGAGGGGTGGGAGGCGGTCGGCAGCGTTGACGGCGAGGAAGTTGCTTGCGTGCTCTGTGCTGAGCCCTAGCAGGAGGTGGCTGCGGGCCGCGTCGCAGGGTCCGAGCGCGTTGCCTTGTGCTGCGCCCCGCCGCACACTCATGAATGCTCCCACGCCCACGCCCATTCCGATTCCCATGCCCATTCCCCGTGAACCAACCCAGCCAACAGCCGCATACATACACGCGCACACACACCATCCCGCGCCCCGTGCCAAGCCCCGTGCCACGCCCCACGCACCATGGCGCACGTGTCCATGGCGGTGGTAAACAGCTGGTCCGACTCCGGCACGAACACGCAGCTGGTCACGGGCTGGTCGTACAGCCCAGTGTACGACAACAGGCAGTTGCCGCTCATCACGTCGAAGCCGTAAACGTGGCCCTGTGTCAGTTGCGCGGCGGCCCCGTGGGGGGCGGCGGGTTAGTTAGGTACTTTGTGAATGCCCTTCGCAATGCTAGGTCGGCAACGAAGCGCGGGAGGCGAGGAGCATGCGGGACCATGTCGGCCGCGCATTCCGGCCTACTCCAACAAAGCCATCCTCAACGCCAGACTCACACACACACGCCGGGGTGCCCCTCGCCCCTTGACGTGCACCCCCCACTATTCCTTGACAATGTGGGGCCTGACCGTTGGGCCAATGCATTGAGCCCCTCTCATTCCGCCCAACTCTCACGCCCGCCACCTCCGCCCACCTCGAACATGGCCAGCACCATGGCTGCGGGCTCGTGCAGCGTGATGCGGTCGCACCAGGGCGCGTTGATCACGTCGCCGCCCGGCAACCCGCCGCCGCCCACCGCCGCCGCCAGCGCCGCGGCGTCGCCGCCCGTCGGCGCAGTGGCGCCGATGACGCGAGCGCCGGGCACACTGCGGAGTTGCAATCAAGCCATTCGCCCATGCTTCGACAGGCATGCAACACCGGCGACTTTACCGATTACGGACCGTATGCCCCGGCGCTGGGCGTTTCCGTTACCGCGCCCCCCACGTCCGTACCCTGCATCCCTCCCACAGCCTTCCTTCCTTGCCCTGCCACTCTTACTTGAGCGTGTGCCGCAGCCGCACGTGCTGGTACTTGCCGAAGCACCAGGGAAGCACGCTGCCGTCCTTGACCTGCGAGGGTGTGTGTGTGTATGTGTGTGTGTGTATGTGTGTGTATGTGTATGTGTATGTGTGTGTATGTGTGTGTATGTGTGTGTGTATGTTTGTGTATGTGTATGTGTGTGTATGTGTGTGTCACAGGTGAGCGGGCATGCATGGTCATGCAGGTGTGCACCAAATCGAAACTGCCGTATGTGCCTGCAGCTTTCCCAGTGACTTGCCGCACCTTGGGCACGTCAAACAGGTCGGACGTCTTGTCCAGGCGGAATGCCTCATAGTCCAACAGGCACTCCCACACCTGCGCCGGCGGAGCACATCGTCAGCACCGATTTCCAGATGGGCGAGTATATCGGTATCAACAGGCACACCGGCCGCACGTGCTGCAAGGCCGGTGGCC
Organism: Chlamydomonas reinhardtii; assembly: GCF_000002595.2. Lineage (NCBI taxonomy): Eukaryota > Viridiplantae > Chlorophyta > Chlorophyceae > Chlamydomonadales > Chlamydomonadaceae > Chlamydomonas > Chlamydomonas reinhardtii. The sequence goes on along the minus strand of NC_057005.1, from coordinate 1,581,305 downwards.
TCCCCGCCGCCCGCCTGCCCCCCGGGTTACTGCAGCCGCCCTGCCCTCCACCGGCGTGCTGCCCTGCCACCCTGCTGGACGACCAGCCCCTCGGCAGCGGGCACCAGCCCCAGCGGCCCCAGCGGCTTCCACACCGCGCCGCGTTCCCAACGCCTCCGCGGCAGCGCAGCAAGCGCGCCGGCGCAGTAAACGGATGCTGCCGCACCGTTGCCACTAACCGCATCCACCCCACCGCCGACCCCGCTGGCCTCCTGCGCGAGGTCCTGCAATGGGCTGCCCGCCCCTCTCACGCACCTCTGGCCTGCGCCCTGAGATAACCACGCCAGAACCACATGCCCCCGCCGCCAGCCTCCCACGTCCCACCCCGCGTCCCCACCCCTGCCCGCTGGGCCCGGCCCCCCACCCGTCATCGGCGTCCTCCCCCACCTTTACACCGTACGATCCCGCCGTAATGAGCAAGTGCCGCCTCTCGTAGTAGAGCATCTGCGGGGGGCGGACAGAGCGACGAGGCGGAGGGGCGTGGCGCCGAATGAAGTGCCACCCGCATCCGGACAGGCGCCAGGTACAGTAGGGTAGGGCCTCGTGGTAGGGCCGTGAGGCTCAAGCACCTGGGCGCCGCTACCTCGGTATCATGCCCACAACTCTACTGAGCGACGCCAATTGTGGCGTGCTGCCACGCCGTGTTCACCCATGTGCATTCCTGCCAGTCCCCGACAAGCAGCTGACTGACGTGGTGCCGCCCAACCCCACCCCCCAAACACACACACCTCCCGCACGACGCCGTTGGACCAGGGCATGCTGCTCTTGAGCCGCAGCCGCTCATTATACAGCCGCAGGTTGTCGTCCAGGCAGGCGCAGAACAGCAGCCCCAGCTCCTGGCTGAGCACGATGGAGGTGATGAAGTTGGACTGGTAGTTTGGGAACTGCACGTCGTGCTGCGCCCGGCACTGCTTGTCATGGTCCAGCGTCCAGGCCTTGAGGCAGTGCTCATCCACCGAGATGAACTGCTTTGTGCGCTGATTGAAGGTCACGCGCCGCACTGAGCTGAGGTGGCCCCTGCGGGTGGGAATGGAACCAGGCACGGCGTGGCGTCCCGGTTTCCCCTCTCGACGCCACCAACTGGCGCGCTAACCCGCAAAACCCGACCATCACGCCCAGTCCAAACCATCAGTTCCGCTCATTGTCCTCTAGACAGGCCACAACAGGCAAGTTGCTTAGGTCTGCGCGAACTCTGTGGCATGCCATGGCAGCGTTTTCAGGGCATGGCTCTCGCGCTCTGCCCTTCCATTTCAGGTATCTAGCTTGCCTGAAGCACGAGTCCAAGTTGAAACCTGGACGGATGAGCAACTCTTCCGCCATTTCGGCCTGCTGGCACGCCGAATGGCGCGCCCCTGTATGTTTCTACCGCAATTTCGACATGGATATGAGTTAAACTACATAAAATAAGTGTTCATAATGTCAATTGCTGAAAAGCCAGCGCATAAAAGCATTATAGTGAAAACGGTCGCTTGTTGCCCCAAAAGAAGTATTAGTGACAGTTATGTATCACTGTAATGATTTAGGCATATGGAAGTGCTCTGACGTGCAGAGCTGATTTGTCGAAAGAGCGCCTCGCGTGCCTTTTGGCACGCAGCCTGTCCCCAACCCCAGACCCCGACCCCTCGAGCCCCGGGAACCGCCACAACTGCGCACTGCTGCGCCAGCTCCCCTTTGCTGGAGTGCATCTAGCTTTAGACCTTGCTTGCTAAGACACCTGCTCTAAGTGTATTGAGGGTGTCCGCATCCAGCAGCGGTGTGTACACAGACCCAAGCAGAAGACTGCGCAATGTTTTGCACCGGTCGCGGAATTACCCACAGCTATTTATGTGTTCTGGTTGCATTACACTCACTCTTCTGGGCTGGGGTTCCCCTCGCCATGGCACTGTGGATGGGACCAAAATGGGGTGCAAACTCGATGCTTCCTGGAGCCAGTGTCTACGATTAAAGTAACAGCACTATTCATCTTCAAGTTGGACTTACTTAACTCGCATTACGTGGCTCGTCAGGGTCTTGGCCACAAAGTTGTCAGGCGCCGAAAGAGTTCTTCACCAATTCCATCTTCCTGTATCAGTGCACTTGCACCATAAATAACTCGTCAAAATGGCACATCGCACGCTTGGCCGCGCAGCTGCGCGGGGAGCGCAAACACTTCGCAGCCTTCGCCGTGCCACGGTGTTGCCTGCGGAGCTTGCAGACGGACACGGGCCGAGCACAAGCTATAGGAACCTGGTGCAATGCTCGGTGCTAGGAAAGCCTCGGGAGGCGTGGCGACTCGGGACAGCGACATCGCCGACCAAAGGCTACTCCGTCGTCGGCGCGGAGCAGCAGCACAAGGCGCCCACGCAGCCACTGCCCGACCCCGAGGTCATGAACTTGGTTGAGGCTGCACTTGGACCGCTCGACACAAAGCCGCTGGTGCGTTTTCGCGTCGCTGGAAAGCTCGGGCTCGGCCCGAGCCACACGCTGCAGCTAGGGTTTACCGCCGGCGAGGCCCGGTCTGGTATAGCCCGCCCCCGGCACCCTGGCACCAACAGCACGGCATCACGTGCATACATGCTCTGCCGTGCCAATGCCTTACATCATAAACATACCGGGCCGGGCATACACTTGAACGCCTCCACGACCTCACTGCGCCCCGCGCGCCAACACGCACGCCCACCCATGTCGCTGGCCCACCCTTACCCTGCGCCGGCCCGCCCCGCCCCTCCAGGCGCCCCCTTCTCGGCCGGTTGTGATTGTGATCAGCGGTCCTAGCGGTGTGGGCAAGGACGCGGTGTTGAACCGGCTCAAGGAGCAGCGCGAGGACCTGTACTTCGTGGTCACTGCCACGTCCAGGTGCGACAGCCGGGAGTAGTGGGGTGTGGGGTGTTGCGATGGCGATGGCGACGCCGACGGCGGGGGAGAGGAGGCCATGAAACGTTGTTTTCACCACTCCCAATTAAAGAGACGAGGGGAGATTAGGGACAGGGGTGACCACAGGCAGGGCGCTGGGTAGCGCGGGGCGGGGCGGGGCTAGTCAGGGGCTGGTCCTGTGGCGAGTCCAGGAGCCGGAGCCGGATCGCATCAGACCAATGCAGTAGGAGGCAGAGTAGCAGGAGTAGCAGGTTACAGGGCAGGGCGCATAGCTAGCCAGCAAGGTTGACAAAGGTACCACAGCATCAACCCCCGATGATGCTATGGTAGCTGCTGATTATCTTGCTGGCTAGCTATGCGGCGGAGCCGGACGCGTCGGCGGCAGGTCCCACGCAGCCGCCGCGCCTGGCCTCGCATGTCTCACACCCTCCCTAACACACCACTCGACCCGTGCCTACAAACCCCTCCTGCGCGCCCTTGCAGGCCCAAGCGTGCTGGCGAGGTGGAGGGTCGCGACTACTTCTTTGTGAGCAAGGACAAGTTCGAGGGATGGATCGCAGACAACATGTTGCTCGAGTACGCGGTGGTGTACGGCGAGTACAAGGGCATCCCGCGGCAGCAGGTGCGGCCGAGGGAAGGGGTGCGGGCAGGAGGAGGTGCGGGTGCAGACAGGGGAGGGTGCGGGGTTGCGTGCGGATTTGGGCACAAGGCTGGGCGCGGGGTTGTGCAAAATGGTTGGCCGCAACTGACGATGGGGTGTGGTAAAGTGCGGGGGGGGCGCAGCGGCATATGGGTATGGAGCACTTGGTCATGAGGTGGAGGGGCTGGTGCGGGATGAGGCGATTACCCGCAGCTGGCCATGCGGCGTGCAAGGAGTCAACGCCTATCTGCCCTTCTCTGCCGTACGCTGTCCTGCCCGGCCCCCAGGTGGACGCGGCGCTGGCGGCGGGCACGGACGTAGTGCTGCGCATTGACGTGCAGGTGAGGCGGCGGCGGGAGGGAGTAGGCTGGGCGCTAGTTCCGTGCCCGGGGGGGGGGAGGGCGCGGGAGGAGGGTGCGCGGAGGCAGACAACATGCCGCGGGCATCTGTGCGTGGAGAGAAGGGGGCGGGCCAGGGCCGCGCTCAAAAGCAAGGCCGTGCGTGTGTGAGTGGGGACGTCGTCGTAGCCAGGCAGCTGCGCGCTCACGGCGCCAACGCGATGTGCTGCCGCTCCTTCCCCCTGTCCTGTCCTGCCAACCGCCAGGGCGCCGCCACTGTGAAGCGGCTTATTCCGGACTGCATCTCCATCTTTGTGACGGCGGACAGCGAGGACGTGCTGGTGAAGAGGCTGGTGGCGAGGAAGACGGAGCCGCTGGTGAGTCGCTGGTTCCTTGTTGGGGTGGCGGGGGGAGGGGCAGCTGTGCCTGCAACTGGGGCGTGGGGGGGCGTGTGGGGGCGTGCAGGGGAGGGAAGGGTGGCTGAGGGCAGCTTGTGTGGCGGGTTCATCTGGGTTGCAGGGCCGGTATGAGAGTGGCCGTGATCAGCAGGAGCTGCAGCGCCTGGGCAGATGAGAAATTGTGTCGTGTATTATTGTGACAGCGGTCGAGGAAAAGCTGTGATTGCACGGGAACTGACTTTCTTCGGCATTGCAGGACAAGCTGCTCGTGCGTGTTAAGACGGCACGCGCTGAGAACGACCACATCAAGAACTTCGACTATGGTGAGTCCTCAGCGGTTCACTCCCTGGCCTCATTGCTGCAACGCAGGGTTTTTCCGTGTCCTGCGAGCCTCGCCCTGCCGACCGACCCCATCACGGCCTGTCCTCACTGCTTTCCCCTCCCCCTGGTACTTGCCCCGCTTGCAGTGGTTGTGAACCGGGACGGCGAGCTGGACGCGTGCGTGGCGGAGGTGTCGGGCATTATCGAGGCGGAGAAGGCGCGTGTGGTGCGGCGGCACAGCAGCCACCATGGCGGCCACAACAACCACCATCAGGCGCAGGGACAGAACCAGATGGCGCCTTAGGCGCCCGGGCCCACCGGAGGCAAAGCTTGTGGCGGCGAGGTCTGCGAAGTTGCAAGGCTGTGTAATGCAGATATTCAGCTTAATTGCTGATGTTGTGCGCATACGTGAGCGACATGCCGAAGCAACGTACGGGGCTCCTTGCAAAGCCATGGCGGCGAGCGGGAGCGGACATGGAGTGGGAGGGTGGGAGCGTGGGAGGGTGGGCGCTAAGGCTAAGGTGCAGGTCGTAGACCTGTGCAGCTCTGATGGCGATGAGTGAGGAAGGGCAGGATTGTGAGCCGCAGGTTGCCCTGTGGTGATGTAGAAGAGCAAGAAATGAGGGATGACTTCACGACCATGACTTTGTACCATAGCTTGACCATGACAGGGCCTTGGACATTCTAAGTTTCTAACACACCTGGTGTGCGTGAGAGTGGAGAGGCAAGGGATCGCGTCAGTAGGGTGTGAGTGAGCGGGTTGGCTAAAACACAGTGGTTAGCCATGGTGGTTAGCGTACATGCTGAGATGCATTAATCGAATGAGTGATGTGTAAAGTTTGGCCGGCTTGCTCACATGGGTGTATCTCTGCTTGGCACAGCCTACGGGGACTGGGAGCAAGGGGCTCGGGGGGATGAAAGGCGTGGTTGGTGGGTGATGTGCGGGATGTGGGCCGCACGGATCCTGTGGTGTTTTGTCTCTACCGCTGCAAGGGTAACTGCATTCTATTATGCTATCAATCATGCATAGGCACACTCATACTTGCTGCGGATAGGCGGTCAAAGCTCAAACACTTCGGGAAGAGTCGCGAGCCCCACGGCAGCCAAACGCCGCATTTCACTTCTGGCCTGCATTAAACTTAGAGCTTATATAGATTGTAGCAACCATGGACGTGCAATTCCAAATCCGCCAAAATGCGATGGAGATGCAGGAATACATGAAGGACTTATTTGACTGGCAGCAGTCCATGAAGAAGAAAGAGAAGAAGTCGCGATCAGAGGATAAAGAGGGAGCGGGCGGGGGGGGCCCGGCGCCGCGCGGCCGCGCGGGTGGCGCCGTGGCCCCCGCGCCCTCCGACCTGATGCGCCCTGCGATTGGCCCCGGCGCAGCGGCCGCGGCTGCCCCTCGCGCGGCAACGGAGCCCAGCAGCAGCGGTGCACCGGCGTCTGATGCTCCTAAGAACGCCGCGGCGCATACCTACACCGCTTACAGCAAATGGGACAAGTTCAACGTCGACGCCGCGCTGGCGTCAGACGACGAGGAGGGCAGCGCAGCGGCCCCGCCAAAGCCCGGGGCGGCAGCCGCCTCGGCTGCCGCCACCTCCGAGCCCACGTCTACACCCCCGCCTGCGCCGGCCGCCAAATTGGCCCCAGCGGCCTCTAGCGTCCCGGCGGCAGCGGCAGCTGCGGCGCCGGCGCCGGCGGCCGCCTCGCGGCCCGACGGCATTGCGTTCAAGGAGTCAGCGGGCGAGGACCTCCTGCGGCCCGTGACAACAACTCGCATTGCGCCCGCGCCCGCTTCTTCAGCTTCCACAACCCCCACCGCACCCGCCACAGCCGCTGCAGAGCCCGTGCTGCCGCCCATCCGCAACACCCAGCCCACCACCGCCGACGCGTGGCGCGCACGCGGCAATGACCTGTTCAAGGCGGGGGAGTACGACAGCGCGTACGAGTGCTACAGCCGCTCAGTGGAGCTACAGCCCACGTGTCTAGGCCACGCCAACCGGGCCATGGCGCTGCTGAAGATGAAGCGGTGGAAGGTGGGGGGCGGAGGGCGGGGGAAGGGGGAAGGAGGAAGGGGTGGCTACGGAGGTGAAGGTGGGCTAGGCAGGAGGGCCAGGGAGGTGGGGTTGTAGATACCAGCCCAAACTAAACCGAACTGGGGGAAGCTGGGCAGGAGGTCACGGGGAGCGGGTGCGCGGGGATGGAGCTGACATGCTGTACAGGATTAGAGGAGGAGTGTGCGAGCCAGGGTCGGGTACATCCGCACCGAAGGCATCAGAGAGACGCAGTTGGCATGACGTCCCGCCCCGCAAACCTGCCTCACTTGCCTCGTCAAGCAATGCACCTTGCCCACATATCCCACCTCGCAACATCACAAACGCAGGAGGCGGTGGCCGACTGTGACGCGGCCCTAGCTCTGGACCCGCTCTACGTCAAGGCCTATCAGCGCCGCGCCGCTGCACACCGCGCCCTGGGTGCCGGCCGCGAGGCGGCGGCGGACTGGGAGGAGGCATTGCGCCTGGAGCCTGACAACCGGGCCACTGCCGCCGACCGGGATGCGGCGCTCGACGCGCTGATGGCGGCGGAGAAACTAGCGCCGCCCAGCCGGCGAGTGGCGGTGCCGGTAGCGGCGCCGCCGCGGCCGCCGGCAGTGGTGCCAGCGGCCGCGCCGGCGGCGGTGCCAGTGTCAGGCATGAAGAAGCTGGCGGTGGAGGAGGTGGCGGAGAAGGAGGTGAAGCCGGCCGCGAAGGCGGCGGTGCCCGAGGCGGCGCCAGTCTCGGAGCGGGCGCAGCAGCCCAGTTCTTCTGCAGCAGGGCTGGTGTCCGCGCCTAGCACCAGCGGCAACGGACTTCAAAGCACAAAGGCACCGGCCGCGGCGCCGCCGCCTTCCTCCGCGCCGGCCGCAGCAACCAAGCCGACCGCACCCTGGACCGCAACACCGGCGGCGGCACGCGGCGCCTCCACCTCTACGGCCGCGACCGCGGCGGCCGCAGTTCCTTCCACCTCTATATCCTTAGCAGCACCTTCAGCCGCTGCCGCCCCCGCCTCGCTCACCGCACCTCGCACCAGCGTGGAGTTCGAGTCCGCCTGGCGGAGCATGGCCGGCGACGGCGCCCGCCAGGCAGCCTACCTGTGCGCCATCCCGCCCGCCAGCCTGCCGACCGTGTTTAAGAACAGCCTCACCGCACCCGTGCTGTCAGGCATGCTGCGCTGCCTGCTCACAGCCCTCACATCGGCGCCGTCGCGCGCGTCGGCGGCGCCGGTGGCTGCGGAGCCAGGCGCAGCCGCGGCGCCAGCGGGGGTGGATGGGGAGACGGCGGTGGCAGTGCTTGCGGGTTTGACACATGTGGCGCGGTTCGACCTGATGGTGATGTCGGTGCCGTCGCGCGAGCGTGGCGAGCTCAAGGCGGCGTGGGGCGAGGCGGAGGCGGCGCTTCGGGGCGCGGGACGGGAGGCCGTGGCGGGAGGCCTGTCGGCATTGCGGCATAAGTACCGGTGCGCGTAGGGGAGAGGGCTGGTGTGAGGGCTGTGGCCGGTGTTGGGCTGTAAGGTGAAAGGCCGAGCGTGGTGCGGGTGCTGGTAGCCCCCTTGGATTTGAGGGCGTTGAACTGCGCGGATGGCGGCAGTGAGAGGCCGGCCTGTTGGGTTCGGCTGGAGTGAGCGGCAAGTGGAAAGGATGCATGACGTTGACTGGTATGCAGTTGCTGTGGGTACAACGAAGTCTACTGGTCCGGTGTTCCGCTGTCTGCCCTCAGCCGAAAGCGGGTGACCATGCAGCGGTGCGGACGTCCCACATGGGGTCTGAGGGAGCCGTGAGGCTCTGTACACTGGCACGAGGGGTCCTGCCGCCTCATCAGCCATTCAGCACGAAACAAAGAATCAAAACGGCAAACCCAAACATCACGCACCAAGCAGGGACCACTCCAGGAACTGCTAGGTATCGTAGCGGTGCTGCCGGAGTGGCAGAGCCATATCAACAGCCACCATCCACCCGCATGCACACGTGCATCATGCAGAATGGGTCCATTCCTTTGTGTGGACAAGTCTTCCCCGGTCACGGGAAAAGGGGCTGAGCCCCTCCACAGTCTGAGGCCGAACAACCTCATCGCCCGGACATAGCCGGGGTCGGTTTCCACAGGCACATAGCCAAACTGGGTGCCTAGCAATCACGATGCCACAGCAGAGCCAACCGCAGCCAGACGTAGCACAGTTGTCAACAGCCGCACTACTTGTCATGCCGCTACGCATGCCCTGCCAGCCCCACCGCGGACCGCTACCTAGACACCGCCAGCCGGCTCCTCAGCCTGCGCGCTTGCGCCGCTTCTTGGGCGGCGCTGCGCTCTCCTCCTCCACGTGGCCTTTCCCGCCCCCTCCGCTACCAAGATGCGCGCACGCGCCGCCGCCGCTGCCGCTGCCGCCGCCGCCGCTGCCGCCGCCGCCGCCGCCGCCGCCGCTGCCGCCGCCGCCGCTGCCGCCGCCGCCGCCGCCGCCGCCGCCAGTCTGCAGCGATGCAGGTCGCTTGTGCCCCAGCAGCATTTCCACCAGCGCGTGCCGGATGTTGGTTGCGGAGTTGACGTCACGTCCCTGCACCGTCGGGAGGGTAGAGTGAGTGAGTCCCACTGAGCCCACGACTGAGCCGTCACCCAGCCGTCACCCAGCCATCACCCACTGAGCCCCACTGAGCCCACGACTGCGCCCCACTGAGCCCCACTGAGCCCCACTGAGCCGTCACCCAGCCAGCCATCACCCACTGAGCCCCACTGAGCCGCCACCCAGCCACCCATCCATCGCCCAGCCAGCCGCCCGCCCACAAAGTGGACTCACCCACACCGTCCCGCAGTGGTTGCACACTTGGACTTGGTGAGCACGTAAGCCCCCCCATGGTACGACCGCCTGCAGGCAGCGCTGCCCGTTGCCGAGTAAGCGCCGCCCGCACTTCGCACACACCTGGGGAGGGAGGGGGCAGGAGTACAGTGTGAACCTTGCTGGCTACCCGGCTACCTGTACACGAGCCCCATCCTGTCCACCCGACCACCTGTCTACTCATTCCAACCCGTCTGCTCTCATCTTGCCTGCGATGTGTAGAACTCGTCCACGTACACCACCAGGTGCGCGTACTTGTCCACCAGCAGGCGGAGCAGTGCCCGGTTTGGGCCCCGCCCCAACCTGCTGATGCAACCGCCATAGCCAGTGTTGGCGTTGCCCCAGCCAACAATGACCTCCTCCTTGGGCCTTCCACCAGCCAGCTGCTGCGCCGTGTGCTCCAGCACCTGTACCCGTGGCATTGGTGTAGCGTCAGCGCAGTGCAGTTGGTGTGGATGCATCTGCTGGCCCCCTCCCCTCAACCCCCACCTTCTGCGTCCGCACATGGACAGTCAGGCGCCACCGCCGCTGGCCCCACTGCCGGTAGAAACGGAGTAGGTGCCACAGCCCGTACTGTTGCAACGGCGCAGGCGCAGACCCGGCCGCCGCCGCCGCGTCCACGCCACCTCCAGAGTAGAGGTAGCGTATTCGCCGCTCATGGTCAGCTGCTGACGCCACCCGCGCGCTGGGTATCCCCGCCTGACAGCGCTTGAGCGCCGGCTGCTCCTTTAGCCGTGCCTGCAGCCACAGCCGACGGGAAAGACGTTGAGCCAATAAAAACTGCCGGTGGTTCATGCACCTATACAGAAATACAAAAATAAATAAACAAATACAAAAAATAAATAAATAAATACACAAGGAGCAACACCGGAAAAAATGCATCGGATAAATGGCGATTTATCTTAGCGCATGGGACAGCGCGTTTACTGTAGCTTTCTTGCGCAAAGTGATGAATATTCTACAGTAAAAACAGCGTGCTCATTTCGGTACACAAGGAGCAACACCGCACTAGTTGCACCTGTATGCTGCATGCGACTGAATTGTTAGTTCTACTCAAACACCCATAGCAGCCAACAAGGACATTGTATTTGATATCTCTTGAAACATACGCCTCAGCTATGGGCGGGCAGCAAGTCTCAAGCAGCGTCAGTTTCGATGCCCTTCCACCGCTCGTGGTGGAGCACATCGCATCGTTCATGATGCTCTCGCCATATGTCAACGACGTCGCAGCCAACTTGCGCGTAGTCTGCAAGGCCTGGCGGCGTGCCCTGCAACGCGTGGAGCACCGGACCGTCCACCTCGCATCGCCATGCCACTCCCCTGCATTCTCCACACTCTGCGCCGGCCCCTTCGGCCAGGCCGCGCTCGGCGCCATGACCCTTGTGCGCCGACGGCAGCTGCTGGCCCTTGTGGCTCGCAGCGGCAACCTGGAAAACCTGCAGATCGCTGTCGCTGCCGCGGGCTGCGCCCCAGACGACACGGCAGCGACCGCGGCCGCGGCCAGCGGCCATCTCGAGGTGTGCCGCTGGCTGCTGGCGTCGCGGCCAGGCCCGCTACAGCCGCAAGTGCTGAAGGACATGATGCAGGCGGCCGCGGAGCACGGGCACGAGGCTGTGATGCGGTGGCTTGCGGACGCTGCTGGCGGACACGCCGGCACGGCCCAGTTGGTCTGCCCCTCGGTGCTGGCGGCGGCGGTGCGGGGCGGGCAGTCACAGCTTGTGGATCAGCTGGTCAGCGAGGTACGGCATGCGGCTCCGGCTCCACAGCGGGCCAGCCGGATGCGGGGCCACCCGGTACGGAGCGTCAGGGAGAGGTCGTTATATGAGCGCCTGATGGCGGCGGCAAAGTACCGGCCGGCGGCGGAGCTGGAGGCGCTGTGGGCGGCGGAGGCGGCGGGTGCCGAGTTGACGCAACTGCAGCTGCTGTCGGCGGCTGCCGGCAGTGGCCTGCCCGACTACCAACGGAAGGCAGGGCCGCTGATATCACCTCGAGCTCGTTCATGCAGTGCACGATGCATATGCTTGGAGGAGGGGGGTTGCCATCGGCTGATGTTGGCAGCGTATAATTCTGCTTGGGGTTTGCAAAGGCTAAGGCGCATGCCCGCCCGTCGGCCCTTGACCTACAGATTGACTTCTTGGAGCGCGTGGGGTGCGAGTGGCATGTTGGATGCCTGCAAGCGGCGATTGCGGAAGGCGACGAAGACATCGCGACGGCACGGCTTGCCTGGCTGCGGGCGCGTGGTGGCTACACGCGCAGCGTAGGCGAATTCGTCGATGGCCCGCTGCCGCAGCCTCAGCAGCAGCAAGCAGGTCCTGGTGTGGGAAACAATCTGGCGTCTGTATACGATAAGCTGTGCGGCGCTGCGGCAAGGGCCGGTCACGTCCGGCTGCTGCGGTCGCTGGTCGCCGAGGCCACGGCAGCGGGCGTGGATGCTTCCCAGCCGCTAGAGCGCGTGGCATTTGAGCTCATTCAGCTTGATAAGGCCGAGGAGGATCTCCAATATCAGATCGCGCATTACGATGTGGCCGGCCCCTGGGATATGTGGGAGTTGGACCCTGCAACCGGAGAGCTGAGGCGGCGTGAGGAGGAAGAGGTGGCGAACCAGCTGCACAACGATGCTGCAGAAGAGGGCGACGAGAAGGAGGAGTGGGACTATACCGAACTCCATGACGACGATGTGTGGGCTGCTGTGGCGGAGCAAAGGCTTAGGCAGCGCCTGTCGAGGACCGACTTCTTCTTCGGCGTGATGAATGCGGCACGGCAAAACAAACTGGGAGTGCTGCAGGTAGGTGCGAAAATGGTGGTTTGTACGTGGCTTGTTGTGGGTAAATGATCGGCCGGTGCACTAAGCATGACATACCGCGGCATTGCGGGCTGCGCACGCGGTAGCGCGTGTGCTGCGGAGGAACGTACGGGATACGCTGGGGTGTGGGGTGTTTCTCGGCCGTCTTTCGCGAGTTGCACCATGTCACCCGTACCGCGCCCGACCGACCGTACTGCCTTCCCCCTGGCCCCTTTCCGCAACAGGCAGTCCTCGAGGCGCGGCCGACTTGGTTGGGGCTGTCCTGCGCGCTGCGAGCAGCTGCGGCCGCCGGTCAGGTGCACGTGCTGCAGTGGGGCCTCCGCACGAGCCAGGGCGCAGCCCTACTCGCGCAGCAGCCCAGGTGCGGTGCAGCGTGCTATGTAGGCTCTAGGGTAGAGATGCTGGCAGCCAGAACTGACCTACCAATCTCGTGGTTCCGTCTGTAGGTGGGGCTGGCGGCTGCTTGTGAATGCAGCGGGCAGCGGCTGTGTGCCGCTGATGTCGCTGCTGCGGGAGCACGGCTGCGCGTGGGACGCGACTGCGTTCGTGGCTGCGGTCAAGTCGGGAAGCGAGGAGGCGGTTCTCTGGCTGCGGGAGAACGGCTGCCCGCTTCCGGTGAGTACTGTACGTCCTGGGATGCTGTGGAGACTCCTTTGCATCGTCCCAAAATTAAAGCATGAGCAACCAGGAGGTGCATGCACATAAAAGGGGGGCGGTGCCCACGGCATCGGGACCTTCACCTGTTATGTGGCACACAATCAAGTGTGCACGCCTTTGCCCTGGCCGTGCCTTCCCCGTGACCCGGTGCAGCGGAGTGACATGCCCTGCTGGCGAGCCGCGGTCGCAAACTGCGATGTGCGCATGCTGCGGCTGCTGCGGCAGCGGCTGGGCCGGGCCTGTCGCGGCCTGCTGCCACGCCGCGAGGGCGCCATAACGAACCCCGGTCAGGGCTGGCTTGGAGAGCAGTCGGTGTTTGTGCAGCAGCTGGCGGAGGCGTGGTATCGTCAGGGAGGCGGAGGGGAGGCCGGTGCCGGTGCCGGTGGCAGTTCTGAGGCTGTGGCTGGGGCTGCGGCTGCCGCTGCGGCTGTTGCTGGAGCTGCGAACCAAGTGCAGCTGGAAGTGCGGGTGCTATCGCTGCTGCTGGGCGGAGTGTAGGGGTTGTTAGGCTGCTCGGGCTGGTTGAAAGGATGCACCCGGTCTGTGCGCTGTGGAGGAGTGGCGGCACGTGCGCTCTATCAGGTTCAGACATCAGGGGTCGGAGCGCCTACGTAGTACGTCCGCCCCGTGCCACTGGTCCACTGCGGTGGCGGCACTTCCGGACTCTTAAGGAGGTGCAGTCACGGTGCGGGGCCTAACGGGGGAGGGCGTCAGTCGTGTTGGTGCGGGAAAGGCATCAGCCGTGGGGCCATGAGGTTGACCCTGCCAGTTGCCTGCTAGGGCGTAGCTGTGAGGCCATAAATGAGGGGAGGGCCGGGGCAACATAAGGCCGCTTGCGGATTACGGTAGCGCAGAGCATTGGTGCTGCGAGACTCGTCGTTAGAGCTCTGGGCACTTCAGGTTGTGTAACAGGTGCTGCGCGGGCTCCCGCTTGCATGGTCGTCTTGGCTGCCGTAGTGCCGGTTCCTACTGGGGCGCCATGCGTGCCAGCATCATCCTGCCAGCTCTGGGCCGCCGATAACGGCAGGCCGTTACAGGGTTACAGCCCCCGCCTTCGCGGCCTTTAACTTTACCCCTGGCAACTGAGCTCCGCTGCCACCCCGTCCGCGCGTGCCCGTGATGGAACATGGCAAGGGGCAGGAAAGCGTAGTCCCGATGTGTGTGGCTCCCACCCGTGCCCACATAAATGCGTAGCAAGAAGGGACAAGGCATTGGTGCGTCGTTCGCGCGCTGTTACTGTACCGACGGTAGCTGGCAGGTTGTGTCGATGTTTTGCTGACGCGCATTCCTCACGCTCCGGGCGCCCGGCCAAGGCGATAGCACCACACAGACTCAATGCGACGCCACACCGCGCGGATAGCATAGCCGATGCGCACCTGCAGGCAGTCGACCGGCGTCCACGGATGAGCTGTGTAGACGAGCACTAGCGTAATGCAACGGCGTGCAGCAAAACAATGGCCGGGCGACAGTGTGACAAACAGGGGCAAGAACAAGGCGAAGCAAAGCAGAAGAGGGGCCCGAATGTGTACGTCCGTCCGCGCGTGCCGCCTCCACCTTCCCGCCTTCACCCCTCCCCTGGCCTTGCCTTCGCCGGTATTACTGCTGTGGAAGCGCCGGAGCGACCGCCAACAGGCCGGGTGTACCGCTCTAGCTGGCACGGGCTTGCACGCCAGTTCATTGACCGCTTGCCACAGGAACACTTGCTTCATGGGGAGCCATCAATACCAGCAAGCAATCTGATAATTGGCGCCTCAACCAGTGAACGCCGCCGGGCCAACGTGCAGGGCTGCGGGTTCTCGCCCTGCCCTTTCCTCTCAGCCTGAGCAGCTCCCACGGCTTTCCCGCGACCCTTATGTCCGTTCGCCATCCCGATGCGCGTGAAGAGCCATGCAGCCTCGAAAACGCCCAGAGCGACATCTGTGCAATCTTGCCTTGACCAGGCATCTTAATCTTAGGGTCTGGCAACATTCAATAAGGTAGTCCATCCTGCGTTGCAGCCGCGTGCGTGCGCTGCTTCACACTGGCAAACACGTGCCGTGCCCCCTCTTCTGGGGGCGCTGTGCCCCCCTGTCATTAGCACGGGATGCATGTTCGTCTGCCCGCAACCTGTTCCGTTCCGTTCCTCCTGCTGTGCCCCTGCACGGCGCGTGACCGCCCTCATCGACGACCTGTATGGCGCAGTCGTAGGCAATCGCAGGCACACCGCGCTTCCCAAGCTCCCCTCCACCACGTGGAAACCCAGCCACACGCACAACTGGTGTCCCTCTCGCCCTCCCCTGGGTCCCGCCCTCCCCACCGTTCCTCCCAAAGCACCCGCACCCCCACACACCCGCCACCTGAGCCCGAGCCTCATCACACGCCACGTGGCACATTAAGATCCAGGTCCTAGATCAAGAATCTAGATCCAGTCTCCCTCCTGCAGCTTGAGCGGCAGGTACACCTGGCTGAGGTACTGGAATCCAAAACTGGACAGCGCCTGGATCTCAGCCTTGACCTGCACGGGCGAGAAGGGGGCATCGAGGGTTGCAAAGTTTGGTACTGTGAAGTGTAGCGAAATAGACAGCAGGTGTAGGGGGGTGAACGGTCGTAGCCAGGTGGGAGACAGGTGGGGGATGTGTGAGGTGCGCACGGGCTCGGGTTGCGGACTGTGAAAGACATGTGAGGGACAGGTGATGAGGGGATGGGCGGGTGAGGGGCAGCACCCGTGGGCAGCACCCGTGGGCAGCACCCAAGACAACAGACCAGCGCGCGACAGAGTCCGCGTTACTTCCATGCAATCGGTTGCTGCTGCTGCTGCTGTGGCGGCGGCAGCGTACCTTGCTGGCCAGCATGAGCTCCAGCTCGCGCACCCACTCGGGGTTGCTCTTGATCCAGTCCTCCTCCAGCTGAGGAGGGGGAGGGGACAGAGGATGGCGGGAGATGCAGGAGCAGGAGCAGGAGGGTTGGGGGTGGGGGTTCTTGAGCCGTGGAGAGAGTGTGCCGGTGTGGCCGCGCGATGGCTGCTGCACGTGGTGGTGCGGTGTAGCGCAGTGGGGCTGTGCAACGTAAAACAGAACTTGTCCCGAAAGCTGTTACAAATGCGTGGAAGCCCGGCCTCACCAGGCGCTTGCCGGTCTTGATGTCCTCTTCCGTCATGGGCAGCCGGCACTGACAGGGGAGCAGAGGGGGCGGGAGTGGAGGAGGGGGAATAGTTTACCGTATTTCAAACCCAACTAATACCTATACCCAGAACCAGAGGGCGGAGGAGGTCCGGTGAGGGGGCAGGAGTGGACGCGGCGGGAGTGGATGAGTGCGGACCTGGGGGTAGAGGAGCGGTCCGCGCAAGTGCTGTCTGCCGCCGCCCGTGTAAACGCCCTGCACTCGCCGGCCACCCCAGCCACCCTCTCACACGGCCGCCCGCCGCCACACCTGCTGCGGGATATCGAAGCGGTCCAGGTCGGAGGGCCTCACGCCCAGCCACTTGATGTCGGGGGTGGTGAGGTTGGAGCTGTCGTACGACATGTTCATGGAGCCCTGAGGGGGGGAGGGTGAAGGGGAGCACATTCATGATAAATTAGGGAAGTGGTAAGGGGGAGTCACATTCATGATTGTTCAAGAAGTGGAAGCGCAGCCAGGGATAGTTGTATAGCAAATAGGGCGGAGGGAGAGTGGGGGAGAGTAGGGGCGGCACGTTGAAGGGGATGGGTTTCCATGCACTGCGTCGTGTTACAAGTTGTGAGGGCGGCTCCGCCGCCGGAGAGGGTACATGCAAGCAGAGAACTGCGGTCTTCGTGCGGGGTTGGGAGGGCGAGCCTGAACCGCCGTGTAGCCACGCAAAGATAGAGCGTAGCCAGGGATGACGGCGTCAGTACTGACAGAACGAAACTCGCAAAGTAGCGAGCGCGACACAGGGGATGGGGTTACTGGGTCCGAGGGGAGGGGTCAGAGTGGCTGGGGCGGTGTGCAAGAAGTAGCAGGCACACTGAAAGCATGCGCGCAGCAGCTCGGGGGCAGTTTGACTGCAGGCTGTACAGAAGTGTCAAACCCGGCTTTCCGCGCCTGGCCCATACCCGTCCCCGCCTGCCTGCCCCGCTAGTTCAGCTCGATTTGCTTTAGCTTGGGCTGGTATTTATAACCCCCGCCTCCCGCTCGGGCGCTGGCTCGCCTTCATGTACACGGACAGGATCTTGAGGCCGTAGGGGTCGCTGTCCACCAGCGCCAGCACCGGGATCTTCAGGCTGGACTTGAGCTTCTTGAGGAACAGGCTGTGGACGGGCGCGTGATAAGTGCGATAAAGGCTTGTGCGGGCGCTGAGCAGATGAGCAAGGCGTGGCATTGGATGCAGACAGGCAGGCAGGCAAGTCCTTCTAGAGCACCCTTGGCGCAGTGGCCATGCCCCGCCGGTGAAGGCACTCCAAGGGAAGTAATTGTGTCTCGCACCGCGTGGCCACGTCGGGCTGCCCCTTTGCGGTGAGGATGATGCAGGGGTAGGTGTTGTAGAACCTGTGCGCGCGTGCGTATGTGTGTGTGTGTGTATGTATGTGTGTGTGTGTGTGTGTGTGTGTGTGTGTGTGTGTGTGTGTGTGTGTGTGTGTGTGTGTGTCGGCATCGCCCCACATCCGCGTCGTAACCTCCTCCTCCTGCCCTCCTCCTGCCCTCCTCCTGCCCCTCCTCCTCCTCGTCCTTCCCCTCCTCCTCCTCCTCCTCCTCCTCCTCCTCCTCCTCCTCCTCCCGCCCCTACCCCACCTGTCCTCCGCCAGGCGCATGAATGCAGCGTCCTTCTCAACCAGCAGGATGAAGGACGCGTCAGAAGAGATGTCCGACACCTGGGGTGGCGGGGGTGGAATGTGTCTCTGTGTGCACATGTTCGTAGAAGTTCCAGCCCCATACTTGGATAGGTCGAAAGTCGACAATCGACACCAAACCCACAACTAGGCCAACATTCAGATCCCCGAGACGTTCGCAAGGTTACATTGATTGACCTCGCGCGTGCACCCCACCCGCCCCACGAGTGGCTCATCTCCTCCTGCACAGCCGCCAATCCCTCAGTCTCCCAGCCCCAAGCGCCCCGCCCCACGCCCCCACCTTGTCAATGTTTGGCGGGATGGCCTTGCCGCCCACGCCCATGCGCTGGCAGTCAATAAAGTCGCCGTCCTCGCGGAACGACAGCCGCCCCACCACCACGCCCTTCTCACTCGCAACAACTGCAGGCCGGAGAGGCAGCGGCACACAGCGGTGGTGTTCGTTTGCATGTGTGCATGCGTGTGTACGGTATGTGTGTGTTCTGGGGCCGGACGGCAAGCCTGGATGAGCGACGCCAGAAAGAGAACCGAATCCAGGACAGTTGCAGCCGTACGGATCACCGCCACACCGATTCGATCCACAGCCACGCCGACCCGAGACACAGCCCTGCGCTGTGACTCGCTGCAACCGCCGCTTTGGCCAGCGGATCCCTCGCTCCTCCTTCCAAACAGCTCAGGCAACCCCACCAAGCAGGCCCCCGCAGCTGTACCCACCGTTGAGGCTGGAGCGGGTGCAGCCAAGCATGCAGGCCAGGTCGTCCAAAATGGCGTCCGACTGCGACTGGTCCTGTGGGGTTGCGTCACAGCGCGGTGTATGCAAGAGCGAGGAACGATGAGGTATGAGCCGACTTCTTGCAAGGACCGCTTGTGTATCCTTTCTGCTCCCGTAACCTCGTGGCCTATAACTGTGTGCCCCTTCCATCACGCTTTGCAACCTCGTATACCAATGGTGCCGGAGACGCTCCACTACGGTAGTTCCTCATCGGACTGCCCCTTCTTATCCTGTCACGCTCACATCCCGAGTCCCGACCAGCACCTACATCCCCGCACCTCAAACAGTTTGACGTCTGTGTAGAACAGGTCACGCTTGGTGACGTGGATGTTCTTGCCCAGCAGCTCGTGTACCAGGCCCAGGATACGGGTGGTCACGGCGGCCTTCCTGCATGGGTGCGGGCGTGGGTGGGTGGGTGGGTGGGCGGGCGGGTGGGAGTGTAAGAGTGGAGGGGATGCCAGGCATGGCTAGTGCCAATGGTAGGGAAGGTCCAGTTGAGTGCGCTCTGAATGTCTGCCCCCAAAGTAGCCCGGCGCGCTTGTGTCTTAGATTTGGGTTTGGTTCAAACAACCCTGCTCCTCGCTCTATTGCATTGGGTTCGGTTTAGTTTGGGGCTGGTATCTGCAACCCCCTCACTAGATGGCCGCTGCCGCCCGCCGTGTGCGCCGCACCTGCATGTGGCGGTGCTGGCGAAGGGCCTCTTGGACACGGCGTCACGCAGCACGATGCGGTCCAGCTCGGGAACATACATCTGGAGTGGTGGTGGTGGTGGTGGTGGTGGTGGTGGTGGTGGTGGTGGATGAAGTGGGTGGCGTGGGGACGTGGTGGCGTGGTGGGGAGGGCGTGAGGCGGGGGCAGCAGTCAACACCAGTATGCGATGGACGAACACGCGCGCAGGTTGGCAGCAACAGTGGCCCTGGCGCCCTGGGCAGGGTGCAGCCCTATGGTACCCCGCACCTGGTTGCCCTTGGCTCTGGAGGGCACGTCGAATGCAAATCCCTCGCCCCCGAGGATGCTGGCTGCCACATTGTACATGGCCGCCTCAATCTCGCCCATCACGTCATCGCCGTCCTTGTCCACCACCTGCAAGCGCACATGAACGGGCTGGTATGCGTGGGGCGCGGAAAGGGACGGGCCAAGGCTGGGCTGTGACCTTCCGCGCTGGCCGCTCTGCCCGCTCCCTCCTGTGCGAGGCCCGCTGGCGCAGTGCTGCGAGGCAAGCGTGCACGACCGCGCCTACCTTGCGTGCCCACCCCCAGCCTCAGGCCGCCCTTTTCCCCCTCCCCGGTAGGCCCAGGCCCACCTCTCGGCAGTTGTACGGCAGATCCAACTCCGCCAGCGTCCTGCGCCAGTTGGTGCGACCACCACATCACTAGGAGGAAGCAGTTGGGCAGGGATGCACAGGAAGGACTCTACTGCAGCTGGTGTAATGCTGTGTCAGGTACCGCCATGGCCACGCTGCCTGACGCTGGTGTGCCTACTCACTTCTCCACCTCCTTGCTGTTCTTTAGCTGCGTTGCTAGAGCCTGGACCTTCTTCAACACATCCTGGGCGGAGGCAAAGGGATCAGGCGCATAATGCTCGGTGATGAAACGCAGGCCAAGGGCTGCGATTGCGGACTTGCGTGTCGTGAGAAGGCCTCACGCCCTGTGCACTGCCCCATCACGCATTCCTGTCATTGCAAATTTCGTACCTCAGCACCGCGAATTCGCTTGCCCTTGGCCAGCGCCAGCGCCTTGTCGTCCGCACCACCCCTCTTCGACATTCTGCAAGGCGCGGGAGGGGGACTTCCACACCTCTGGGCCCGTGGCACCCGATACCTATCTACGATAAGAAATAAATGGCAATCAAGTGCAAGTACGAACCGCCCTAGGTGGGGCAGAAGACGGGTTCTGCTGTCCCGAGCTGTCGGGAAAAGCAAGCAAGCGTGTCAGTGGGCATAACCATGTACTGCGCTCGCATTCAATTTGGAGCAAGTGAAGCTTTACATGCAGGACAAGCTCGGCAAAAGGAAAGAACCCTCATTCCGCCGGCCATGCAGCCTGCGAAAAGTCCGTCTACTCAGGCTACGCACGTCAAAGGGTTTCACATATTCTTCATTAATATGCATGTGCTGCAAGCTACCTTCATAGTTTCCTGACAACAAGAACCAAGCAATTGCCAGTATGTCTGAACAGGCGCCTAGCAAGGAGGACCGCGATCGGGACTCACAGAAGGAGTATGCTCCTAGCAAGGATTATGCAGAGAAGTATCCTCCGCGCGAGCCCAGGGGCGGGACTGGGGGAGGCCACAGGGACTACGCCAAGAGCAACAGCGGGCGGGACAACAAAATTTATGTTGGTGGTCTGAATTTCTCGGCCACGAAGGATGATATCTACGATGTGTTTTCTGAGGCGGGCAAGGTGATCAACATCCAGCTAGTGGTCGACCACGAGACGCAGCGCTCCAAGGGTTACGCCTTTGTGTCTTTCGCCGATGAGGATGCGTACCTGTACGCCCTGCGCAAGGTGGGCAGCGTTTGGGCCGGTTAGGGTGCTTGCGTGGCAGCATCGGGCCCTGTTTTCGGGCTTAACCTGGTGCTTTGGGCCGCAGATGAACGGTGTCCAGGTCAAGGGACGCAGCGTGGTTGTGAATAAGGCCCTAAACCCGGAGGAAAAGGCCCAGTTCGAGCGGGAGAAGGGTGTGCAGCCCCGCGAACGGGACGAGGCGCCTCGCCGCCCGCACAACAGCGAACGGCCTCATTTTGATCGGCCGCCGGGTCCCAAGGTCAAGGGCTACCGTGTTACAGTGTATGGCCTCCCCGAGACCTACACATGGAGGTATGCGCTGACTGAATGCTCTGAGAACTCGCTGAGGAAGCGCTGCACGGGCTTACATGTGCCCAGACTTGGATATCTGATGCTTTGCGGGGCCTGTCACGCTGCGCATGAGCTTACGTGGGGTTGGAGATTGACCCAACCACCTGTGTGTGTTTCGCGCCTGGCAGGGAGCTGAAGGACTTTCTGCGCACCCAGACCAACGCCCAGCCGACCTACGCGAACATCGAGCGTCCTGGCGTCGGGTACTATACCGGGGTTTTGGTGGTGGTCTCTATCGTTTATGAATGGGGTACTGGTGCAGGGGGTTCAGTATGCGGTGGGCGCGGTCTCGTGAGCAAGCAGGACCGCCCCTTCTTTTCCAGCGTATCTACTTTGACCGTAAGCAGTATAGCAGTTTACGTGCTTTTGGACCAACAGCCCTATTGTCGGCAGCAGCCTGGCGTCGCAGCAACCTCATGCCGGTGTTTCGCAGCGGCGGACGGAGGAACACCCACACGCAGCCCCTTTCGACTCCCGTTTTCATTTTGGAATCTACCTCACCTGGAGCGGCCGCGCAGGCGTTGGCTATCATCACGTGCTCAAACAAGCCCACACATTTTGCAGCACGCCCGTTCACATTGGATTCTGGCAGCCGGGATTTGCAGCACGGCAGCTTAGTCCACTTGGCGTCACGCAGAGTTCTCCTGCTGGGCCCTGTTATTGAAAATGCTTGAAAAAACGCAACTGCCCTCTCGCGCAGCTTGCATAGGCAGCCAAGGCATCGCTACAGCCTCCTGCTTCGTGTCTGGAAGCGCAGGCCCAACGCGTCTGTCAGGGTCTGGCAGTGGTTTAGCTGCACATGGCGTCTCTCTTGTCCTGATTACACTGCTCTCTATGCCGTGTACATTGGTTCCAAGCAAGCTGTTGGTAGCCAGAGACGTGTGCGCGTCTTTGCCTTCGCTTTATTGTTCATGCTTCTCTAGGCCATCGTGCTATCTGCGCCCGCCTGCATGGCGTATCGCCCAGGAAGCACTCATGCGATTGCCACATGTGCTCTCATGTCTAAGGTGTCCCACCGCACCTTCGTCTTTATGGTTCTGTGTCATATTGTATTTGATTTGGGCACTCTAGGTAGGCCGGTTGTGTTGAGGTTGAGGACGTGCGGCGGCCGGCAGGAGCTGCGTTTGACGGCCCGCCCCCACACTTGCTGCCATTAGCCAGCCGCACCACACCCATGCGTTGGCACTCATGCTTGACTCGCGCCCTGATCATTTCCCCTTTCGTGCTGTGCGCGGCTGTCCTGCAGCGTCGGCGAGTTCACGACGTCGACGGAGCGCAGCACCGCCATCCGGGTGATTGACGGCATGTCCTTTGAGGGCGCCAAGCTACGCTGCGAGCCGCTGGTGGGTGAAACTCGCGCGCGCAAATGCGGCTTGCCACTGGTGCTGGTCGTGGCTGGTGGAGGCATCAAGGGCAGAACGCAAGTCAAGCTCAGCGCTTTGCCAATGGGATGGAGCGCCGTGGGGCGTGCGCTTGATCTCCCGTGCCGAGAGGGCCTACATGACGCTTCCTGCCTGCCTGTACGCCCATGTGGCTGTAGCACATGGAGGAAGGTGCGGACGCAGCTGAGGAGCGCGGCGCGCCCGCTGCCAGCGACCGGTACGACGGAGGCGCGCCTGACCGCACTGGCGGCTCCTACCACAAGTCGGAGCGGGCAGCCGGCGGCGGCGGCCATGAGGAGAAGAGCTATCCCCGCGAGGAGCGCCGTGGCGGCGGCGAGAAGGCCGCTGCTGGCGGCGGCTATGACGACCGCTACGGCTATGATGAGCCGTACGAGGGCGGTGCCGGTGGTGCCGGTGGTGGCGGCGGCTACAGCTCGCGCGAGGGCGGCCGCGCTGTTGCCGGCTATGAGGGCGGCGGTGGCGGCCGGGCCGCTGCGGCTGCTGGAGGTGGCAGTGCTGCCTACGACGACCGGTACCCGCCGGAGAAGTACAGCCGTGGCGACTACCCGCCCACCACAGCTCGCGGTGGTGAGTGGCGGCCGTGCTCATGATGGTGCAAGCATGCAATAGCCTGGCCTGGTGTGCTCTGTGACCCGGGTTCTGTAGCTAAAGCGTATCAAGGAGCGACGTTTGTCCACATGGTTGTCCCTTGGCTGACTGTGGGCGCATGCTGTGCCCGCACACAGCAGGCTACGAGGGCAGCGGCGGTCGCGGCGGTGGCGGCGGCGGCGGCGGCTATTACGAGGCAGGTGGTGGCGGTGGTGGCGGCTACCGGGAGCCAGTCTACCGCGAGGGCGGCGGTGGCGGTCGCGGCGGCGGCGGCGGCGGCGTCGGCTACGAGGGCGGGCGTGGCGGCTATGAGGGCGGCCGGGCAGGATACGAGGGCAGTCGCGGAGGATATGAGGGCGGGCGTGCCGGCTACGAGGGCGGGCGTGCTGGCTACGAGGGCGGCCGCGGCGGTTATGAGGGCGGTCGAGGCGGCTACGAGGGAGGTTACAGCGCTCGTGAGGCTGGCTACAGCGCTCGTGAGGCTGGTTACAGCGCTCGTGAGGGCGGCTACAGCGCTCGTGAGGCTGGCTACAGCTCCCGCGAGGGCTACGGCCCTGCCGGTGGTGGCGGCTATCGCGAGCCGGCCCGTGATGCCGAGTACGGCCCGAGCGGCGGCCGCGGCGGCGCCGCCTATGATGAGCGCTACCCGCCCGCCAAATACGCGCGGACCGAGTACCCGCCTGCTGCTGGCGGCGGCGGCCGGGGCGGCGACTACTGGGGTACGTCTTCTTACTCGTTGCGATACCGGGGTTGTTACATCTGCCTCGCGTTTCTCCTTATTGTCTTGCTTGCCCTGGCCTCCCGGCCGAGCTTGATCTGTCGTTTGCCCGGGCCGTGTCCCCTCGCTTTGCGGGCCTCTGAACGGGTTTCAACCGCTCCTTTCCCGGTGTAGATGGCTATGAGGGTGGTGGTGGCGGCGGCCGTGGCGGCGCCGGCTACGACAGCGGCTATGAGGGCCGCGGCGGCCGTGGAGAGCCCGGCTATGTCGCGCCGCCCGCCAAGGGTGATGGCTACGCTGCCGGTCCACCCAGCCGCGGCGAGCGCGGCGCCGACTACGCCCGTGGCGATGGCTACGCCGCCGGCGGCTACCCCGCGCGCGAGGCCGGGTACGGCGGCAGCGCCCGCGGCAGCGGTGCCGCCGCCGCCGGCGGCAGCGCACGGGATGCGGGCTATTACGAGCGGGGTTACGAGGGTGGCGGCGGCGGCCGTGGCGGCGGCGGGGGCGGTTATGAGCGGGGCTACGACCGGGGCTATGACCGGGGCTATGACCGCGGCGGCGACTATTACGAGGAGGGTGCCGGATACAAGTCTGGGGGTGGCGGTGGTGGCTACGGCGCACCCGCGTCCCGCGGGCCGCCGGCGGCGGGCGGCGCCCCGGCGGCGGCGGCAGCATTGACGCCGACAGGCAGCGGCGGCCGTGGCGCGGCGGCGGCGTACGCCCCGGACGCCGGGTATGAGGGCTCGGGCCGCGGCGGCCCGGACCGCAGCTACCCGCCCGCGCGCAACGGTGGCGGTGGTGGCGGCTACGAGCGCGCGGCGCCCTACTAAGTGGCGGGAGGGATCGAGTCGGGCTGGGGACACGACGATGAGCGCGCTCAGCTGGGCTGTCGGGTCGGTAAGGATTTTGTGGAGCAGGATTGGCACGTGTCTGTGTGTGGAATTGGTTGCGTGCAGTGTTTGGATTTGGAATATGCTGAATATATGCAGGACGGGACAAACGCCCCAGCGTCAGTGGGGCAAGAGCTCGGGGCCTGTGTTGACGAGGCGGAAGGGTCGAGGGGGCAACCGGAATCAGCATGGGAGGGAGGGGGCGTGCGACGTGCGACTGTTCGAGTGCATGCAGGGCAGCGGACCGAGAGCGCTGGAATGCGCATGGAACTGTGCTGACGATGTACGCTTTGATTGAAGCACGGTATTGTAACGAGGTTCGAGCGCTTGCTGAAATCAGACAACGCTGACCCAGATAGGCAGCTCAATCCATCAGACACATTGTGTACCGGCATATCGCCGTCATGCAGCAGCGCCCGCGGCAGGGCGACGCCGCGCCGGGCGGCGGCAGAACCAGCGCGGGGCCGCTGCCGGCGGGCCCGCCCGCGGCCGACCCAGTCAGCGAGATCACGCCGCTCATGGCGCCGCCCGCTGGTGCTGAAGAGGTGCCCCCTCCGAGCTACCTGCAGCGCGCGAGCGCAGCTGGGCTGGCGGCCGCGCCCGCGGGCCCGGGGTTTGGCTCCCGCCCGACCGGCGCGCTCTACACCTCGTCCGCGCCTCCTGGGCCCGGAGGTGCGCGGCGGGCGCGCTGCTGTGTGCTGCTGCTCGCTGCTGCTGTTTCAAGGCTCGAGCTTGTGCAGGCTGCTTGTGTTGGCGTCTCAGTTGCCTTGACCCGCGGGTGCTGGAGGCCAGTCTCCTTGCGTGCTGCTCAGCGGCCGGCTCCGGCTCACCCTGCCCCTGGTCCCCTGCCATGACCACCTGTCGTTCTCGGGCTGCATCCTGCGGTTCCTGCCCACAGCGCCCGAAGCCGCCGGCTACTGGGCGCGCATGAAGGCCAAGGCGCAGGTGCGGGGGCGTGAGGGATTCAGCGTTGCGGCGTGGACGTGGCGCGGGTGCCCCAGCGCTGGTGTGAGGGAGAGAACGGGGTAGGGCGAATAGGACCATAGGGGTACTTGTGTGCAAGGCCGCTTTGGCAAGGTGGGTCCGAGACGCAGCGTGTCGGCATGTGGCATGTACGCGTTGCTTTTCACTGCCGGCTGAGGCTGGCCTGGCCCGGCCCCGCTATGAGACCACCGGGGCCTGCTGGCCTGCTGTGTGATGGGCGGGAGCTGCAGGTGCAGATGGCGGAGCTGGGCGCGGCGGCGGCGGCGCAGCGGGGAGAGGCGTGGCGCAGCGCGGCGGGCAACTTGCAGGCGGTGCGCGAGGCAGCGCAGGTACGGCGGGCGCTGGCAAGTGACGGTGCCTCACACACCCCTGCTGCCATCGGCTTGGCTTGTACCGGCCTTCCAGGGCATCGTCACCAGGTGAAGTTATGACGTTAAGGATACAGTGTGGTCCCGCGCGCTGCCTGGTGGTGTGCAGGAGGTGGTGGCGGAGCGCCGCTCCTGGCGCGAGCGGTCCCGGCGGCTGTGGGGGCTGCTGCGGGCGCTGGACAGCGGGCCGCTGGCCAAGTGGGCGGCGAGGGCCATGGTGTGCGCCTGGTACATCAACCAGGTGCGAGCGGCGCAATGGGCGTGGCGGGTCGGGTGCGGGCGGGGACCGGCGCACGCCTACGGTGTCATGTACTCGGTAGTGCTGCAGGGGGGGGTGCTGAAGTCACGCAGTACAGTACATTAGCAGGAGGTGGGGCGATTACGGAAGCCGCCGCCAGTGCCCAGTGCGTGTTCTGTGGGGCGCCGCTGTAGCGCAGTGTGGCTGTGTGCGGCACTGTGTGGTATGCAGGTGGCGGAGGCGGTGGAGGTGTGGGCGCACCTGCGCAACGCGCCCATGCGGCGCCGCTGGGCCGACGACCCCGAGCCCAAGCCGCCGAGCTTCCCCCTCCTCATGGTGCGGCGGTGAGGGCTGGGGCATGGCATGGAGTTGTGACCCAGAGGCAAGGACCCGGCGAGTGCGCGGGCACATATGTGTTCAACCGCTTGCGTTCTCCTTCCCTCTTCAGATTCTTACTCCATTTACAACATCCACGCACCCACCGCATTATGCGAACACTCCCCTTGCTCCAACATGCTGTGCCCAGGTGACGCTGCTGCTGCCCTGCGCCGTGCTGTGCGCGGCGGGCGTGGCGGTGCCGCTGACGGGCGGGGTGTTACTGGCACGCAGCGTGTGGGAGGACGCGGCGCTGAGCGGGCGGCAGCTGCTGGCGGTGCTGACGCGCGGCAGCCGGCCCACCGAGCTACTGGCCAAGCGCCTGGCCATTGTGGGTGGGGGAGGCCATTCTGGGTACGGGAACCCATCGTGGATGGGGGGAGCCATCATGGGTGGGGGACAGCCAGGAAGGGCACTTGCATGCAGTCCGCGCCTACGGATGCAGGGTGTAAGGACGTTTTGTAGTACATACCACGCAGAGGGCTGGCTTTGACTCAGATATACATCAGTGCTACATGTCACACACGCTGCCGCACGCGTCCGCAGATCGGCGCGGCGCTGCTGGTGCTGGCACACAGCGTCAAGGACCGCGCCCGCCTGCGCACATACGCCGGTGCGTTGCATTGCGTCCTGTGTGCCGGCATATGCTGCTTCCAGGCCACATCGACACGCGTGCCCCTGCTTCTCTCCACGTCTCCCTATTTCTCGTAAAATCAATGACACACCTATCAGGAACGCTGCTCTCCTTTACATTACGCACGCACCCCATTCCATAGGCGTGCTCCTCCCTGACGAGCCGGCGCCCGATGAGCGCTCGCCGCCCAGCCGCCGCAAGTCCGTCGCGCTGCTCGCCGGCCGCCTGCTGCTGGCGTGCCTGCTCCTGTTCGCGGGCTGGTCACAAGTGAGCCGGGTGGCGGCACGCGGCGGCGCGCTGTGGCAGGCCTCTGCCTCCACGCCCCGCCAGGCGGCGGCGGCGGCGCTGGACAAGGCGGTGGAGGCGGCGGCGGCGGCGCAGGCGGGCGCGGCGGCCAATGTGGCAGAGAAGGCGGCGAGGGTGGCGGAGGCGGCGGCGGGAGCGGCTGCCACGGCGGGGCTTATGGCGGGTGGCGCCGCGGGCGCCGGCGCGGGGCTGGCAGGCGCGGGGCTTGGCGCCGCGGCGGCGGTTGGCGGCTTGGCGGCTGGCGCCGCGGGCGCTGGCGCGGCCGCGGCAGCCATGGCGGCGGGAGCCGCGGATGCATCTGCCGAAGGTGGCGGTGGCTTCGGGGCCGTGCGACACCACTACGGCGTGCCTGACAGCCACGACAACAACTGGCAGCTGTTGGAGCTGGCGCTGAGCCTGCCACTGGCGCTGGGCTGGCAGGTGCGCCATTGTGTGCTTGATTGCTTGTGCACTCATGCATGCAGCCACAACACCTGCTTTGCGAGCCTGATTCCCTGTATTTGTTGCTCCTGCTGATCGCCCACACACCCCGCCGCTCATTCCGCCGCTACCCCGCACATCTCAACCACAACACAACCCGTTAGTCTATTCTTCATTCCATGTTTCATCAAACCTGCCTGTCCCTGTGCGCCTGTTTTGGCGCAGACCGCGCTGACCTGCCGCGCGCTGGCCGCCGTGCTGCTGCTGGAGGCCGGCACGTGCTGGCCCTGGTGGGCCTGGTACTGGCCCTCCTGGCACGCGGCGGCGCACGCGCGGCTGCACTTCTTCACAGACGTGGCGGTGGCCGGCGGTCTGGTGCTGCTGCAGTGCCTGGGCGCAGGGTGGTTCACGGTTGACCGGCTCGTGGCGGCGCGCAAGAACCAGTAGCCGAGCAGGGAGGGATAGGTAATGAAGCGCAGGCGGGGAGTGTGGATGCCGTGTGTGCGTAGTGCGCAAGAATGGAAGGGCGGGTTGGGGTGGCTGTGTGGTATTGAGAAGGAGGGGACGGGTGGCGCCGGTGTGTTGAATGCGGTGAGGTGAGGTGAGGGGGTGGACCGAACTGCATGCGGGCGGCAAGCCCCGGCTGCTTGCCCACCCTGTGCATCTGTCGCAACTCGCGTGATGTTGCGCATCTGACGGCCTGGCGCAAACGACTCAAGTTGTAAGTGTCCGTCTTGACTGCTGACTCTGCCCAGCCCACACTGTCCACACTGTGTGGCGACGGCGACCGGCTGGCGAGGGCGACCAGCTGGCGGCGACGGCCGGCGGCTACCGCTGGTGCGGCGGGTGCTACCAGCGCATCGGCAAGCCGCGCGCCAGCACCTGGGATCCGGACAGCTGGGAGCAGTGGCGGGCTGGCGGGGCTGTGGACCGGCCGGCCGCAGCTGAGCAGCGGGACGAGGACGGCGGGCTGCTGCGCGCTGGCTGCACGGTGGGCGAGTGCACGGGCTGCCTGGCAACGGCGCCCTCGGAGAAGGGCAACTGGCGCAAGGCATGGAGGCCAGGAAGCGCAAGAAGCAGGGGCACGGCTTCAGCCCGTCCAAGATGGCCAAGAATAGCCTCAAGTTCAAGCAGGCAGCTGAGCAGGCGGCTGAGCAGGTGGCTGAGCAGGCAGGCAGCTGAGCAGGCAGGCAGCGCGTCACCCAAGTGGTGCGTGGGGTGCAATGTGGGCTGGACAGTGTGGGCTGGACAGAGTCAGGAGTCAGGAGTCAGGGAGTCAGGAATCAGGGAGTGAGGAATCAGGGAGTCAGCTGCAGGGCTGGACAGAGTCAGGAGTCAGGGATGGACAGTGTGGGCTGGACGGTGCGACACATCGCTGTCGGTCAAGTTGTGCTGCCGAGGCGGCTCTTGTTACATAACGATAGAGCGCGGGTGTCCTTCCCCTTGGTGCCTCACCCTTCACGGCACAGGTGGATGGTGGCCAGCCAACCCTGACAGCTACTAGGCAAATTATAAAACCTCTGCTTTTTCATGGGAAATGGCCAAACAGGGAAAGAAGCCACAGCTTTTGGCCAGTCAGCTCTTCAGTCTTTGGAACCAGGTGCATCCGAGGTGCACCAGACGGCCATGCTTCCCCAATCGCATAACTGCATTGAAACCGCAACAATAACATATGTACATTTGCGTGTGAGCATGGTCTGAGGCAGCTTGTCAGAAAAGAACCGATTCCTTTGCAGAGATCCCCAGGAGACCCAGAAGGACGCTTGTTCAGTGCAACTAGTTTGGGTGCTTTGTCCCGAGCACCACCTGATTCTCTGTGGCTGCTTCGGACTCGCCCTCCAGCACGAGTCAAGTGCTGCCGTGGCTGGCCAGCTCGGCGTCGCAGAAGGCTACCTGCGTGGCCAATTGTTTGGCTTTTTATAGCAAGCAAATTTGCTAGGGTTATCGCACTTCTCCAGCGGTGCAGCTTCAGCAGGTAGGGAATTGTCGCGAGCCCTTCCGAAGAGCCCGCCAACCTCCACTGAACATAGAAGGCCCTTGTGACACTCCTGCACGGACTCGGGCCATCAGCTTGCGCTCCCGGGGCTGCCCTAAGGCGCCGTCCTACGCTGCCGTAGGTGTGGTGTTGCAGTCGACGCCGCGCCCGCAGTCGCCGGACCCCTCGGCGCCGCCCTCGCGCTAGGGCTGACTGAGCCAGGATGTTGATGGGCCTGGGGGCCCCGGGTGGCCCCATGATGGGCGCACCGCCGCACGCGCATTCCACGGTGCCGGAGCCGACGTCCGTGGAGCAGATCCTGGCGACCATCCAGGTGCGGCCGTACGGCTGATTGATGTGGGTTGGCACCTGACAGGGTTGGCGGGAGCGGTACGGCCGGCCGGCACCGGGTGGGGGCGGTGGCGACTCACTGAGGAGCAAGCGGCATAACAAGCCACTTGTATGTGTACGGTGTGTATTCATCAGGAGGTCATGACATAAGGTAAGAGGCGGTGCATTGCGCCAAACCCACATGCCCTGTCACGTCCTCCCAACCCCCCCTCCCAACCCGCTGCCGCCTGCTGCCACACACAGGGCGCCTTGTCGGTGGACAAGGCCACTCGCTCTGCGGCGGAGGGGCTGTTGCACGGCTGGGAGGCGGACGCGGCGCCGGGCTTTCTGTCGGGCCTCATGCGCATCGTGGAGCAGCGAGACAACGTGCCCGAGGTGGGAGAGTTGGGCGCGGCGGGGTGGGGTTGGGTTGGTTAGGGTTACTATGGCTCGGAGAGGTTGAGAGGCGGCATGGGTGGTCACCGTGGGAGGCGGTCGTGCGCGGAGGGTATGGAGTGTATGTGGAAGCGGCCGGGCAGTCGGGGCGGCAGGCGGCCGGCTCGGATGGATTTTTACTATTCCAGGGCAAACGGACGGGCTTGCGCCGCATCTTGAATAGTCTTCGACGCCCCTGCTCTCATCCGTGATGCCCCCGCAGCCCATCCGCCTGCTGGCGGTGGTGGTGGCCAAGAACGCGGTGGGCAGCTCCTGGCGCAAGACGCTGGGCACGCGCGAGTGGAGCCGCGTGCCGGACGAGGAGAAGGCGGTGGTGCGGGAGGGCGCTGTGCAGCTGCTGCTGGCGGGTGAGCGGCCAGGCGGACAGGGGAGGGGAGGACGTGAGATTCACGGAGGGGGAACGCGGGCAGGGGATAAGCGGGAGAGTAGGCTGCGGGTTCTTGGATTGTGAATTTTGGGGTGTGCTGACTGGTATAAGGTATGGGGCGATCGATTGAAAGGCTTGCGAAAGCGCTACCGGATGTGCCGGTTAGGTAGTTGCATGTCCCCCCTTCTCTGTACCAATCTTTGCAACCCCCTATGTGTTTTGTTGCACTCTTCGCAGACCCGTCCGAGCGAGTTGCTCTGCAGCTGTCGCTGCTCATCACCAACATCGCACGGTTCGACTTCCCTGGCCGCTCGGAGAACCTGCTGCAGGTGCGCGGCTGGGCCGAGCGTGAGGCGTTGTATGCACGGTATTGCATGCGGGATGGGCGCATGCTGACTTGTGGAATGGCGTGCAGCTAGGCAGGAAGGGAACAGCTACATAGGTCCAAGAGACCGCAGGGCCGGCACCAGCTGTGTGCCAACTTGATTTGTTGCCCGGCTGCCCGTGCCTTGCCCCTCTTGTTCCCACTGCCCTAACCTCGCAATTCCCCTCCTGCCCCACGCGCACACGCAGTTGCTGCTGTCCGCCGCGAGCTGGGACGCGCAGCTGCCGCCGGCGGTGAAGCTGCGGTCGCTCAAGGCGCTGAAGCGGGTGCTCCAGGGGCTGGGCTCCAAGCGCTTCGTGATAGAGGCGCCGCAACAGGCGATGGGTACGCCCATGGCGCTGCCGGGTGAGCTGGGGCGCCGGGTGTGGGTTGGGGTGCCGGGTGCGACTTATCGCGCGCTTTGGACATTGCAGTGTAGGATGTTGGACGTGTGTGCCGTCGTGGGGGTGATACCGTACCGGTGTGCGAAGGCCGTGGACAGACAAACGGTAGTTGCAGTGCTGCTGGCGCTCAATGCGGCCAGCTGTTTCGCTCAAAGCCTGCGCTTCCCTCACACCTTGATTTCTCACCATCGGCAACACTCCTTGCGGCGCACTCGCAGACCTGGCGGCGCTGTCGCAGCGCATCACCGCCGAGCGGGAGCTGTTCAAGACGCGGCTCAGCGACTGCTTCGCGCCGCTGCACGCCCTGATCACGCAGCACGCGGCGGCCTTCATCGCAGCCACCGCCGTGGGCTGGGACGCGGCGGGGCCCTTCGCTGCGGCCGCCGCGGCGTGCCTGCAGGTCAGCAACGGCGCCGGGGAAGCAAACCGAGTGCGGGTAGCTGTCCTTGGAAGACGGCATGAATGAATTGCGAGTATGAAGTGAACACGTCCAGCCTGAACCCAACTCCCGCTACCGCCGCGGCTGCCGCTGCTGTCGGGCTGCCACCTGCCTGCAGGCGCTGCTGTACCTCATCCCCTCGCCCACGCCCGACGAGCTGGCGCCGGGGACGCAGGGCGTGCTGGAGGCCATACACACCGTGTGCACCACCGTGCAGCGCGGCCCGCCTGCGAGTGAGTGCGGCCAGTGCGCATTGCGTTGTCGGCTGCCGCTCTGCTGAGCACGGCTCGTTCTGTCGTGCCGACCTCGCAGCCGGCTGCCATCTAGTTCGTGGAATCCCTGCCCAGCGCACCCTACACCCTACATGTTTACATCCCGCACCCCAACACGCGCTGGCCTGACCACCCACTCGCCCCTGCCGCAGGCATGGCTGCCGGCTCCCCCGCCGCCGAGCAGTGGACGGAGGTGGGCGGCAAGCTGTATGAGCGGCTGGCGGCGCTGGCCATCGCCTACCTGGACACCAACCCGCTGCCCTTCGCGGAGTTCGTGCCCTTCTTCCTGGAGCTGTTCGTGCAGGTGGGGCAGGAGACGAGACAGGGGGCCGGGGGCAGGGGGGGCCGCAGGGCGAGCGAAGGAGTCCACAGTCCACAAAGCTCCCTCCAGCATGACCGGGAACAACGCATTGACACGCAAAAGGGGAAGGTGGGAATCCCGGCTTGGTCCTTACCTGACGACTCGTGTCCTTGGCCCGCCTGCCCTGTCTCCCTCTTTACGCCTCACTCGCTCGCGGCCGCAGTCGGCTCTGATCGGTCTGGACGCCGCCACGGTGCGCGCCATGCGCCCCAAGCGCCGCGTACTGCTGGTGCGCTTCATCAGCAAGGCGCTGCTCAACCCCTACTACCGCCAGGAGTGGGTGGAGTCGCCGCTGCCGCGTGAGTCAGGTACCGGGCTGCTGCGTGCTGTTGCAGGGACCGGTTTTGGCCAGGGCGGGTCAAGTATGACCTTCATTTGAGGGCCGCCGGGTCGGCAGGCGCTTGCACCTCCAGGGATGCGCAGGAACCATCAACTCCACTGCGGTCCCTCCTAACCCCAATGCGACCCCGCCCCGCGCTGCGCAGAGCACCTGCCGGCGCCGCGGCTGCAGCACCTGATGGAGGCGCGCGCCCGGGCCGCCCGCGCGCACGCGGCGCTGTCGGGGCTGCTCAACGGCGCCACGTGCGCGCAGCTGGTGGAGGCGCTGGTGGGTGGCGGGGGGGCACAGGGGGTTGGCGCCCCAGGGGGGGGCCTGTGTTGTCCATGCACACTAAGAACTAGGAGCAGGGAGGAGCACAATTTGGGGAGGGGGTTACGTGTGCCGTTTCACAACCTGGCCTAGGTCCTGTGCGTGGCAACCGTCGCCATGCCACATGCCCCGGGGCCGATACTAGCGACCCGCGCCCCGCTGCTGCCTCTTAACACGCACCCACCCGCCCGCCTGCCACCCGCCAGGTGGCCAAGTACGTGGCGCTCAGTGGTGAGGAGCTGGAGGAGTGGCGCGACGACCCCGAGTCATACGCGCGGTGAGGCCGGAGGCCAGGACAGAACCGAGAGGCTCCTCTGTATGCAGAAGGGCAAGGGTGCTCGTATGCCCAATGTGCAACCAGCACGTCCAAAAGCCTGCAGCTTGTACGGGAGAAGGTGATGTGACGTAGCCGCTTGGCATGCCAATCCGCCACCGCCACGTGTCTGCTCATCTAGCGCCCCGCCCGCCTGGCTCCTGCAGCACCATGGAGGTGGAGAGCGGCCCCGACGCCGACACGCCGCGCCCCATCGGCGTGGGGCTGCTGCTGTGCATGCTGGAGCACGGCGGCGAGGCGGTGGCGGTGGTGCTGCTGGGCCTGGCCTCAGCGCTGCAGCAGCGGGCGGCCACACCTGACGCACTGCTCATGCGGGAGGCCTGCTACCGGTGAGGCTCTGCCGCAGCTGGGGTGGCGCGAATGGGTTGCGTGGGGCTGGGGGTCGTTTCCACCAATCCCAAAAGAGAAGCCACAGACTCTAAGACTCGAGGCTAAGCGGGTAAGACTCGTGGCTAATAGTTTTTTCTCACTTGCCTACCTGTTCCCGGGGACTGCCGCCGCGCAGGTGTATCGGCGAGGGCTTCAACCACGTCTCCTCCCACATCAACTTTGAGGCCTGGTGGGTGCGCCCGTGCGCGGACACGCCCGCTCCTCCCCATGTGCCCGTCACCCTCTAGCCCACATGGCGCCTTGACCCCACTCCTATCTAGTCACGTCTGCAACACTCCCCACCATCGTCCGCCACGCGCCATGTGCAGGTACAACGCCGAGCTGGCGCCGCTGCTCACGTCCAACGCGCCGCCGCCGCCGCCCCAGGGCGCCTCCGCGCCGCCGCCGCCCTCACCTCTGGGCGGCGGCAAGATTGGGCCGCCAGGCAGCGAGCAGGTGCGGCCGTGGGGGCACGATGGAGCACTGCTTCCCACGGCTGGTTGGGCAGATCAAAACCTGCCTTTCCGTTGCCACCAGGGCTGCTTTGCTGGCGTTTATGTCGTGGCATCGTGCCTGACCTCCTTGGCCCCTCCTCGGCCCCTCCTGCCCCGCGCCGCAGGTGCTGCTGGCGTCGGTGCTGGCCGCGCGCGCGCTGTGGCTGCTGGGCGTGTGCGGCGGAGAGCTGCCCGCCGCGGCCCTGGGCGGCGCCTACCAGCTGTGTGTGTGCTACCTGGCGGCGGAGGACGTGGTGGTGGGTGCAGTGCAGCCCCTTGTTTGGGGGAGCGAGGAGCGGGGGGTTGCATGGATGGTCAGGAAAGCGGTACAGGATGCACGGGGGTGGGGAGTGTATGCCCGAGCCCAGTAAAGTAGGGGGAGGCCGAGGATGTTGGCGCACCGGTTGCGCTGCCGCTGCATGCTTGGAACATGTGTGCCATCGTACCCGCACGTGCGCACACTGTGCCGCACACCACGTGTGCGTGGACCAGCAGATCATTCGCGCAGCCCTTCACCCCGCCCGCTGTGCCTGACCTCGACTTCGCTTCTCCTGAAATATTCATGTATGAATGCAAACCACTCCCTCTACCATGGTGCAGGTGGCTCTGTCCTCGGTCACCTCGCTGCTGGGGCTGCTGAGCCTGGTGCTGGACGACCAGGCCGCGCTGGAGCAGCTGCGGGCGCAGCAGCGGGCGGCGCAGGGCCGCGGGGCGGGCGCGGCGGGCGGACTGGTGCGCGCGCGCGCAGTCGGGCGGGCGCGTGGGCTGCTTGGGGACGTGTGGCCGCTGCTTGCAGGCATGGCAATGCCGTCAGGGCGTCAACTGGGCGGGGCGATCGGGTTGTATGTGCCAAACTATATGCCAGGCTTGCGGCGCTCGCCAACTGCACGATGTTGTGTTGGTCATGCTGTCATGCGTAACCACAACACACCGGTGTGGCGGTGCCTGCAGGCTGGGCGTGTGGACGCCATGCAGCTGGCGGAGGGCGCGGCGGCGGCCGGCGACCAGCAGGAAAACGCAGGTGTGTGTGTGTGTGTGTGTGGGGGGGGGGAGGTAGTGAAGCGAGAGAGGGCAGGGAAGCAGGGAGGGAAGGAGGGAGGGACGGGGGAAAGGAGGGAGGGGCGGGGGAAAGGAAGGAGGGAGGGCATCCGGGCGGGGGCCTAGTGGGGCGTGATCGGCATACCGCAGTCGTAGTGTTTGTGTGATAACGTAGTGGGGCTTGACGGTTGGACTAAACACCCAACGGGCGCCCTCGCTGCGTCATAGCTCCTTCCACCCCACGCCAACTCCGACGGGCTCTCCACCCAAGTCACCTGTACCCGGGGTTTCACGTCGCTGACTCACGCCGTTTAGCTTCTTATGCAACACCGCCGTCGTCTGACTAGCTTCATGCCTGCGACTCCACCCAGGCGCCATCGCGGAGGCCACTGCGCGCGTGGAGAGCCGGCTGGCGGCGCTGTCCAGCGAGGTGACGGCGGCGGCGCTGCTCAACTGCTTCGGGCTGCTGTCGCGGCTGCGCGAGGTGGAGAGCATGGTGCGCGTGCTGCAGCTGGTGTCGGTGCTGGTGGAGGTGAGCGCGGGGCGGAAGGGGCCCGAGAGCGGGCGGGCAGGGTGGGCCGATCGAGAGAGGGTGCCGTTTACAAAGAGCGGGGGGCGAAGTGTGGGGAGTCACTCCTGCCTCCCGCCTAGCTAGCATATGGAGCGAAGCTAAGTTCACGCAAGGCGCACCGGCTGTCAAGCCACGCTTTCGTCTCCCATACCGAGTTGACCTCTTGTCTCCGCAACCCCAACTGCAGGCTCTGGGCGAGCGCATCCGGCCACACCTGGGCATCATCGCCGCCGGCCTGCCGCAGGTCTGGTCGCGAGCAGAGATGCTGTCCGCCGCCGCCGCCTCGGCGGCCGAGGCCACATCCCTCCTCGACCGCGACGCCGCCCGCCGCCGCGCCTCCGATGCCGCTGGGCCTAGCACGCCCGGCGGCGGAGCCGCCGGCGGCGGCAGCGGAGCCGCAGGCGCCGCTGCTGGTACCCCCGGCAGCGCAGCTGCCGGGCGGGGGCGCCCTGGCGCGCTGGCGGCGGCTCGTGGCAGTGCCGACAGCGGCGGCGGCATGGGTCACGAGGCGGGCGCAGTGGTGCGGCTGCACAGCGCGCTGATTGCGGTGCTGACACACCTGGTGGGCAAGCTGCGGGCGGTGGCGCTGGAGGACCCAAACATCTGCGGCGTGGTGTTCCCGCTGCTCAAGTACTCCACGAGAGTGGGTGAGTGCCGGCTTGCTGGGGAAAGGGTTGAGCGCACAGGTCTTGTGGCGTTTACGACAAGCCGTTGTCGAGTGGGGGGGGGGGGCGTTCGGCGTGTTGGTGGCACAGTACTCATTCTCACCAACTCATACATGCCCAATCACGTGGCCCATCGCTGCCCTCTAACTCCCCCCCACTCGCTACCCCCCAGGCACGCCCGAGGGCGAGGTGCTGGTGGACGAGGCCTTCCGGTTGTGGTCCGTCACCATCGCCTCGCTGCCCTCCGTGCCGC
Organism: Chlamydomonas reinhardtii; assembly: GCF_000002595.2. Classification (NCBI taxonomy): domain Eukaryota; kingdom Viridiplantae; phylum Chlorophyta; class Chlorophyceae; order Chlamydomonadales; family Chlamydomonadaceae; genus Chlamydomonas; species Chlamydomonas reinhardtii. Next base: position 1,543,714 of record NC_057005.1, on the reverse strand, counting down.
CGCAGCTGCGGGAGCTGCTGCCCAACGCGGCCGCGCTGCTGCGGCGCGGCCGCGACCACGCCGCGCTGCTGCCGCTGCTGGAGGTGGGTGGCGGGTTGGAGCGCAGGCTGCGGCTAAGGGGCAGAGGGGGAAACGGGAGTGGCGGCGGACGACCGAGTGTAATCGAGCTTGATGTTGGTGTGGTTAGGCCGCGCGCCTCCCCCCCAGACGGACGCGTGAATGCCGCCGTTGTTCTCGTATGTGGCTAAGCCCTCGCTAGATTTTGGATTCCGTGTCGCCTGCTTAGCATTGCATACATGCGAGTTCGAGTGCACCGTGTCGACCCCTTTCCCTTGTGCTCTCACACACGTGTAGGCGTACCTGCTGCTGGACGCCGCGGACAGCCTGCAGCCGCTGGCCGCCGACATGGGCCGCGCGCTGGAGGCCTCCATCAACAGCACAGCCACCGCAGTGCTAGCAGCGGTGGGCGCGCCAGGCACCACCGGGCAAGGCGGCGGCGGCGCCGCCAGCACGCCCGCCGCACCCGGCGGCGGCGCCGCCGGCGCCGCCGCGGTGCAGATCCCGCTGTCGGCGGAAACGCCGGCGGAGGCAATGTCGGCGGCGGCGCTGATCGACGTGCTGCTGCAGCTGTTCCCGCCGGGCGGCAGCGCGGCCGCCAGCCCTGCACAGCACGGCCCCATCGTTCAGCTGGTGGCGCCGGCGCTGCGGGCGATGGCAGCTCTGCTGGCGCACCCGGCGGTGCCATCCGCCGGCCTCAACGTCAAGATCATTAACATCTTTGAAGGCTTCCTGGAGGTGCTGGGGCGCCTGTGGCTGCTGTCACCCATGACCTTCCCGGAGCTGGTCGCGGGCCTGGACGTGGCGCAGGCGCAGGCGGCGGCGGCGGTGGCGGCGGCGCAGGCGGCCAACGGCGGCGCGGGCGGCGGCGCGGGCACCGGCGCGGGCGCGGTGGAGGGCGGCGCGGTGGAGCGGCTGCTGGACCGGTGGCTGACTATTGCGGCGGCGCGCTTCCTGGAGGAGGTGGTTGGTGAGTGGGCTGGAGGCGGGGCGCTCAAGGCGGGCTCAAGGCACATGGGGAGGGCCGGGCCATCCACCTTGTTAGCGGCGGGCCGCAGAGAGCATTGGCTGTGGGCATGCCCTTGCTGCTACTCGTCCCAGTGGCCAGGCTTGGCAAGTCTGCGCCTCCTTGCGCCCTGAACCCTTGTCCTAGGCACGCCTTGTCCGTTTCCACCTGATACCCATCCGCCCACTACGGTACACACGGTGCACACATCCTCTTCATTGTGCACTTTCCGCACAGCCTTCTCTTCTGCTTCCTAACGCGCGCCCACTACGCTGCCGATGCAGGCGTCAAGACCATGTCCATGCTGGGTCGCTTTCGCCGGCGCATGGCCACCATGTCGCTGGCCTCGCTGCTGCGGGCGGGCGTGTGCGAGCAACTGGTCGAGCCGCGCAAGGTGCTGCGCGTGTGCAGCCTGGCGGTGCAGGTGAGGGCGGGGGGGCAGCGCGGCGCGGTACACTGTGATTGTGTGTGTGTTCAAGGGGAAGGGGCAACCGCTACGGAATGCATCTGTGTGCATTTGTAGCGGATGTGGACAGAGAGGCGGAAACGCAGCTGTGGTGGGCTCAGGCGACTGCTAAGCTCAACTCACTGCGCCACTACGGCCTGCCGCTCCCATCCACCTGTCCTGAGTCCTTACCAACAAACCTGCCTCGCACGCCCGCCTCCCCGCCCACCCCAGGCCCTGGCCGACGACGCGGAGTTCGGGGCGGACCAGTCGGAGCTGGACTCGCTGGACTTCGCGGCCGACCTTGCGCAGGTGCGGACGAGGGGGTTGTAAGTACCAGCCCAAAAGGGGGGAGTCAAGATAGGGGGGATAGCGATGGCAATGAAGGGAGCACGTGTGTCCCGCACAAGCTGCACGCACGCATCGCGGCCTGCGGCCACAGCCCTCTGAGGTATGGTACTTTGGGTCGGACCTTACGCGGCTCCTGCGGCACCGCCAAACAAATGGCACCCTGCATTGCTGACTTCTACTCCTATCCGCCCGCTCCACCAACCCCACCCGCTCCGCCCTCCCGCCCTGTCAGGACACGGTGCTGGCCCGGCGGCTGGCCATCACACGCGCAGACCCGGTCCGCAAGGTGGATGTGCACGAGTGCGTGCGCGGCCTGCTGGCCAAGGTGAGGGGGAACGGGCGCGGGAAAGGCGTGTAGGGCGGGGAGGCCGCAAGGAACTATGGAGTGCGGCACGCAGCCCGCGGCCGCTGCCCCGCCTACTGCTGGCTGAAGGACTGCAATGCATCCCCGTTTTCCGGCCATCCCGTGACGAGGGCTGCTACCGCGGCTGCCTATTGCCTACAAACGTACTCACATATTTTCCTGGCTTGGCTTGAAAACGCAATAATCACGTCTTCACCGCAGTTGTCGGAGCGCGCGGGCGGGCCTGACGCCTTCCTGGCCGCCCTGGCCGCGCACGGCGCCGGCGAGCGGCTGCGGCTGCAGCTGGCCGCGGTGATGAGCGGGCAGCGGCTGCGGTCGGGCGGCGTCATCGACGGCGAGGAGCCGGAGGACAGCGCCGACCCCGCCGACGATGACGAGCTGTACGGGCTGGTGGCACCGGGGCTGAGCGAGGGCGGCGTGGGTTTCGTGTCGGGCGGCTCCACGCCCGAGTGAGGGGGGGTAGAGGCGCGGCTGGGGACGTGTGGAGAAGGTGGGGAGTGGGGATTTGAGTCCGGTTTGGGGAAGTGGGGCATGGGCAGCGGTATGGAGTGGCCCTGAGGTGGGGGTTGGCGGTGGCGGTTGTCGCGGGGTGGGGGAGTAGCCAGGGTGGACATGGTCGGTCGTAGGTAGGCGGGTCAACGGAGTGCGCGGCACGTCTCCTGCACGGTTTGTTGCTTGGACGCAAGTACTATTGAGGCCTGACGGGTACTTTTTGTTGATTGTGGGGTGCTGTCTTCGAAGACGACAGTCTTGCATTGCATGACGGGAGGTTTGAAGGTGTGGCCGGGGATGGGGTGCGCGGGCCTCATCTGCAGCGCCGGCGAGTTCGCATCCGGCGGGTAAGGCTGGCTAGAAAACGCATTCCAAATACTCGAACCGACGAATGAACCTCAAGTACAGAGAGAATAACTAGGGTACCGTATGTGGTGGCCAATCGCCGAAGGGAGTTGCTGGAAGAAAGTTGGTGGGGTAGGCACCGTGGGTAGGGACCCACGGAAACCAAACTGTATGGCTGTAATGCGAGTGAACCTTCTCCGGCCGTCGCTCAAATCGCACCTGTTTGGTGCACGCGAGTAACGCCCCACAACTTCCGGTTCACATTGTTACATGCATATTACGGTACTCAGCGTCTCAGCCGAAGCCTGCCAGCGGCAACCCAGCCTTGAACCCACCACCAACCTCAAGGACGACGCCCGTACACTTTTATTGATGTACAGCTCAATGCCATCATTCATACTGATGGCCCACTAGCGCAAAGCAGACACTTTAGCACACCTCTGCATCCATGGCACGGACCACCCTTTCAAAGCAACTGCTGCCGCCTGGAAACAAGGCCGCCCGGTCACCCAGTTCCCCAGGCCGGGCCCACCGCCATGCTGTCTCGCTCAGTCGCTGTCCGAGTCCGTGTCCTTCCTCTTCTCCTTCTTCTCCTGCAAATGAAGCAAGTAGAAGACCGTGTCAATAGACGCACAGGGAATACAACCCAACGGCAACAGCCGGGCGGTGTGCGCTCAGCTGCCATAGTAGTGAACTTGGCACTCAGACTCCAATGCTTGCATTGGAGGTACCTCAAAAGCGCGCACCTTCTTTGCCTTCTTCTCCTTTTTTTCGCTCTTCTTCTCCTTCTTCTCTTTGTCCTGCAATGCGACGGGAGAGTCGATGCCATCAGAGGCCAGCTGCACCGTCACCTGTCCCGTGCACTCTGCCGCCGCGGTCATTGCCCTGCTACAGGCGCCCCCCAGAAGCCTGCCCCTCCACTCCTCCAGTACTAGCAAACTGCAAGATACCTTTTTCTCCTTCTTGTCCTTCTTTTCGCTCTTGTCCTTCTTCTCCTTCTTGTCCTTCTTCGCGTCGCCGCCTGTCGCTGGCGTCAGGGCGGCAGCCGCCACAGGCGTTGCCGCCGGCGTCTTATGCTTCTCCTTCTCCTTCCCTTTCTGTGCAGCCCCACCTGCTGCTGCTTGCCCCGCCGCCTGTGGCGCCGCCGCTGCGCCTGCCGCCACCGCTGCCCACGTCACATCCGTCCCGGCCTCCGCCGCCATGATCGCCGCCGACTCCTTCCGCGCCGCCTCCATTGCCGCTAGCGAGGCGTCCAGTCGCGCAAGAGCCGCCGCCTCGTCTTCAGCCATGCCCGCCGCCACACCCGCCGCGATGGACGCCGGCGCGCCGCCCGGCCCCGACATGCGCACCAGCGTCAGCCGCCGGCTGATAGGCACCGCCTGTGGAGCGGTTACGATATAAACGCAGGTGCAGTCGCAGTGCCCCGTGAGTCACAAAGCCACAGTCCTACTGTCCTGGCAAGCCGGGAGCAAAGATAGCCTCACACACGTGTGCGGTGTCGGGCGTGATGCAATCACACACAGCCGGCACCTGCCCCACTGCGCACTGGAAGGTACCATTTGGCTGCAGCGCCTGCTGTGCCCTTAGTGTTACCACAACTTTAATACGCCGTCAACTCCTGCGGCATGATTAGGGGACGAGACGCCACAGCCCTCCAGCCCACGCCCACGGGAGCCTACAATAGCCGGAGCTCCGACTCGCCGCCCCCGCCTTGCCCTACCCACCCATCGCCCTGCCCTGCCCTGCGCTGCCCAGCCGCGCCTCCCAGCCGCACACCCGCCTCTCCAACTGCCGCCCCACCTGCGCCGCGCCCGCGTCGTCGCCCACTGGGCACACCGCCACCACCTGACGCGCCATGCCAGTCGACTCCGGCACCAGCCCATAAGTGGCGCCTGCGCCAGGGACAACCAATGGAAACCCAGGTTTGCTGCTACCGCACCGGTACGGCAGAGGTCATGGCAAGCTCGCAGTCTTGCTGCCTTCCAGTCGTGCTGTCCTCCAGTCGTGCTGTCCCCCTGAGGCGCATGGGGTGTGACACGGCTGCGCTGTGCACCGTGTGTACGTGGCGGGCGACGCACCTTCCCGGTCCTGCACCGTCGCCACTGGGTCTGCAGGCACGCCCGGCGCCGTGACGGCCCCCGTCCGCAGGTCCACCTCTAGTGTGCCCGCGGCGGCCAGCATCTGCATGGCCTGTGGGTGGCGCGTGTGTGTGTGGGGGGAGAGCGTGCACGACGGGGGGGGGTTGAAGGTAGAACGGCGCTGTTGGAGGAATGCCGCCAGCCCGACTACATGCCCCCAACCGCCCACCCCTTCAGCTGCTCCCCAGCAGGCGCCCAGCCCCTGCTGCGCACATGCACTCGTTTGTGACACCTCCTTGATGAGCAAGAGGTGCTCACCTTGATTGTGGGCAGCTGGATGAGCCATAGCTCCTGCTTTCCTGCCGCGACCTCCTTGGGATCAACGGCGCAGCGGGCACGCACGGGCGCAAAGCCCTCGGGTAGCACGAACCTGCGCTCCCCCATAATATTCAGCGCGCAGCTTCGCCATACATCATAATGGGCTTCAACCCATGCCTATTACCCTGCCTTCGCCAGCACACTGCGAACACCCGCAACACGCGCCGCCTCCATCGCCCTCAAATTGCCCTGTCCCGGCGCCATCGGGACGCTGCCTCACCGCCGCTTTGCTGGCCGCTCCTCGACTTGGAATCGGACCTCCTTGCCTTGCGGCGGCGCTTCCGTCGCTTCCCCGTCGTCGACCGCAGCGGACTTGCGCTTCTTCTTTGCAGAGTCAAATTTATCCTTTGTTTTCGTCATATTTGCTCGTTTTGTTGAAGAGAACCAACTACCCGGCACAGTCGCTGGAAAGACACTAAATTTCGCTTCGCAAACAGAGCCAGCTAATGGCAAGTTAGTGCGTTAGTAGAGGCAACTGTGTAAACAAGCACAGATGCATTGAAGCCTGACAAATAGCGCAATGAGTTTAAGGCCCTTGGGCCATCGACGTACACTGCAAGTCCTCGCTTTGCGGCCCCCGAAGACCTTCCTTGTTGTGCTCATATCAAACATACATATAACACATACCACCTCAGCTATATCTGCAAGTCTTGCCCAGGACGCTAGGTCGCCTTGCCTCACAGGCCCGCGCTAGTGTTCATTCTCTCTATCCGTTGCAAGTTGAAAGACATAAAGTATGCTAGCGCGCAGCGCTCACGTGCAGCGCTGTGCATGCAGCCAGCGCCGGCGCTTGTCGGTGTGGGGCCGGCGCATACGCGCCCGCCCCGTAGCCCCCGCCTCGGCGTCCGCGCCCGCGGTCTCGTCATCCAGCGGACCCCCACGACTGGTGGATGTAAACGTCCGGAAAGCGTCCACCGCCGCGGAGCTGCGCGCAGCTGCCTACCTGCGCGCCATCAGCTTCTACACCTACCCAGAGGGCCGGAGCGAGTTCGCGGCTCGGGTAAGGACAGGCCCCTGTCGCCTATGGCGTCTCTTGTATCAAGACATGTTTGGCAGCCTCGCCGATTCCTCCCATAGCTAGGATACAGCAAGCTGGAAGAGGGCACATGGCCGCGATGGTGAAGCAGTGTGAAGCAGTGTGATGGCGTGAGGACCAGGGGAGGTCTTTCTGGCCCAGGAGGCCAGGACCTGGCTCAACACCGCTCTTGTACGGCATACGTCGCCGCAGTCACACCGGCGCATGAAAGCGGATACGGAGTGGGAGACCGTCACCAAGAAAGTGGAAGGTGCGGGGCTGCTGCCTGGTTGATGCAGCTGCGGCCGTCGGCGGTTTGCGGCAGCGAGGGGTAAAAAGGCATTGGTACTCTGCCGCGAACTGCCATACCATCACCACGCACAGGCCGCGATGAAGCCTACAAGGACCTGGACGTGAGCTGCTTCGTGGCGTGTGTGGCGGACGACCTGGTGGCGCTGCCCGGGCCCGGCAGTAGCGCCGCCAGCGTCAGTGGCAGTAGCGGCGGCGACCCAGATCGGCAGGAGCTGCTGGCGGCGCTGCGGGCGGGGCTGGACGCGTCGGCGCAGCTTCCTGCGGATCCGGCAGCGGGTGTCAGCCGTCAGCTGGTGGTGGGGTCGTTGGATCTGAACGTGGGGCACACGTTGCCGTCGGAGGAGCTGATTGGCAGGCAGCCGAAGGTGTGTGCGCCGCCCGTGGGGCTGTGGATGCGAGGGATCCCATGCCAAGCCCTAGGCCGGGGCCAAGGCAGATCTCGCATCCGGAGAAGGGGTACATGCTACACGGCCTACCTTGTAAGGGGTCCGTTGGTTGGCTGGGCATTGCGGATGTAATTGAGGACATGCGCGAGAGGCGGCGCGCGCACTGGACAGGAATGTGCGTCAAAGCTCAAGTGCAGGCATGGACAAGGAACACTTTGCATGTGTGTCTTCGATGCCTGAACTGTTATGTAGGAAGACCCGCGCCACCGGAGAGCCTACCTAAGCAACGTGTGTGTGGCGCCGGCGGCGCGGCGGATGGGCCTGGCGCGGGCGCTGCTGCGCGTTGCGGAGGAGGAGGCGCGCAGCAAAGGTGGGCGTAGCACGTCTGTGTTTACATGCGGGCTTGCGCGGTCATGCAAGCGTTTACTAACAGCGCTACATCGTGCCTCCGTTGGGTCCGAACGCCTTGTGCTGCAGCTCCTTGACCTTACCCCCTGGCAACTAACAAGCCTGCATATGCGTGCATGCGGCCCTGCCCCTGGTGTGTCCTCTGCCGCCGGCGTGTCCGGCTGCTGTTCAACGCCTCACCCCCCGCGTGCTGCTGCAGGTGTGCAGTGGCTGTACGTACATGTGGTGGCAGACAACCAGCCCGCCGTGAAGCTGTACTGTGAGGCAATGGGGTTCGAGGTGAGAGGCGCACAGCTGAGCTGATGCTTTAATGTTTCTGCATATTAACTACCGGGGTGGGTCTGGAATGGTACACGGGGCTTGCTGCTACCAGCCCGCAACTACCGCACATCGCAACCGGCCGACTGCAGGTGGAGCAGGCGGAGTCGGAGGGTTACGCACGCTCGCTGCAGCGGCCCCGGCGATTGATTCTTGCAAAGGAACTTGCGTGAGGCCGCGAAAGGGATGGGCGTACGGGTTGCTTGTCGTGGGAAATGGCTCGGAACGACCGCTGGGCGTGGGCGTGCATGTATGATGTCTGATACTGGTGGACATGCCGGGATATAGGGCAATACCGGTACGTACGACTTGAGTAATGGGGACCGCCAATGCCCACCCATGGCCCTAGGTCGACTAGCAAGTAATTTGGCGGCAAGGTCTTGGGCTGCTTTCCCGGGGCATTCTGCATGTGAATTCGTGCTAGATAGCAGTGCCGTGCCGTGCAAGTGTGTGCATACGGCGAGGGCAGCGAGGTAGGTTGGACGACCAGTGTTAACGGCAAGGAGGATGGCTGGAAATGATGGCTGGGAACTATGGCTGGGAGCTATGGCAAGCAAGGGCGTGTCATCGTGCGCCCATGCTTGCAAGTGCAACGTTGCAACCTGCACGGGGGGGGGGCGCAGGAGGAGCGTACGCTGTGTGTGTGTACACGAGTTGGCGGTGCGGGGGGGTTCGAGTCGGGCCGGGCGTGTCGCTGTGTGTCCCATCGGTAAGCGACCATAGTCGCGCGCTGTTGCACACGTATTGGTATTGCCCAACAGTGTCACTTATACGCCCTAGAGAGCCATGGCCCGCAAGCGTCGACCGGCAGCGCCCGGGGCTGCCTCCACTGCTGCCGCTTCCGAGCTCGCTATGTACTTCTCCGAGCTTGATCCACTAGATCAGCTCAGTGCAGCCCGTCGTGATGAGGTTCTGAGCCTTGTTTTAAACACCGCCAACGATAAGAAGCAGCCAGATGAGCCGGTACTCGGTGCGCTTCTTGCTGCACACGTGTGGAGCGCGCACGCGCTAGCCGCGTTGAGTGAACAGGGCCTGCCATGCGAAAATGTCGCATCGGTGTTTGCGGGCACCGGTTCCGTAGTGGACGACTCGCCCAACACTTCCGCCATCACCAGCCGACTTGCCCGGGCCCTCGTGCGGGCCGACCTGCTCAGCACCTACGCCCGCTTTCTCGCCAGCGTTGGGAAGACGACCAAAGCTGGCACCGGGGAGGGCGCCAGCGGCAGAGCTTCATCCACCAGCGGCGGCAGTGGCAGCAGTGGGGCGGGCAGCAGCAGCGGCGGTGGAGCTACGCAAGGGGCGCCGCGCGCTGAGCTGTTCGACGTGCGGAGCGTGATGACCATCATATGGCTGCTGGGTAAAGTGATCAACCTCGCCGCATTGGAGTCTACGGCGCTGCAGGCCCTGAGCCACAAGGGGTCCAACAAGGGCAAACGCAAGCCAGGCAGCCAACCCCAGGCCTCCCAACCTCCACTCGCCGAGGAGTTTGTCGGGGCGCTGGTGCGCTCCCACGTGCTCGAGCACCTCGCGGCGGCTACCCTGCGCCTGGCCGCCGCCTGCCCGGTGTCTGATCAGGCTCCCGTGGTGCCGGTGGCCGAGGCCGCGCCTGCCCCCGCCGCCGCTGGGGCTGCAGGAGTCGCGACGCCGGCGTCGGAGGCAGGTGCCTCGGACCCCATGCGGGCGCCCAGCGTCCCCAAGGCCAGGCCTGCAGCACTGGCACATGCCGAATGGTCAGGGGTGACACGTGTTGTCGTGGGGGTATGCGGGCTGATGCAGGCAACCGTGTGCATTGCATCCTTCCGCGGGCAGCGTGACGCAGCCGGCACCGGTACCGGCACCATCACCGGCGCCAGCACCACCAGCACCGGCACCGGCACAAGTACCGGCGGCGGCGCCGCTGGCACAAGTACCGGCAGCGGCGGCGCTGGCAAGCCTGCCACAGATACCGGCGGCCCTCGCTCCCATGATAGCAGCTCGTGCGTGCTGTGCCAGGTCGGCCGCATGCACCTGGGGCCTTGTGTGCAGTTCCTGCTCGCATGGTCCTTGGGATGCGCGCGCATGGCGCTTGAGCACACAGCGCAGCCGCAGGCGTTCCCTGGCGGTGGCATACCGCAGTCTGGAGCAGCTGTTGACATGGCCCCGGCAGGCGCCGCTGCCAGCGCGGCATCCGCCGCCGCCGCGGATGGGGGCGCCGCTCTAGCGCATGTCGCCGGCGGCGGGCAGCTCGTCGCAGCTCGACAGCTGCCGCGGCCGCTGCTGGTGCGGCCGCTGCTGATGTTGGAAGATCGGCATCCACCGTACACGAACAGCGCCACCCAGCAGGCCGCGGCGAGCGTGCTCAAGTCAGCGGCGTGCGCGCTGCAGGGGACGGTGGCGGTGCGTGCGCACCAGAAGGGGCGGGCGTGGGAGCAAGGGCAGCAGCAGGGGCTGTTGCAGCCGTACCCGCCGGCTCGTGTGTACGACCTGGTTCAAGCCGCCCTGCCTGGATCCCGTTGCGCCGCCGGCATCCGCAGCAAGGCGCTTGTCCGCGCATGGGATTGTGCCGTGAACGTGCTGATGCACATGCTGCAGCGTGACCTGCCGCCGCGGCAGGCGGCGGCGCGGCTGCCGGGGCTGTGGCGGCTGCTCCTGCAGCAAACGGGACAGCGTCCGGCTTCCGAAGCAATAGAGTTCCTTGTCGGGGGGGTGCAACTGGTTCTGGCAGGGCCCTCGGGGCCGGGCGTGGCATCAGATGCGGTAGCCGCAGCAGACAGTCCGGCTGAGCAGCTGCAGCAGCAGCAGCAGCAGCAGGAGGAGGCTGCAGGGCCCAGCTACAGCTTGCGCTGCGCGCTGGATGCTGGGCTACTGCGGGCTCTGGAGAGCGCACTGCGGAACCCAACAGACTGGACGGCGGCCGCTGAGGACGGAAGCGACAGCGACAGTGAAGATGGTGGCAGCAGCAGCAGCACTGGCTCCAGCTGGAGTGCGCCGGAAAGCGCCTGCAACCCGTCCCTTGCTCCCTCCTTGCTGGGTGGCACGCGCGCGTGGCCCGCCGTGCTGGCTTACGGCCGCGTCAGCGAAGCGGTAGGCCTGGTGGCAACGCTGGCTGCCGCATGCAGGAGCGAGATGAAACGCAAGTCAGATATTGTGGACAGTGGTTTGCCGCTCAGCATTCGCCTAGCGGCGCTGCTGGAACAGGCGTGCGGTGCGCAGGAAGACGCGGCGTCAGCGCCGCAGCTAGAGCGGCCAATGGCAGGAGCTGCAGGAGGGCGTGGCGACGGGCAAACGGGCGGGCGCGGCGTGGGGTGCAGCGGCGGCCGCAGCGGCCGCAAGGCCAGCTCCGGTGCCGCCGGCAGCACCAGCAGTGCGGCAAGCGATGACGCCAGTCGGTCTCCGTGGTCTGCCTCGCTGCGGTTTGACGAGGCGGGTCCGCCGCTGACATTTGCGGACCTGAAGGCGGCAGGTGGCGTGCCCCCAGCTGGCTCGGCAGCGGCGGCGCAGCAGGCACTGGTTGCCTCGTTCGCGCTGCATCAGTGGCTGTCGCCGCTGATGCAGTGCGCGGCCTACATCTGCACTTTGCTGTCACGAGCCGATCCCGCGACAGCGCCACAGAAGCTCAGCAACCTTATGATCGTGGCAACAGTGGTGCTGCGCCTCTTCACCCGGGCAGCCACACGCGCTGCGGGAGGCAGGGTCGCGGCGCCCAAGAATCAAAGCGCTGGCGCCGGCGCCTCGCCGAGCAACACCACCAAGGCTGGCGCCAGCACGTCGCCTGGACCCGCTGCTCCGGCGGCCGCCACGGCGGCAGCCGCTGACACGACACGGGATATGGAGAGCGGGTGGGCGGGTATGCTGGAGCCCTGCTTTGAGCTGCTGAAACAGACGTTTGCCGCGCTGGGGCGGGGAGGCCTGTCGACCGTGCCCGAGGGCCGGGAGCTGGAGGAGGCCGTCCTGGATGCGCTACAAGCCGGTGCAGTCGTGGACCCCGACTTTGCACATGAGGTGCTTTCTGCCATCCATATGCAGTTTGCGCGGCCGACGGGAGGCCGGCGCAACGCGAGGCCGTCGCCCAAGGTCCAGCTGCTTTCATCCATCGTGCTGGCGGCCGCGAAGCGGCGCGGCCGCCGCGCGCTCCTGGCCTTCCTGGTAGATGCGGTCACAGCTATTGACGACCTGCCATTGGACAGCATTGATTACCTGGGCCAGGAGCAGGCGGCGTGGCCGCGCGCGCTCTTGGCGCGGCATGAGCGCGCGGGTGCAGAGGTGATGGCTGCGTCCGTGCGGCTGGGGCGAGCGCTGGCGCAGGAGCCCGACTCGCGGAGCGCCCGCGCGCACTGGCTCCTGTCACCGGCGGAGGTGGAGGCGCAGCTGCGGGAGGCTGGCATCGGGATGGGCGGCAGCGGCATGTCGGGCAGCAGTGCCAGCAGTGCCAGCAGCGGCAGCAGTGCCAGTGCGGCTCTGGCTGGGTGCCCTCTGGTGCTGTGCGGCAACCCGGACTGCAGCGACCTCAACGCCCCCAGTGCGTTCATCGAGGCCGGCAGCGGTGAGACGTGCGGGCGGTGCAGGCGCGTGCGGTACTGCGGTGTCGCGTGCCAGGTGCAGCACTGGACCGAGGGCGGGCATGAGAAGTCGTGTGTGGGGATGGTGGCGGCTGCAGCAGGGGCGGGGGCGGGAGGTGGAGCGGGAGCGGGAGCGGGAGCGGGAGCGGGAGCGGGAGCGGGAGCGGGAGCGGGAGCGGGAGCGGGAGCGGGGGCGGGAGCGGGAGCGGGGGCGCGGGCGAGGGCAGCTGCAGACCAGGCAACCGCCGCGACATGAAAGGACGATAGTTACGAAATGCAGAGACATGGTGCACCACCTGTATCTCACTTGGGTTTTCTAGAACAATGTAGGTTGAATGCATGTGAAGGACTGGTATATGTGCAGCACGCTGAAGGCGGTTTTGAGAGCGACGTGGATGGCGCTGGAGACACTAGCATAGCAGTTGTGCATGCAGCTATGCCCTACAATATTGTTGTGGGCCTGGCTAAAAGATCTGGGGCGGTTCGTGCGTGGCGGCCGGCATTATGACTATGCGTCACTGGGGCGTCCGCTCTGTACCGAGGCGGGAGGAACAATGCAACGGACGTGCTATCAGTCAACTGCATTTGTTGGGATCATACCTGAGAGTGTTCGCATGGGCCAGGTCATAAGTAGCAGTGTGATGTCATGAGCCTGCACGGAACGTTTGATGGATCTGGCCACGGGGACAGCGTCGTGGCGAACAGTGCAGGCAGCAGTTACTCGTGCATACAGACGGCGTTGCAGGGACGTGCCTGTGTCGTGGATGGTTTGAGCTCGGGCAGGTTGGTCAACACGGTGCAGGCCAGGGGTTTCAGCAGAGGCCAATTCAGGTGCGTTGGTGGTTGCATGGTCGCGTGTTAGTCAAACGTATGGGTACGGTAGTGTTTTTTTAGTATTTTGTCAAGGGAATGCAGCATGCATGAAGCGAGTCTGCTGCGACGCAGTCCGCCAAGAGAAGGCGGTGCTGAGGAGGGCTATCATTCTCGGAAGCACGGGGCCTTGTGTACTGGTAACTGGATAGCTGCAGTCTTTGGATAAGTGATAACGGGGAGCACAGGCCTTCGGGGGCATACATCAGCTGATCAGCAGTATTACAGCACACAGCATGCTTAGACTGTCCACTACCCAGGCAGCGTGTCCAAAGCGATGTGCTTGCCGCCAGGTCACGCCCAGTCGCCCACAACAGCCTGAAGCCAACCAATGCGTGTTTCGTTCAGCCTCATCATCAATCACGTGTCATACCGGTACCGTGGCGAAACCCTCAGTGACTCCAGATCGACCAGCATGACAGACCGGCCGCCATGGATCCCATCTCGACAGAATCACACCGCCTCGCAAAGCCTTTCAGCCGCTTGGCCGCAAAACGTCCCAAGTCCCGGTCTGCCCGTACCGGGCGAAAACCGCACGAATGCCAACCGATGCAGCATCCCTTGTGTTAATGCGACAATCACATACATCAGGCTAGAACATATGCCACATGGGCTTCTTTCTTATAGCTGGTTGCGCACTGTGCCAGCCGAGTGGCGCGCTTGCGCGCCCAATATGCGCGCACCCCAAGCGGAGCTCACTCACACATGGCACACCGCCACACCGCTCACAGTATTCCACCCCCGGGGCGCGAAGCATGCATCCCGGGGGCCATAATTACGTCGCAGCAGGCCAAAAATAAGCAATACTGAATATAGAACCTAGTGTTGGTTGTCGCGTGTCAAGCAGTTTCCCCAGCTGCATGCACCTGGCCAGCCAGCCACGCTTGCTGCATGCAGCGCGAGGCCCGCCGGATACGAGCGCCTGCTTCCTGCGCCAGGTTACCTTTGACCCGCCGAACATAAGCACCACTGGCGGCCCAGGTTGTATGTGACCCGACACACGCCGGTCCGCCCATCTGCCTAATTTGCTATTAGCTCCTGGTGCGAGCGCTAACGCGGCTTGTCCTGCCGCCTATTTAGAGCTCCGGCGACATGTCGGCCTTCCACAGGTCACCAGCGCCCAGCCACTCCAGCTCGTCCTGAAAGAGTCACACAGCGAATGCCAAACGTGTCAGAACAGGCGTCGACAGCCCAGCAACGTCGTCACCAACTAGCACACCAGCCGCCCGAAATCAGGCCGTAGCCCTTCCGCTGGACCAAGTTGGCACCAGCCCCCACGGCCTCACCACAATTTCCCCCGCTTTCTCTACGCCTAGTCCACGGCTTGTACGTATCAGAGCCCTAGCCCGTTGCTGTTCACTCCTCACCTTATCGAGCTTCCAGTAGCCGCCGCGCACGCGGTTGCGATTGATGCACTCCATATCCCCAGAGCGGCACGACTCGCACACTTTGCACGACTTGCGGCACGCGCCCAGGTTGTTGCTGCCGCCGCACATGTACGCCTTGTTGTTCTCGCACTCGCCGGCGGCCGCCCACTCGGTGCAGCGAGCGTGTAGGTCCGTGCAGGTGCCGGCGTCAGGGTCACGGTCCATGTTGTGCTGCGTCATACCGCTAATCTCCTCGGGCCTGCGGGTTGTAACACGACAGCAGCAGAGAACGGCTATCCTCACATAACTCACGTAACCCAAGTCCCGCATGAGCTCTCCTCCTCACATTTGCTTGCTCAAGCCGGCTCCTGCCACAACCGCCGCCGTGGCCTCACCATTACCCACCACCGGTGCCGGAGCCCATACTTGCCCTCTGCATAGTGGCCGCACCGTGCTCATAAACCCCCTCCATGTGCTCTCTACTTCAGCCACAGGGACCAAGACAGGGACCGCTCTGCCCGCCCACCTGAAAGGAATGTCGTGCATCCACACGGGCGCAGCCCACTTCACGCCCTTGATCACCGGGCAGCCGGTGTGCATGGACGCAGGGTCCATGGTGTTGTTTGGGTAGAAAGAGTAGAAAAGCACGGCATCGCCGGCCTTGGGCTTGGCAGCCACATGGCCCTTGGCGCAGTCAGAGAACTTGTCGCCAACCTGCTCAGGAATTGAGGGGTCCGCCCAGACGGAGTTGTGCGGGAAAGCAGTCTCGCCGCCCTCCTCCACGTCAGACAGGTACATGAGGAAGGTGGCCAGGCGCCACTTTGGGCCCACGTGGTCGCTCGAGGCCCCGGAGTCGTAGTGGGCTCCGTAGGTCTGGCCGTGCGCGTAGCGCAGAATCTGCAAGCGCCACAAAGCTTGTGGTAAGTTATGCCGGCATCAAAGACTTTAGCCAGGCTGGCCGTATGGGTCGTGACTAAAATCTCTTGGCATTCGGCGCCAGACATATTCCGTGGATTTGACGCCGCCCTCAACGCGCGCGTTCTGCACCTGAATGTCCTCCTGATGCTCGACGGGCAGGTGGGTCCACAACGAGATACGCTTCTCAATGCGGGTGACGACGGGATCCGACAACCGGCGAATGAACATGCCATAGCTAGTGCGGATGTCGTCGACAACACCCTCGCCCTTGCCGCCAACCACTGTCGAACGCTTCAGCTTGGGCGCCGCAACCCTGACCAGGTGCGCACGCTCTGCCTTGGTGAGAAAGTTGTGGAAGTAGTAGGCGCGGGGGTGCAGGCCGACCTGCTGCACCCAGGGTGTGGCGTCCTCCTCAAACTGCTTGTCAGCCTCGTGGTGCTGTGGGGTGGGGGAAGGGGTGCGATGCAGGCGGGCATTGTGAGCGCAGAAGGGGAATCGTGGATGCAGCAGGCGTGGTGGAGTTTCTTAAGGACAACAGCAAACTGACTACAAGCTGCGGGTGGATCTGTGCGCACAGGCACGGCGTGCGAGCTGTGGAGCGAGGTCAAGCCGTGGACACTGGAAACGTTCCGCGACATGCCAGTCAGTCTTACCATGACCATGGCTGAGTCAAGCAGCCGTTCAGGGAGTCCTCCCCACCCCTTTGCATCCTTGGCAGCTGCAGCGTGCACCAAGATGAGGTTTGTCAAGGGAAAGTTGAACTAGTGGCACCGCAACAGTCCAATGCTCCCGGCAATTCTCTTAGGCAACCCACAGCGAGGCTTACCTGCTGCAAGTTTCAATACTAGGCATACCACGAGGAGCGTTGATAGAAGACGCATCCTGGCCAAGGCTGGAAGCTGCGGCTCGAACTAAGAATCGCGTGTCGACAGCCAAATTTTAGAAAGTGTAGTAGAATCAGCGCTTACGAGCGTGGTACTCTTTGTATTCTAGCTCAGATTGGAAGATATTACCGTGTGTCGCTACATGCCTCTTTAACTAGGGCGCAAGCCTCACGGCGACGCCCCATCTTCGTGTCCTGCCCGTGTCCGTCGGTACCGGCGCTTCCGCGTTGTGCCAAGTTGAACTCTGTCTCTTGCAAATGGGTAAATCAATGATCGATATACTGCATGCAGAAACCTCTGGCTGCAGAGTGATTATTACGTACTCGATGTCGGAACGCCGACGGCCGAGTAACGCCGCAACGTGTTCATCCCGGTCGAGGGCGCCCGCCTGCCTGTTCAGCGGTCCAGCGCATATCCAGCTGGCGCAGGTCACAATGTGTGCCAGACATTCAACTGCACGCACAGCAACAGGAGCAGCTGCTGGCTACGCTACCGAGCCTTGCCGGAAATGAGAAGCGGCGGGCATTGCATTGCATTCGGCACGCACGCACCGCTGGTCATATCCTTGCTGCCAAGTGGCAAGATAGAGATCGACTCCTCGATGAGTTGACGTCCATTACATTCGGATTCTAGCGCAAAACTGCACATGGCCGGAGTGTGTCCAGAACTTGTCAATCCGCATGCCAGGGGCGCATCCCCACGCATCCCCCGTCATCGACGTGCTTAAAAAACGCAACACACAAGCGAACATGAAGTCCGTCCTAGCGTGCATCGGTATGCGTGCACCAGTCGGGTCAGGCTATGTCAGCAGTGAATACTGTATCACGCCACGAAGTCTGCGCAGTGCCAGATTCTGTAAGAAACAATTTCTTTCATTTCACGTCAAGCGTAAATGACAGGCTCAATATGTACCGTAAGAGGCGTCGTCCAGGACGTCCTGTCGTACAGGAGATACTCCAGTGAGATCCCACACGCAGTCAGTGCTGACGTAAGACCTTGTCAAAACACGCTTCTTCATGTCATTCCGTGTGCGCGTACGGCGGTCCTCATTCATGATTGCCTTCGCTGTGTCGCGCCCTGCCTCTAAAACCTGTTGTGCATGTATGTCTATTCTATAGTCAGCAGCCGGCGCACAATTGCGACGCCAAGCTTCTGCCCCTTCCATGCATGAGTCCCACGATCCCCTACTACAAGGTCCCAAACTTGCACGGTGCAAGCTCGCATGCACCAGTGCATCCCGCTGCACATTAAGCTTTCAACACCACTCGCGCAGGGTCCACTCCAACGCTCCTCCAACCCCCGTGTCACACGCTCGCGACAACCCAAAAGAATGACAAGAATGGCTAGAGCCCGCGCGCCTCTTCACATCATGAGGGCGAGGCTGGTGCTGCGGGCCATGGCATTGCCCTCCCATCGCCGCTAAGTGCCGCCAACCGGCCGCCGCCGCCTGCTTAAAGCTCCGGCGACATGTCGGCCTTCCACAGGCTGCCAGCACCCAGCCACTCCAGCTCGTCCTGTGGGTCAGAGCAAGAGGCCATCGGCGTGTCAGGAGTATGAACAAACGTTTTCCATTCCCATCTTACTCCACTGCGCAGTTCTCATGCAATCACCCAGCGACACCCCGCTCCACCGTGCCGCTCCACCCTGCCCCGCTCCAAAAGACCCTCCCCCCGCCAAGCCGATGTCGCGCTGCTCCCCACCTTGTCGTACTTCCAGTAGCCGCCGCGCACGCGGTTGCTGTTGATGCAGTCCATGTCCCCCGAGCTGCACTGCTCGCAGGCCTTGCAGGTCTTGCGGCAGGTGCCCAGGTTGTCGGGGCCGCCCATCATAAAGCCCTTGTTGTGCTCGCACTCGCCGGCAGCAGCCCACTCGACGCAGCGGGGGTGCAGGTCCGTGCAGGTGCCGGCATCGGGCTCGTTGTCGGGGATGCGCTGAACCATGCCGCTGATCTCCGAGGGGCGGAAGGGGATGTCGTGCATCCACACGGGCGCAGCCCACTTCACGCCCTTGATCACCGGGCAGCCGGTGTGCATGGCGGCGGGGTCCATGGTCATGTTGGGGTAGAAGGAATAGAAAAGCACGGCATCGCCGGCCTTGGGCTTGGCAGCGACGTTGCCCTTGGCGCAGTCAGAGAACTTGTCGCCAACCTTCTCGGGGATTGACGGGTCCGCCCAGACGGAGTTGTGCGGGAAAGCAGTCTCGCCGCCCTCCTCCACGTCGGACAGGTACATGAGGAAGGTGGCCAGGCGCCACTTGGGGCCGGGCTCGTTGGATTTGTCGCCAGAGTCATAGTGGGCGCCGTAGGTCTGGCCGTGCGCGTAGCGCAGCACCTGTGCCGGGCAGTCATGGCGGTTTCGTCAGATACAGCCAATGCGCTCAGTGGGCACGCTGTGGATGCAGAAAGCAGCCCTCTATGCTCTTGCTGCGGCCTCCCATAAGCTGTGCCCAGTAGCTGCGCCAGCGGGTGCCCTAAAATCCTGCAACACCGGAATGCATCGCGCACCTGAATGTCCTCCTGATGCTCGACGGGCAGGTGGGTCCACAACGAGATACGCTTCTCAATGCGGGCGACGACGGGGTCCTGGAGGCGACGGATAAACATGCCGTAGCTAGTGCGGATGTTGTCGACAACACCCTCGCCATCATTGCCCACGACTGTGGAGCGCTTCAGCTTGGGCGCTGCGAGCTTGACCAGGTGTCCGCGCTCTGCCTTAGTGAGAAAGTTGTGGAAGTAGTAGGCGCGGGGGTGCAGGCCGACCTGCTGCACCCAGGGTGTGGCGTCCTCCTCAAATTGCTTGTCGGCCTCGTGGTGCTGTGGGGCGGGAGGATGTGGCACGAGGGGTTGGCGGTATGTTGTTGTTGGTGTGTGTGTGTGTGTGTGGGGGGGGGGGGTGCGTGAGGCGCGGGGTTGGCGCAGGGTCTCTTAGGGAGCCCGTTGGAAGCTGGGCCTCCTAAGAAAGTATAAAATGCTTCTCAAGCGGACATAACACGCGAGCTATGCAGTATTTGGGACGGGTGCAGCCGCGCACGCGGAACTCGCGGAACTCCCTTCGGGCGCGCAGCAACTCACCATGACCATTGCTGAGTCAAGAAGTCGTTCGGGAAGCCCTCCCCAGGATCCATCTGCTTCCTTAGCGGCACCTGTGCATAATAATTTTGGGAGGAGCGTCAGGAGAGGACGGAATCAAAGAAACAGGCATTCAACGTTTGGGAATTGCCCGAGACGCGCGCCGGCCAGGTCACACCGTTACAAAGGACTCACTTGTAGGAAAGGCTGCCTGCAGCAATAAGGCTGCGGCCACGAGGGCGACGAAACGCATTGCAAAGCCGAGCGGAAGTCAAGTCGCACGATGTTGTTGTGCTGGGGAGAGCCTGATTGACGCTGACGAAAGACGAGGCGCAAGGGTGTGCAGCTATGTATAAGAAGTCGCAAACATATCAGGTCTCGTCGGCCACAACAGGGGTTATGTAAGGCGCGCCGTTGCGGCGAGATGGGCTGTCCCGGCTTCCGGTACTGGGGGTACCGGGGCTGGCGGGCGCTTGCGCCCGTGGTGAGAACCGGCAGTTGATTGTCCCAATATGCAAGTCGCAATAGTCAGTGGTCTCAGCGCCAAACCTGCAGGCCGCATCGACACATGTTCGCGGGAACAGTTGTTCAAGACAGTTCTAAGCAGCCGAACTGTCCGCGCGCAGCGCGAGTGCGCGACTGTGCCATATAATACTAGATGTAATTCATAATGACTTGTATTGGTCTGCACATCGCGCCCGGCCGATGGCGCCTCTGGTGCCGGCCTTCGGGCCCGCCGGTTTCTGAAAGGTTCGCCCGGAGACTGCTATACAGCATGCATAGTATGAAATGATTGTAATTATTGGCAGTTGATTAGGCCATCATAGCGAGGCCTTGTGCCTGTGAGCAGGGGCGCTGTGGCCTTTCGTCTCTCTGCGAGCTGGAGTCAGTGTCAGCCTAGACGTGGTGTCTTGACTTGGTACATCGGTCAACATGGCTGCAGCGTTTGACCTGGTTGCACCTTGGGTGTTGCAAACGGGACCGCTCTCCAGCGCCCTGTCTGGTACCGTTGCCTCTGTCATTTATTGTGTCTTAAAAGCCGTTTGCAATGAAGCAGTTGTTAAGCTCTGAGTTCGCCTGGTAGGCCAAAGAGCCTTGTGGTGTGCAGCGTCTTGCCCAAATGGTGTTGGGCCAAAGTAGTCACCTCGCTACCATTTGGGTACTATTAGCTTCCAAGTAACGCGTTAGATCCAGGAGACTGGAGAATGCGCCGAGTGGGCGCATGCGGTGCAAGCATGACAATCCCGCTTATGTCCCCGCGTAATCGCCTTTGCCATCGGAATCACTGACACTTGGCCTTGTGCACACATCGTCTGATTTGCGTAGTTGTTGTAGTTGCGTTTGTCCCAAATCCTCCGGCCAATCATCCGAGTAGGCCAGCACCCCAGGTTTACACCCCTCTGAGCGTACGAAAGGTGCAACGATGAGCTGTGCAAACCTACTCAAAAGTAAATTGTCGCAACCGGTTGGCCGGTTGAGGTCGGGGCCGCTCCACGCCCCTCGTCGATTCGTCGGTGCTTGCGGCCTCCGGCACGACGCGGCGTCGCCGGTGCAGAAGAGCATTCCGCACTCACTCCAGCGGATCAATGAGCGCATCTCTGAGCCGATGGAGGTGGAGGTGCTTCCGGCTCGCAGCCACACGGTGAGCTGCTGGCTCGCCGGCCGTGCAACCAGGCCGGAAGGCCCCGGCCGCTGCCCCTGTGGCACCCTATCTCACGTTCATCCATACACAAACCTTCGCATGACCGCATGCTAGAAGGCAGCGAGGCCGCTAGATGAGGTGTTCTCCAACGGGGGCTTGCTGGCGTCTGCAACCGCCATGGCGCTGGCGGCATCGCTTGCTTTCGGCCTGCCGGCGGACGCGGCGGCGCCCGCGGCAGACACTGCGGCGCTATCCATTCCCGGTACGAAACACATGCGCATACCGTGTGCCCTGTTTTCTGCCCTGTGTATTGCATCCAGAATTGGTGCCTGGGTCACGGAACAAGGAGCCCTTGATAACCGACCAATGCCCGTCGCGGCTTGCCTTGTCCTTATGCCACATACCGTATCCAACCGTCTTCGTCTGGAGGGGCTCATCCCCGACTCATGCTTGTCATCCGAACTCCCCCATCGCTCATTATTCTCCAAATCCCTCTCATTTGCGCACGCGCGCCAGTCTGCACACCTTCCTCTCTTACACGCCTCCCCTGTGCACGCACGTCTAGGCATCGTGGGCGACTCGCCGCTGCGCGAGGGCCTTGTTTCCGGTTTCCTGCTGATCTTCTTCAGCGAGATCGGCGACAAGACGTTCTTCATCGCGCTACTGCTGGCGCTGAAGCAGCCCAAGAGCCTGGTGTTCACGGGCACCTTCGGAGCGCTGGCGGTCATGACGGTGGTGTCGGTGCTGCTGGGTCAGGTGCGTGGGCGTGTGGGGTTGGGGCTTGGGCGTGTGGGTTGGGTGATTGAGGAGGAGCTTGGAGGGTGGAGAGTGAAGGGTGGAACGCGTCCGTGTGCTTGTGTACGTACATGAGCGTGAGCGTAGATAACGAGAGCGAGAGAGAGCAGGAGAATGAGAGAACGAGGGAGAGTGCATGTGTCCAAAGCCAAGCCAGTGCAAAGAATATGGCATGTACATGGGGCGCGAATGCTGGTTGCGGCCGCGCGTGGTGGCAGGCCAACTGCACGAGTGCCACCAGGGGCTGGGTGCTGTCCCAACTGATTTTGCATGTTGTACCTGTTGCCCGTGCTGACGCGTCCTGCGTGGGCTTGTCGATGGCCTCTGCCTCGCTGCTGGCACTGCAATCACTGACAACTGCTTCCGACACTCCTGGCTGCTTGCACCCGCGGCCATTGGGCTTGCCTGGCTTGGTGTATGCGATGTACCACGTGCCTGACCCTACGTGTACTGATGCGGCCCGCCCTATGTGTTGCATCCCGTGCATCATGAGCGCAATTGTTTGGTGTTTGCGGTTGGACGCTAATGTGGTATCTGATTTGCTATGTTACCTCTCTCTTTCTCTTTCTCTCCTCTCTATCGTGTGTACGGGGCTCGCCGTGCACTTGTGGGCGCGCACCGTATCTGTCTTGTCTCCGTCGTCCCTGTGTGCTGTGTCCCCGTCTCTGTCTACGTCGGTGTCTTTGTCTGGTCTGCCTTGTGGCTGCTGTCGCGTCTGCCTTGTGGCTGCTGTCGCGTCTGGTGTCGATGTTGTGCCGTGTGTGGCTGGCGGGCTGCAGGTGCTGCACCAGGTGGACGAGCTGGTGCCGGAGAACGGCGCGGGCCTGCCCTACGACGACCTGCTGGCGGCGGCGCTGCTGCTGTACTTTGGCTTCAAGACGCTGAAGGTGGGAAGGAACTGGGGGCCGATGGTGGAGGCGGCTGCGGGCTGGGGCAGGGGCGGGCATGGGGGCAACTGAGTCAAGAGAGCTTTGAGCGGGAATGGGTCAGAGGACGCTTGCCCATGTGGTCAGGCAGTGGAGGGGTTGCCATGGCCATGGCTACCTGGGCTGTGCACCTGGCTTGCTGTCCGCGACAACTTTAACTAGCTGCGGTGCTCACCATCCCATCCCATTGACTTGCCTCCCCAGGACGCCAAGGACGCGGGCGAGTCGGCGGCGGAGGAGAAGGAGGAGGCGCAGGAGGTGGTGGACGGCCTCAAGAGCAGCAGTGAGGACGCGCTGAAGCTCATCCTCACCACCTTCACGCTCGTGTTCGCGGCCGAGTGGGGTGACAAGTCCTTCCTCGCAACCATCGCGCTGGCGGCGGCCTCCTCGCCGCTGGGCGTGACGGTGGGCGCGGTGGCGGGCCACGGCGTGGCCACGGGCCTGGCGGTGGCGGGCGGCGGCTTCCTGTCCCGCTACTTCAGCGAGCAGGTCCTGCAGTACATTGGCGGCTCTCTCTTCCTTGTGTTCGCGGGGGCGACCATCGTGGACCTGTTCGTGTAAAGCTTGAGAAGGGATGGGAAGGAGAGGCAGGAGGAGGGGAAGGAGGAGGGGAAGGAGGAGGGGAAGGTTGCAGGACGGGGCGGGGGGCAATGGCGGGGCAGGAAGGAGTGCCCTGGGCCTGGCTGCTTGCCCGTTACAGGGACGCGGGTTGACAGACGGAAGCGGACAGACGCGCATGGTTCGTTGTGTGCAACCGGCCTGTTGCAGTGAGATTTGCCAGGCTGCTGCGGGCTCGGATGAGGTTCGCGCGGTAGATTGGTGGGATCTCGAAAGGGCAGAGATGCTCGCTGCGTCAAGATTTTTGCAGGCTCGGGAACCAGAAATGAACCCAGCGTGTGGCTGTGACACATGCGTGCCGCACTGCTTTGGTAATGTGGAGGCCGGAACAAAATCGAGATCGGACCCTGATGCTCGTATTCATTCAGATGGTGTGCCACAGGCTGATTGCGCCGAGTTGTTGATTTCCTTACTAGGTTTGCCTGTGATTGGCTGGCACCAGATGTGCAGTCAGGCGTGCGTCTTTCGCAAGGGTTCCGTGCATACCGTATCCACGGTACCGCATCCACAGTATGCACTTAACGAGAGCAGACATGAGGTGACACGCTGGTGGGTCGCTGGGAATGGAATTGTTGCACGTGCACGTGTAACGCCTGGACACCTAACCCCGGAACAGGCTACCATATCCTCAGCACAAGCTAGCGTTGTCGCTGTGGCAGGGAGGGTCGCATGGGGCAGCTTCCGTGCGCAGACCATCTCATGTTGGCTCAGTAACCCACCTTCCGCTACTCCCCGCCTACTGCCTCAGTGTCTGTGTACACGCACATACACACCCTTCTTTCTCAGAGAATCACACGTAAAGGCGTAAAGGCGTAAAGCCCCTCGAAGCTGGTATTTCTGCGCAATTCCCGCCAGGGATGTCCTGGTCCCTGGCCGGGCCCTGCGATACCTTCAGCTGGCAGGTGAGATGTGGGGGCCGACGCGCTTCGGCAGGAGCGGCCGTCCCAAATCTTAAGCATACACAGATTTGCGGATGGCGCAACAGCGCTTGCGCAGCACTAGCTGGGGTTGCCTAGCGGTGTGCGATGGGACAGTGTTGGGGTTGCCTAGCGGTGCTGACTTCATGTAGCGGTGCTGACCCCTTGCTGACTTGCGCAGGCCCCGGCAGGCCCCGGCAGGCCTGCCTGCCTCCCGCTTCACCAAGTCCAGGACATCTTCCCTACCATGCATGCATGAGACCATCTGAGTGTGAGACAGCAAGAACATGGAGGTGCGGAGATCGGAAAGGCTTGAACTCGTCGTCGCGGCTGGATTCTCGACAGCAATGAGGCGTGGCGCAAAACACACGGCAGACCAGATTGACCTGAAATTCAGAGGCTTAGCCAAGTCCACCGCAACTACGTTGTTATGTAAATCGTTATTAATTACAATCAACATGAAGATCCGTGATACGCGACCGTATTAGCATTTCCTTGCGCCATTCTCCCCTTGCTCCTGCGTGAGCGTAGCTGTTCAACGCTTGGTCAAGTAATGATACTATAGACAGACTAAACGCGAACTAAATTATCGCTTGCAAGCGACTGAACGCGGATTCTGATTACAGGGCGCGCTTGGGCAGCCGAGCATTCCGATGAGGTGCCTAGAGTCTTCACAGCGCGGAGTAGCACTTGGTAGAGGCCGTGCTGCGGCGCCCTTCCGCAGGGTCCACAGCTCTGTCCGGCTTGGGGTTGTCCGTGTCGCAACCGACGACGCGGCCCTCCCCGGCCCCCAAGGTGCCTTCGTCCCGGGCCAAGAGGCTGAGGCGCGTCAGGGCATTTTCAACCGCATTGCTCCCGTGTACGATGAGGTGCGCATGCTTTACGGCAAGAACCAGAAAGAAGTTGAGACTCGTAACCCGAGAGAGTCAGCTGGGTTGGATGCCCACGGGCCCCACCACCGCGCCAGCAATACAGCTCAGGCCCCTAGTCCTTTGCAGCTGCTTTCCCGGGCGTTGTGCCCCTGAGGCTGACTGGTCTGTCCTGCTTGGACTCATCGCAGCTGAACAACAATCTGAGCTTCGGGCAGCACTGGGTGTGGAAGCAGATGACAGTCAAGTGGAGCGGCGCCAAGCCTGGAGGCAAGGCGCTGGACGTGTGCTGCGGTTCAGGCGACATCGCATTTCTACTCTCAAGGGCGGTCGGCACTAAGGGCGAGGTGGGTCGGCAATTGTGTGGTGTTTCACTGCGCTTCTAGCAAGCTGGTCGCTTAAACCGCGTGGTTGCAATGTGCGGTATGCAATGTGTTCCTGTCTCCAACGGTGAACCGGGCGTTACTGCGCCAGGGCTTTATCTAGCTTTTCTCAGTTATACCCCTCGTGTCTAAACGCTGGCGGTACTTGTACGTAACGTCCGCAAACCTCTTCGCCTCTTCGGGCAGGTGACGGGTCTGGACTTCGCGGCAGAGATGCTGGAGGACGCCTCAGCGCGGCAGGACGAGCAGAGGCGCGAGGGGACGGCGCAAGGCCGCGCCAACATCACGTGGGTTTGCTGACTAGATAATAAGGAATATCTAGAGGGGCCATGGCCAGACGGAGGATTTTGAACTGGGTGCCGGGGCATGAACATGCGGGTTCCTGTGACGGAAATGGGCATCGTGACGCTGCGAGGCCAGGTCGAGCTCGGTTTTATGACAGGTGACTGGTTGCGCAAGTTCTTTCCTAAGCACATCACGCCTCAGAAAGCATCCTGTACGTATTGTGCCTTGTTCCTCACGGTTACCTGCGATCCCCTATCACCTGGCTTTGGTCTTTTAAGGGCCGGTCCCCCCAAGCGTGTCAGGGCCGGACCCCCCCGTTCGGTTTCCACGGTCCCACCAATGCCCACCGATTCCCACCGATCCCCACCGGTCCCCACCAGGTCACACTGACGCCCTCCAGCCTCCCACGGTTTCATCGCAACCCAAGAGCTGTAAAATTGTAAACCTTCGTTACACCCGTGACATCCCGAACCCCCAGTCGGAGTCGTTCGGAGCTGCTGCACCCTTGCACAACGTTAGCCACCTGCGCCATCATGCCCGCCCAGTCCCACCCCGCCTCCGTAAAATCAGTAGCTTCCGAACCCCCGCTGCCGCAGATGGGTTCAGGGCGACGCCATGGACCTGCCCTTTGAGTCGGCCTCCTTCGACGCCGCCACCATGGGCTACGGCCTGCGCAACGTGGCCAGCATTCCCACCGCGCTCAAGGAGCTGCATCGGGTCCTCAGGCCTGGTGAGCACAGGACCGGGAGAGGGAGGGCGCAAGCACCGTAGGAGCGGTGGACAGGGGCCAGGTTACGTATGGGCGGACTGTGGCCGGCCGCTGGCTGCTTCGTGAGCTGTCAATTTGGGGTGATTACTAGCCAAGGCGGCGCCACAAGTGATATGGGCCGGGGGTAGTATGACTGGCGCCAGGCTGGCGTGGGCGGCCGCTTCTTACTGACAGGATTTGGCCGTTGCTGACCAGGCTGCGCGGTTGCTATCCTGGACTTCAACAACTGCACGGACCCCATCCCGGACGCCATGCAGGTGTGTCATGCACCGCATTCGTATTGCACATATGCATTCAGCACAGAGCTGCTGGGGATGCAGCGCGCGAAGCAGCTGTTTCCTTGACCCCAAACAAACCGGTTGCCGGGCTAGCTGCCCATGGTCCCGATTGCATGCGCAAGTGCAGTACAGCTCAAGGAAACGGATGCGTGCGCGTGTATGCGTGTACATGTATTGATGAGCAAAGGCAGGGGAAACTAAGACCGATTTTGTGATGCAGTGTGGCGCATGGAGGTACCTTGCGATACTTGCCTGACCGGGCCTGCCGAAGCACTTTGCCATACTTGCCCGAAGGTCTGGCACGCCCATGTGAAGCTGTGTGTGAAGGGAAATGAGTATGCACGTAATGCGTGTGTTTGAGCGCAGGCTTTCTTTCTGGAGCAGTTGGTGGTGCCGGCAGCACGGCGATACGGCCTTGCGGCTGAGTATGAGTACCTTCGGCCCTCCATCAAGCGCTTCCCCACCGGTGAGAGGCTGCGCTGATGTTGCAAACAGAGATGTACTTACACCAGCGCATGCGACCTCGGAAGCACTGCAGCACGCGAATGGCAAGCAACCCAGATGAGCAGAAGCTCGACGCACCTCGTTGCTCCCGCTGAGGAGCTCCAAGTATCACGTAGCTGCAGACAGGTGCTGAACTCTGCCCACGCTTCGTGTTGGCTGCAGGGCCCGAGCAGGTGCGGCTAGCGCGCGAGGCAGGGTTTGCTGCGGCGCGTCATTACCCCATCGGGTTTGACCTGATGGGCGTGCTGGTGGCAACCAAGGGCCGATGAGCAGCTGTGGGCGTGTGGCAGCAGCCGGTCACCATGATGCTGGGCAGCCGGGATGCCGGGGGCCACGACTGACGAAATGGGGGACGCAGCATTCTTGAGGAAGTGGGTTTGTGGATACCGTATTGGTCATGGCGTGGTGACGCGTGTGTGATGTTTTGCGCAGACGGCCGTCGCTAGGAGGGCGCATGCGGGAGAGGTTCGAAGCAACGTGTTGCCGTGGCTCACTGACGGCTCATTGGGCACCCCTATAGCAGGGGCGTGCTTGTCCAGGCTTGTTCCCCCACTTTCCGGGAGCGAAATTTGCACGATGTAGATGATGAATAGCGCCATCTGTGCCTTGTGGCCATGATAGGCCTCAGCAGGTGCACACGCGCTGGCACGCTCGTAGGCAGGGGGGGCTCGTAGGTGGGCACTGAGAAGCTGCTCGGCTTCAGTTGCCCGCAGAGCGCGCATGCAGTAGCTTGAAACTCTATGCTGCACAGGGACCCATCCAAGGCAAACGGCGTGACCGCTCTTTGAATGCTAGCCATAGCGGCGCCTTCCGGGTCCAGTCCTGCCGGCGGTCAGTCCCGAGGACGCTGCAAGATGGATGTGCAGGGATGACCATAGCGGAGAAGGTTGAAGGGTCCCGACAGGACACCTAGCTCCGGAACAGGCTACCATATTCGTAGCACAGCTGTTTTGTCGCTGTGGCAGCGGGTCACCCGGGGCAGCTTCCGCGCGCCGATCATCTCTGCTCAGTAAGCCACCTTCAGCTCCTCCCGCGCCTGCTGCCTCAGTCTTAGCGTACACGAGCATACACATATGCTTCTTCTACTGATATACATACCTAAAGCTACTCCTCAAAGTTGGTGTTCCTGCGCATTTCAAATAGCAAACGCCGAGTCGTCGGACGTTAGACGGTCACCACCCACCGCACCTTGCGACACAGCGCATACACGTATGTACCGCAGACCCGTCTCCGGCCTCTGAGCCACTCAGCGTAGCGGCCGCCGAGTGCGAGCCAACCCCTGCAGGTCGGTGGCTGGGCTCTTCGAGCCTGCAACTAAATAGTGTGCCTCGTAAACTTTGCAAATGTATGGGCCGACGCGTGGCCGCTTGTATTCCAAAGCGGCCGCGCCAAGCAGACCCAGTCCAGCAGGCCCAGCTGCCCGACACCAGCTTATACTGATGTAAAATGCATATGTGTTTACAGGCGACTTCGCAGCGCAGCTTCGTCGCTGTGGTTGTGAGCGCGGTCCAGGTCAACCACGGGAATGCTAGGTCTTTGGCCTCAGAGCTACTTCAACCACATAGGCGATATGCAGTATGACGAGGAGCCAGGGCCATGTCCGGACGACCGCAAGCACGAGCAGGTGGGAAAGGCAATCGACGTGTGCAGGCATCGCGACGGGTCCGTAGCTGGAGTTTGCGGGCTGCGAGGCGCAGGGCGGCTTCGAGTGGACTCTGTTAAATAACTGCAATTTGTTGTGGATGTCTGCGCAGGACGATCAGCTCGAGGAGCAGCACGGGCGCAAGCGCCAGCGGCGTGAACATCGTCGCAGCATCTTCTTCTCCACAGCCAACTCAGATTCGGAGTCGGACGGTGACGAGGAGGCGGATGAGGGAGTGGGGCTCAACGGCTTCGGGCCAGCAGGGCACCCTTGCGAGCTAGCGGTGGTCTCCGCGTGCGCTCTCAGCAAGGGGGTCCTGCTTTCGCCCATAACGCGGCGTGCCACGTCGCCGTGCTTGGCATCCACCAGCGCTTTTGTGGCAGTGCACGAGGAGCCAAACGCCTGCTTTCGCAGCTACATGGAGGACAGGTGGGAGCGCGTCAGGACGAAGGTGGCAGGCTCCTATGCGGCAAGCGAAGGGGCGGGA
Source organism: Chlamydomonas reinhardtii (assembly GCF_000002595.2). Lineage (NCBI taxonomy): Eukaryota > Viridiplantae > Chlorophyta > Chlorophyceae > Chlamydomonadales > Chlamydomonadaceae > Chlamydomonas > Chlamydomonas reinhardtii. Next base: position 1,514,000 of record NC_057005.1, on the reverse strand, counting down.
AGGTGGAGGGACACGCACGCATACTGGGAAGTATGTTGACAGTCGGAAAGGGGCGACGCAGGCCTGCACAAGAAGGGATATCACTTGCCAACAAAGCAGCGGTAATGGCATTGCCCCAGGTCGAAGCAGTGCCCAACGCGCTGTGGCAGGAGGACGCGTTGTTGACGTGGGCCTGACCCACGACTGACTTGGGCCCAAGCGCCAGACGCCTACGTAGCGCATGCGCATGGTCCCGACATGAGTGCCGGCACTTTTCCCCTTGCCCCAACCTGTGACAGGTCTGCTGCCATGACCGCGGACGGCGTCGCATACCTGGGCATCTACGACGGGCACGGTGGCATCGACGCGTCTACCTTCCTGCAGCGCCACCTGCTCAGCACAATCCAGGAGCACCTGCAGCCGGGCTGTGACGTTCACGACGCTCTTACGACCGCATACAGCGCCACCAATGCAGCTTTCCGGGCCACGGGATCCATCCAGGGCTCCACGGCAACCACAATCATTCTGAAACACAACCGTTTGATCGCAGCGAACGTGGGTGACTCGCCCGCGTTTGTGGTGAAGAAGAGTGGCGAGGTTTACTCGGTTATCCAGGAGCACAAGATTGAGGGCGAGGAGGCAGCGCGGATAGCAGCGCAGGTGAGCCGACTGCCACAACGGGTAGCAGGACACCATATACCGTATTGCTGGACACCCGACGCATAAAACCCACGAAAATAACCAAGCATCACTGACGCGAGCTCGCGGCTTGTATCCGTGCAGGGTGTTCCCATCTACCGGTCGCCAACAGGCCCCGCCTACATGGGCACCCCTGACGGCACACGCTGGCTGAACATGTCGCGCGCATTTGGCGACTTCGTGTACCCAGCAATTTCCTGCGAGCCGTACGTGTGCTCGCTGGACGTGTCAGACGGCAAGTTCCTGGTCATGGGCTCAGACGGGCTCACAGAGAAATGGCCGGTGGCGGAGGCGGCGCAGTATGTGCAGCAGCTGGCTGGCGCCGGCTGGAGCCTGCCGGCCATCTGCCGCTGCCTGGTGGAGCGAGCGCTGGCACGCGGCAGCACCGACAACATCACCTGCTGCGTGGTGGACCTGGAGGCTTACATGGTGCAAGCGCAGGAGGCGGGTGCGGCGGAGGCAGCTGCCGCGGAGGCGGAGCGGGAGGGCACCAGCGGCCCCGGTTCCTCAGGCGGTGCCGTGGCTGCGACGCCAGTGGAAGAGGCGGCGGGCGAGGCGCCGGCCGCTGCGGCTGGCGACTGTGAGGCTGCCAGCGCCGCGGCTGCCGCTGCAGCCGCGCTGGAGCCGCTGCGCCACTCGCCAGATGACGAGCTGGCGCCCGAGGAGTTTGAGCAGTGGCAGCTGCGGCGGCAGCAAGAGCAGCAGCATTTGCAGACACCGTGTGGTGGGAGGTACAGCGGCACGGCGGCAGATGATGACCTGGTTTGCCACGAGACGCCAGCTGAGGAGCAGGGCCGTGAGCCAGCTGGCGCGCAGCAGCAGCAGCAGCAGGTGCCTGCGCTCGCGCTTCCAGGCGATGTGGGTGAACCAAGCCCTGCTGTTGCAGAGGCAGCCGCTGGCAATTCGTCGCCAGCGGCGGGGGATACGGACGATGTCGTTGTGGTGGCGGCAAGCCCGTGCGAGTCCGGATGCGCCGGCGGTGAGGAAGGCAGCACCGCTGGGGTAGGAGCAGGCAACACGCCAGAGCCTGAGGCTGCAGGCTGTGCAACTGCAGCGCTGGGCGGGGCCTCATGAGCGACTGCCAGTTCCTGGGTTACTGCCTGCGCTGGACTGTGAACTGCAGAAACTGTACCTGTATGCAAAATGCCTATATTAATAGTGGGATGCAGTGCGCATGTACACAGTTTGAGGGTGTGGAGAGGACTTATGCAAATGTGGCCTGGATGGGGTGACGGCGGGCTACGTGATTCCGGTCGGCAGTCCCGTGTCGACAGTGAAGAACGGAGCGGATAGTAAGAGTGCTGTCGTGGCAATTTAGCGTCGGGCGCGGACACGCACGCATTCTCTTCCACGTGATCCACATCCTGCTGGGGTAAATGTGTGTGATGAGTGGCATGTCTTGGCATGCCAAGACTGAAACGCAACTTGGGCAGCCGTTGAATGGCGGTGGGCATGTCAGAACGGCAGTCGATCTGCTAATACAGATATGGGTCAAACCTTGGACCATACATGGTATGCGCAATTCCATTCTTTCGAGTTCGTGTGCGCGAGGTTGCAATACCGCAGCAGCAAGCACTATGAGTGTGGAGTGATAACGACGTGTACCGTGAGTTTACCTGCGGTAGGACATGACGAGTCTCCAGGCCAGGACCCAGACTGTTTGCCTTCACTTCAACGACGCGACGCAGGGAGGACTGCGGGTGCATGCCGCAGGCTGACATGACAGGCTTCGCATGACCATGCATGATCGGTGTGCTGCAACTTTTGTTTGACCGTCTGCTGCTGCATGTGTTCGTGAGTGCACTTCCCTATGACATGATTTCGTTCTTCCCATCAATGAGAAGCATGGAATCATGCTGTTCACGCAATTTATGTTTGCATACACCCGATGGTGGTCTGGAATCTGGGATCAGGCCGCTTCCGCTGGCAAGGGTGCTGTAATCTACACTGTGCATGCAGATTCCACGACACAAACATGTGCCAGGAGCAGGGCGGGTGCGACGGAGGTTGAAAGAACAGCAGCGTCAGAGTGGCAGGCTACTCAGCACATCTGGGCTACACCAGCGCTCCCCGCCAGCACCACTTGCCTACCGCGGACAACGTGCATGAGCGGCGCTACTAGCCGGTCCGAACGCATAGTTTGCCTGCCGCTGAGTCACACGCCTTGGCGTCACAACCTGCCAGCTACCGTCGGTACAGTAACAGCGCGCGAACGACGCACCAATGCCTTGTCCCTTCTTGCTACGCATTTATGTGGGCACGGGTGGGAGCCACACACATCGGGACTACGCTTTCCTGCCCCCTGCCATGTTCCATCACGAACACGCCTTGGCGTCAGGGGATCAGTCTGCGCCGAACATTCCGGAAAAGGGGTGGGCAGGATCCAGCTAAAACCACTCGCCCTTTGAATTAGTTCTGGTAGTGTCAGTGAAACATTTTATCAAGTTTAGACGCCTTTAACTCTGTAATAAACGTGCAACGGTCACGAGTAGCTAAAACAATTGCCATTTCCAGCGGCGTCGAAACAATGTCTTCAACTACAGCTGCTCCCGCAAGAAGCAAACGGGGCAAGCGGAAACTTGACCAGGCTGTCGAGCAGGAGGAGAAGGCGACGGCTGGCGGCCCTGCACATCCCGGTGACGAGGCTGCTCCCCCGACTGCACCTGCACCAAGGCTCCCGCACAAATTCAGGCAGCTGGATAAGCCTGCCAACCTGGAGGCGATGCTGAAGGAGGAGAAGGCTGGATGTGTCACGGCAGTAACTTTCGGGCGGGATTTCGGCATCCGGGACGGCCACTTGGAGCAGCTTGCGCTGGCGGCAGGGCCTCAGCTCACGGAGCTGCGCCTGGGCTCCTCTGACACCGGTGACGGTGTGTACCTCACAGGTGCGCAATTGTGCGTTTCTTCGCGTACAGGGGATGCGGATGGTGTTACCATATCCTTTGCGTACCTCTCAGACAACCGTGCCAGCTGTGTGCCCAACTCTTGTCCTTGCCCACGCACCCACCCGCCCTACCTGCAATTGACAGACGCCGCAGTCGACATCATCGTGCGCCGCTGCAAGAATCTAGACGTGCTGCAGCTGGCGTCCTGCACTGGGATCAGCAACAAGGCCTTCGCTGCCATCTGCAGCGGCCTGCCCAAGCTCCGAGAGCTGCACGTGACCGGGCACGACAAGAGCACAGGTGCACGACCTGGTCACGGGCGAGCGACACAGCATGCGTGATCTATGCCGGTCGACCCTGACTTCTGGTTGCACGCACATTCTACTACGGTATCACCGGCCCCGGGTTTGCTGCTTGTTTTCCGCGTCAGCACCCCCAGCACGTGTGCGCGTGCACGCAGGCCCACATGCTTAGTGCAGCCGTTACCCCTGTGCCCCGTCAGCCCCGTGCTCCGACGCGTCTCCCATCTTCCGCAACCGCCCCTGCCTTACTTGTCCCGCCCAGGCGCACTCAAGGGCAAGGCGCTGGACCCGTTGATCCAGGGGGCGCTCCCCAACCTGCGGCGCCTGTACATCACTGACCAGGGGGTGGGCTATGATGCGGTACAGCGGCTGATCAAGAAGCGCGGCAAGACGCTGCAGGTGCGGCCATGGGGACAGGGGAGCTGCTGGGAAGCTGTGGGGTTGGGGGACGTACCGTGTCGGATTTTGCGGAGTTGCGGGCAGGGCTTCAGGTGCACGGTGTACGGGTATGCTTTTGGAAGGGTCTGCCAAGTGATGCCGTGCTGTGGGGCCCTGGGTGCGGGTGGATCCTTGCAGTGGCTTTTTCGTGCCAAACAAAAGCCCTCTGCCCTTGCCAAATTGTACAATACACATGCGTGCGCACCCGCAGGTGCAGTCCGGCGAGACGGACGACGATGATTCGTTTGCGTATGGAATGGTGATGAGCATGCAGGGCCGTGGGTATGGTGACGGGCTGTACGGCAACATGCGCTGGTAGGGGAGTTATAAACCACCAGCCCCAAGGCAGGGAGGAAAGGGCGGGCTGCTCAGCTGGGGTAGCGGAGGGGGGCTGCTGAGGCGTGTGGCTGGCAGCAGGGCGCCACGTGAGGGTACGACGAGGGCCACTGACGCCCCCTCGGAGCTGTACGTCTGTTGGTTAGTGATTCCGGTTAAGGACAGGGTGATTTGCACATCCTTGTGTGGTGTACGAAATGTGGCTTGAAATGTAGCATGCATGCTACATTAGAGGACAGGAGCCTGGCGTTCTTTTGCTAATGCCGGAGGCTAGCTGCTCTTCCATGTTGTCTATTTACAGTTGCAGCGTTTTTCGTGTGCTGGTTGTATTTGTGGTGGCAAATGTGAACCTTAAGGTGGCCATGAGCGGCAACAGTGACGAGGCGAGGAACACAATGTTACATCCATGAGATGCATGTACCCATACGTCTGACTAACACGCGACCATGCAACCACCAGTTCCCCACACCCGTCATCAACCGGCTGCCGCACAGCAGCCCGACTCGGCCTTCATATGCATTTAACGCACACCCAGCCATAGCTCACTTTGATCACTTGCAGGTGTCTTCCCACGGTGTCTTCTCATGCTCAGGCTAGCTAACCCGCTGCTAGCGCTGGTCCACGGGTCTTGGTCACCGGATAAATATAGTAAGACTAATGATATGAAGTTAGACCACCAGTAAGCCATTCGATTCAGAAGTCCCATCAAAGCACCGCCTTCAGCGTGCTGCACATGTACCAGTCCTTCATTGCGCCGCCCAGCCTAACGCCCGGTAAGGTACAGTCTTCGTTCAATACTTTGTTCAGCACAGCAGCAACTTGGTTTAACGTTTCTTCATCCTGTTGGTGTTGCCCTTCATAGCCGCCGACATCTTGGCCTTGGTGGCGGCGGTGCGCTTCTTGCCCTTCCAGCTGGCGTCCTGAAGCCACGCCTTCACCGCCTTCGCGTCTAGGGCAGCCAGCTGGTGGCTGCAAGTGCGCAGAGACATGTTTGTAATTGATTGTAATCAGTATCCGCCAGATTGGCGTGTTCACTGCTGCTGCGATTGCCGAGTGGCCGCGCGTTGCTTTGGATAGCGGGACAGTGACGGGTGCGGACCGCATTGCAGTTCCCCACACCCGTCATCAACCGGCTGCCGCACAGCAGCCCGACTCGGCCTTCATATGCATTTAGCCTACCGTGAGATGCAGGTGGTGCACCATATCTCTGCATTTCGTAACCATCGTCCTTACATGTCGCGGCGGCTGCCTGGTCCGCCGCTGCCTGCGCCCCCGCCCGCGCCTCCGTGTATCATGTAAAGCTTGCACATATGCTAAGCGCGGCCAGTCACTGCAGCCATTGCAGCCGCCAAGAGCGCACTCCAAGCACGCCTGGCTCCATGGCTGGAGCTATCGTAGTACGGTATCACCCACACGTGATAACGCAACCAGACGACGTATCGACATTAAATGTGCGCACGTGTACCAAGAGATATCAATAAGCACCACATTCACATTGCTGCAAATTTGTTTTGGAAAGTCAGGCATCTCCCACCCCAGTCCTTGGCAACTCTTTCGTGTGGGCATAGGCACGGCCAGTACGGTACTCGCCGCAGCCTTGCTCACCACTCCTTCGAGTCCACTGCCTTTTTGTCTTCTGCACCTCGTACCCATCATCAGCCCCTCTGACTAGCTGAGCGTGCGTGTGCGCCGCTTGCGGTTCACTGCCTATCCAAGCATACGGCTCACTGTGTGCCCGAGGGCCCAGCGCCGGCCGCCGGCGCATTGGCTGCCGGCGACATGCTGCCCAAGCCCGCGATTGCGCCCGCCCCTGTGGGCGTCATGCCAGGACTCATTGCCGTACCTACTCCGCCGTACTGTTGCAGTTGTTGCTGCTGTAGTGCCGCATAATACGCAGCGTACTGCTGCGCGTACGCCGCCTGATCGTACTGCGCCGCAGGGGCGGCGGCTGCAGTAGGGCTGGCGGCGACGGCGCCTGCTGACGCCCCCATGCTGGCGGAGCCATGAGCAAAGGAGCCAGCGCCCGCGGTGCCGTACATGGCCGCGTACTGTTGCGCGTATTGGGCGTACTGCTCCGGCGTGTACTGCTGCTGCTGCTGTTGCGCAGCAGCGTACTGCTGAGCGTATTGAGCGTACTGCGCTGGGGTGTACTGCGCCGCTGCCGGCGAGTACGGCGCCGCCACGTACGCCGCCGCCGCCGCCGGCATGCCCGCCGTACCGTACGCCCCCATTGCTCCGTAGCCGGCAGGTGACATGGGCGCCAGTGAGGCGGCGCCGCCAGGCCGCGTGGACAGCGGCCGCAGCAGCGCCTCTAGGCCTGACGACTGAGTCGCGGCGGCGCCACCAAGGGTCGTGAACGCGCCGCCGGTTGCCGCCAGCGTCGCCGCGGTGGCGGCGGCGTCGGCTGCGGAGCGCGCGTCGGCGGCCTTGCCCTTCCACCGGTTGGCGAAGGATTTGGCGCCCGCCGCGTTGAGCAGCGTGAGCGGGTTGACGGTCTGGTGGTATTCGGGGCGGTCATCTGAGGAGCCGAAGAAGGCGTTGGGCGCGGAGGGCTTGGGCACCATGTCGCCATACCGGCCCTTGGGCCCCTCCCGTCGCGGCGCCATAGGGTCCATGGCCTGCATCGCCGCCGCCTCCTTGCCCGCCGCCGCTAGCTCCTTGTTCGCCGCCGCCTTCTCCGCCGCCTCCTTGGCGGACAGCGCGAAGCGCAGGCGGCCGCCCGGCAGGCCGCTGGCGCTCTTGGCGCGGCCCACGCTGCGGGCGCTGTTGGCGCGGCTCGCGGCGCGACTGACCGCCTCCGCGCCCTCCTGCGCGCCGCCCAGCAGCGCCGCCGCCGCCGCCGCCAGCGCATTGCCCGCGATGCGGCGGGCGCTGCCGACGCGGCTGGCTGCGGCGCTGGCGCCCGCCTCGCCTCCGGCTGCGCCAGCTGCGCCAGCTGCGCCAGCTGCGCCGGCCTCGCTACCCGCCTCGCCTCCGGCGCTGGCCTGCAGGTTGGTTCGGCTGGCCTTGCGGGCAAACATGGCCGAGAACAGCACCGCTGCGGACTTGCTGCGCCCGTCCACCTCAATCTCGCCGCTGCCGCCAGCACCCGCACCCGCGGCCTCGTCGCCGGCCTTCTTCTCCGCGCCCGCGGGTGCCGCGCCCTTGGCTGAGGCCGGCCGCGACGCGGGCCGTGACACGGGGCGCGAGGCGGCGGGGCTGGCGGCGGCGGAGGTGGCGGCGGAGGGCATGACGGAGGTGCCGCGGCGGCTGATGCCGTCCTCGGGCGCGATGCGAACGCGTGTGGCGATGGATGCGGCGCGCAGGCCCATGACCCGGTGCACCAGCGACACGGCGTCCTGCTTCTTGAGAGCCTCCATATCCTGTGTGGGGTGGGAGGGGGGGAAGGGAGTGGGTGTGTGTGTATGTGTGTGTGTGTGTGTGTGTGTGTGTGCGTCTGCGTGTGTGTGTGTAGGGGGAGTTTGGGAGAGCCGCAGGGGGCATGTAAGAAGGAGAGGCGAGGTTGCAGGCTGCGGTGCTTAGAGGAAGGGAGGCGTAGGATCCAGGCTGCTCCCCTAGCCCGCTATCTACGGGCACACCCGGTCAATCGCGGAAACCGAGATGGCATTCACGCGCTAGCACACCTGTATGACATTGTGACGCACCCCCCCCCCATGGTCTACCGTCTACCACTTCCTGAACTAATCATGAATGTAACCCCCACCCGCCCCCTCCCACCGCCCGCGCACCTGCACGTCCTCCAGTGCGTCCAGCCGCAGCAGCTCGGCGTTGAAGTGCTCGCCGCGCTGCCGCAGCACGTCCACCAGCGGCACGCCGCTGTAAGCGGGGGAGAGAAAGAGAGCAGGAGCAAAGAGGGGAAGAGGCGAATGAGGAGGCACGTCAGATTGGCACCTAGGCGCTAGCATGGGGGGTCTAGAGTGGAGAAGGGTGGCAAGTAGCATCAAGCTTGCTGCAGTTGCAGCGGCTGCTTATTGAATGCGACAGCTCGGCAGGGGCACGCGGCCGGCACACCTGTAGGCGTAGTGGTGCAGCGCCGCCGCGGCCTTGATCAGGCTTGTGGCGGAGGCCACTGCCGAGATGAGGTACACGTGCGGCGGGATGACGAAGCCGGAGCGGTACGACACCATGTAGAAGGTGGACTGCGGGATGGGGTGGGGTGGAGATGGAGGTGGAGGTTGCGGCGATGGGGGCAGTGGCAGGTGTCATTATGATAACTTGGGTCAGTGCTGTTGGGGCAGGCTGCGACCAGTTGCGCAAATACACGATGCAGGATTAGGCCAAACCCCCAGCCCCCACGCTTTGGCCATCCAGCCCTCTCCACCTAGCTGCGCCGCACCTGCACAATGCCTTGCAGCAGCGCGTTGGCGAAGGGCTCCAGCAGCAGCTTCATGCGGAACACGCGCAGGTTTGGCGCCAGGCTGAAGCAGCCGGGGCGGCCGCCGCAGCACAGTAGCGCGAAGCCGCGGATGGACTTGTTGAACAGCTCGGGCGAGCCGATGATGAAGGCGCAGATCTGTAGGGAAGGAGGGGAGGCAGAAGAGGTGTGTTAAAGAGCACAAGGAAAACATTACGCGTAGGACAGTGTATGCGATGCAGAATTACGGCCGCGGAAGGTGTGTGTGTGTGTGTGTGTGTGTGTGTGTGTGTGTGTGTGTGTGTGTGTGTGATTGTGTGTGTGTGTGTGGGGGGGGGGGGGTCGCAGCTAGGGATGAGAATAGGGAACACCAAGTACACGGGCGTGTGTGGGCAGGGTTCCAGGCATGAGGAGTTAGAGGATGGCGGTGCTGGAATGGGGTTGGTGGGGGCAGCGGGAGGGGTTCTGCAGGAGGACTGTACCCATGCACAGGGAGCACGGCAGCATGCTGTCACCAAGGTGTAAGCATAAGTGCAACCCCACACTCCATCCACACCCCACCCACACACCCGCCCCCACTCCTGCCACGCTTCCCCCCCCCCCCGCCCGCACTCGCGCCACGCCCCTCACGCCACGCCACGCACCACGGTGGCGACGTCCCAGCCCAGCTCGTACGGCACTCCCAGCGGGAAGGTCAGCAGCCCCGCAATCCAGGAGACCTTGGTGCTGAATCCCCACGCCACGTGCAGCCGAAGGACCCAGCTCAGGCTGAAGAAGATCACCAGCACCAGGCCCACCACCACCGGCGGCGCCGCGTTGAAGTTGGGGCTGACGTAGGCGCCAATGAAGTAGGCATCTGAGCCAATGGAGAAGAGGTAGATGAGCGCGCCGATGCGCGGGGACAGGAAGTCCCAGGCCAACCAGTAGTAGAAGCACACGTGTTCCAACGGGTGCCGCTGCACCTTCTCCTTGTTGGCCTTGGGCGCTGGCGCCGGCGGCGGCCCCACCGTGATCAGCTGCGGCTCCGGCGGCGCGGTGGCGGCGCCGTCGCCGCTGCTGTCGCCGCTGCCGCGGCGGCTGCGGTCCCAGGCGCCCCTGTGGCTGACGGACAGTGCGGAGCCGGGCACCAGCGCCCCCCCGTCGCGTGTGGAGCGAGTGGAGCGGACAGATTGGGAGCGGCGAGCCAGGCTGGCGGCGCGGAACCGCTCGTCGTCGCTCTTGGGGGTGCCGGCGTCGGAGCCGCGGCCGAAGCCGCCGCTCTCCGAGGAGCGTGCGCTGGCGCCGGCGGCGGCTGCTGCCGCGGCGTTCGCGGCTGCGGCTGCGGCCACCGCCGCCGGCACCGGCGCCGACGGCGCCACCGGTGCCTTGGGTGTCGTCGGCGTCGGCTCCGCCGCCGCGGCTGCGCCGGAAGCGGTGATGGTGGCTGCCGCCGCGACCGCCGCGTCCGCAGCCGTCGGGGTAGATGCGGGCGCCTCCGGCGCCGCATGGGCCCCGGCGCCGCGCGGCGCCTTGGGCGGCTTGTGCGCGAGCTTGCCCGAGGCCTCAGGCGACGGCGGCGCGTGGTCCTTGCCCACTGACATCACCCGGCCCAAGGCCGGGTTGATGGACACCGGCGGCGGGTGGGGCGGCGGCGGCGGCGGCGGCGGCAGGTGCAGTTCCTCGCCAGATGCAGACGCGGCGCTGTCGCTGCGGCGGCCCGCCGCCAGGCTGCCGCGGCCGCCGCCGCTGCCCGGCCGGCCCGCCGCCAGGGAGCCGCCCGACGGTCGGTCCGCCATGGCGGCGGCGGCCACGTCAGCCGCGCTGACGGCGGGCATGCCCGCCGCCGACGGCACGACGTCGTCGCCCGCCTCCGCCGCCTCCGCCGCCACGGCGGCGGCGGCGGCCTCCTTGGCGGCGGCGGCGTTCGACAGGCCCTTCTTGGGCCTGCTGCGGCCGCTGTGGATGCCCGGTACTGGCTTCGGCCCGTCCTTGCCCTCCATCATCTCAGCGTCACTCATCCTGCGGTGCGGTGGTAGTGCACCGGAGCCGCCGCTGCCCGCGAACGACGGCGCCGAAGGCGCCGGCGGCTCCGCCACCGCCGGCGGCTCCGGCGACGGCGTGGTGGCTCGCAGGTGCGGCTGGATGCCGTTGTGCCCGGGCGTGGGCTGCAGCTCGGGCGGCAGCCCACCCATGTTGGACATGTGGCGTGCTGCGCCGCTGGCGCCGCCCAGCAGCCCCGCCAGCGGGCCGGCGGGCTGCCCGGTGAAGGAAGGCCGCGAGCGCGCCACCGCCGCCGCCGCCGTGCTGCTCAGGCCGCTGCCGGCGGAGCCCTCGCCCGCCAGCTCGTTGTGCTGGAACTGCTGCGACATGCGGCGGCCGCGGCGGCCCGGCGGCGTCATCTGGCGGCCGCCGGTGGTGAAGGAGCCGGCGCCAGAGAAGGAGCTGCCCTGCAGCGAGGCCACTAGGCCCAGGTCACGGCTCATGGGGCGTAGCATGGCCGGCCCCGTGCCGCCGGGCGCAGGCACGGGCATAGGCAGCACCTGCGACTGGCTGGGCGGCCGGCCCAAGCTGCTGCCGCCGCCCGCCGCCGGCCCGGCGGCGCTGTTGCTGCTGCCGTTGGTGCTGGAGGCGAGCAGCGCCCGCCGGCCGCCGCCGACGGCGGCGGCGGCGGCGGCGGCGGCTGCCGCGCTCGGCACGGAGCTGGTGGAGGCGCCGCCGGCGAGGCTGTCTGCGCGGCTGGTGGCGCCGCTTTGTGCGGCGACGGACTTGCCGCTGGGCCCGCCCTTCAGCGCATGCAGCCCGTACTTTTTGGACGGCGACGTTGGCATGGCGGCGGAGGCGGTGCCGCTGCCCTTGCCGTATGACTGGTCCAGGGTGGGCGAGGACGGCTCGCTGCCGAGCTCGGGCACCGGCAGCCGCGGCCCCGTGTGGATGACGGAGGCGGTGCGGCCGGTGGCGGCGGTGGGCGGCGTCACGTCGTCGTGATCAAGGCCGCCCGTCTTGAGAGAGGCAATAGGCGTGGTGACGTCCGGACGGACGCCGGGCGCCGCCGCAGGCATCGGCGCCATCAGGCTGCTGCGCCCGCCGCTGCCGGACGGCGTGGCGGCCGGCGGCGGCGGCTGCACCACCGCCGCGGCCGCGGCCTCGGCCGGCGGCGTCGCCGGCGCGCCAGCCGGCCGGGCTCCACTGCGGCTGCCGCCTGTGCGCGCGAGCAGAGCCCTCAGGCCGCCGCGCCCGCCGCCGCCACCGCCGCCACCAGCAGGAGCCCCGCCGGTGACAGACGCGCGAGCCGCCGCCGCCGCGTCGTCCTCCGCCGCCTCGGCCACTGGCCCTGCACCAGCACCCGTGCCGGCCACAGGAGTGGGGCTGAAAAAGGCACTAGGGCCGTGGCTCGACAAGCCGGCCTTGGGCGTCCCCGGCCCTGAATCGGCCGCCACACTAGCGGCGCGGCTTGCGAAGGCGCTGCCGCGGCCCCAGCCCAACACCCCATCAGCCGTCAGCGACGCGCGCGACCGCCCCGGCAACATTTGCTCCGGCGACGGCGCCGGCAGCGTCGTCAACGGCTGCAGCGGCGGCAGCGTGCCGCCGGCGCCTGCCGCGCCCCCCGCCGAGGCGCCAGCCGTCATGCTCTTGCGCGACAGGCCAACCGCCCAGCCGTCGGCGCCCGCCTTGGACGGCTCCGCCGTCGGCGCCGCCGTACTTGCAGCGGCCGTCTCGCCGCCGTCAGCCGCCGCCGGCTGTGCAGACGGCCGCTCGCTACCCCCCGCACCCTCTTCCGCATCGTCGCCGCCGCCAGCGAAACGCACGCCGCCGCCGCGCTTCTTCATGCTCTTTCCCACGCCCAGGCCGCCCGCGCGCACCGACTTCTCCCCGCCCTTCTCCGCCTGCTCCGCGCCCGTGTCTGCGCCGCCCTCATCCTTGTCGCGGCCCGCCAATATGCCGCGGCGGCTGGGGTCCTTGCGAGCCACGGATTGCAGCCGCTCCAGCAGGCGCGCTGCGAAGGAGGGGCCGGAGGCGGCGGGGCCCTCGCCGCCCTCGTGGTGGTCGCCGTCGTCGTCATCCAGGTCCATGTCATACCCGTGCTCCTCAAACTCCTTGTCTCTGTGCGTGTTTTGGAAGAAGCACAAGGGAAGGAGTGGCTTGTAGATACCAGCCCAAACGAAAGCAAATCCAATGCAATAGAGCGAGGAGGAGAAGGTATGCAGGTAGCATTGAGTGGCATGGTGGACACAAAGGACGGGGTGTGAGTGCGACGGGGGCACATCCACGAGCCACCGTATCACCCAGCCGCTTGACATTCCTTTCCATAGCCTTGGCTTTTCGGCTTCCCCCTTTTCCCAAACCCCGCCCACCGGCCCCTTCCCTGACGCTAGCGCCAGTGCGCGCCCACCTCCTCTGCCAGTAGTAGTAGAGCGGCACGGGCGCCAGCATCGCCACCACCACCACCATGACCGGCAGCCACAGACCCAGCACCGGCCGCAGCAGCACAGCCACGTTCCTGTTCAAATACACACGTGTGTGTGAGCGTGTACCGTACGCGTGAGGGTGTGTGAGCGTGTGCGCGTAAGTGACGGTAGTGCTAGCGCCTTTCCGCGCGTTCGCCCTGGCCCCTCTCACCTCGCCCCTGCGGTATGCCTTCCCTCTCCCTCTCCCTCTCCCTTCCCCTTGCTCCCCTCCGTTCTCCATGGACGGCTACCCCAACCGTCGCCTCTGCTTGTGTTCCGCTAATTGAGCTTAGTCTAACTGGGCTGGTGCTTAAAACCTCCCCCCCTTATTTTGGGCTGGTGATTACAACCTCCCCCCCTTATTTTGGGCTGGTGCTTACAACCTTCCCAATACCCCCCTGCGCCCACCTGTCGTAGCACCACTCCTCCGGCCGCGGCAGCCACTCCAGCTCCCCAGGCACGGGCGCCGGCCCCGCCACCCAGGCCGCGAACTCCGCCATGAGGCCGTACAGCGGGGCCACGGGCGCGGAGGGCGTGCCGGGCGGCGGGAAGTGGGGGTCCGAGGTGTTGGCGGAGCGGGTCCACAGCCCGCGCCCCAGCGACAGCGAGTCGATGGCGCCGTGCAGGTCGCGCGCGGGCGCCGCCTCGCCCTGCTGCTGGTAGGCGCGGTAGGACTGCGCATGGCAGAGTGTTGCGGGAGATGAGATGAACAGAATAGCATGGTAAATGTAGGTCTAGAGGTGAGGAGCTTGGGAGGTGCGAAAGGGCTGGCGGTGTCCGCACTGACCCCCGCCCGTGTGCACGCAACCGCCTCCTCCTCCTGAACTTGAGCTGCTCTGTACTGATACCCCCCTCGGCTCAACCCAACCCAACCCAACCCAACTCAACCCAACCAAACCAAACCCAACCGAACCCAACCCAACCCCACACAACTCAATCCAGAGCCGGCCCCCTCACCCCACGCTCTCACCCTGAAGATGTCGCATATCTCCGGCAGGTCCTCCTGCGTCACCTCCGGCCGCCGCACGTTGACCAGGCTGAGGCGGCCGTCCAGCACCGCCGCCATGAGCGTGGCCCACAGCGCGGCGCGCGGGAAGCCCGCCAGCACCACCTGCTCCGGCTCCAGCACCACCTGCGTGCCGGCAGTCTGGAGGAGGAGGAGGAGGATGGGGCAGGGGGAGGAGGAGGAGGTTGGTTGTGACGTGAGAGAGCGCAGCGGGTGGAAACAGCTTGCCGTACCAGTTGCCAGCGAGGCAAGGTGCAGGAGAAGGGCAAGGAAAGATCCTCCCACAAGGCCCATCCCCCGAAAGTCTTGGTTTCGTTGGACCGCCCAACACACGCACCCAGTCCGGCAAACACCCATATTGATGGCAGGTGCCGCGCGCAGCCCGCCCACACCCGGTCACACCCGCACACCTTGGCCACCCGCAGCAGGTCGGGCCAGGAGATGCCCCGGATGGTGCCGTACAGGCCGGCATTCTCCCGCAGGTCCAGCCGCACCATGCTGCCCACGCCACTCCAGTCGGTGGGCACCTTGCCCTGTGCGTGTGTGGGTCGGTGGCAGCAAGGGCATTAGTTCTGAGTTGCATCGTGGGCGTGTTTGGGTGTATTGCCGGACGATGAAGGACATGAGCCCGCATTTCCACAGTTGGCATATGGTGCCGTTTGAAGGCGCGCGCTAGCAGAAGCCGTCACGTCAAACCTTACTTGTTTCCCCTTAAACACACACACACACACACGCACACACACACACACAGACACACACACACACACACACACACACACACACACACACACACACACACACAGCCCTCCTGGCAACTCCTGGGCTTTCGTATATATATTGTATATATCTTCTCTCGCCCTCGATCTTTCACTCGCCCTCTCACCGTGAGCTGGTTGTAGGACAGGTCCAGCTCCGCCACCGCCAGGTTCAGCCAGGCCTCCGGCAGCGTGCCCGACAGCTGATTGCCGCCCAGCAGCAGCGAGTGCATGCCGCGGTACCGGGCCGGCTTGCCGGGAGGCGGAGGCGAGGGAGGCGGGGGCGAGGCGCTGCCGTCCGAGGTGCCGATCTGCTGTAGCCGGCGGCTGTTGCTACTGCCTTGGCTGCGGCTGCTGCTACTGCCGTCCTCGTGACGCTCCAGGCCGTCGGCAGTCAGGCCCAGCCAGTGGGCATGCTCCTGCAGCTGCTCCCAGCGGTTGTCGTCGGCGCGGCTGCTGCTGCTGCTGCGGCCGCGGCTGCTACTGCCGGCGCCCAGGCGGCGGCGGAGGCCGTAGTAGTCGGGGCGGTTGGTGAGGCCGGAAGGAGTGCCCAGGTTTGTGGCCCAGCTGGCAGGCAGCGTGCCGTTCAGGTTGTTGCCTGCGGGCACGAGCAGCGTAACGCATCAGTCCTAGCTACCTCGGTGTTTCTCCTCCTCTTCCCCTTTACTTCCGGCCTCTCTGCACCCACCCACCTGACCCCGCTCGCCCCCTCCCGCCTCCGCCCTTCCCGCCTCCGCCTCCTGCCCCGCACTGCCAGCCTCACCCGACAGGTCCAGCACCACCGCCGTCTCCAGCAGCGTCCAGTTGTCCGGCAGCGGCCCGCTCAGCCCGTTGTAGCTCAGATCCACAACAAGCGCCGAGTGCAGATAGAAGCGCGGCGGCAGGCCGCCAGCCAGCTGGTTGCGGGACAGGTTCCAAAACAGGCACGGGAAATCAATGCCGGTGAAGGGCCCGGGGCCAGTGCCGTTCACGTGGTACGGCGTCAGCACGGAGCCGTTGGGGAGGAAGCCGGAGATGGAGTTGTTGGACAGGTCGAGGGAGACCAGGTTTGACACGGGCATGCCGTCCCCGAGTAGCAGTGGGTCCTGCAGCACGTCCACGCCAAGGCGGCCGCGCAGCCCGGCGCCGCTGGCGGACAGGTGCGACATCCTGCGTTTGATAATACAAGGCGTGTGTTCATGGGTTATAGCAGGAGGGTTCAGGGGGCGCACTACAAGGACGCGACAAAAGCGGGTGAGAGGAAGGCACCGGCGCTAGCTTGCTTATCGGCGCGTAACATGCCATCCAGAGCCCACCCATCCTTGGGCTCCACACCAGCGCATACTCAATACGATGATACCCAATCTTGCACTCCCTCCCAGCCCCGCCCCCGCCCAGCCCCGGCCCACCGCACCTGTACGCATCGTAGCCGTACGGCGTGCACACCGCTGCCACGGCCGCCGGCATCACACTGAAGCCGCCGAACGCCGACCCAAAGAGCTCCCCCAGCGACCGCGGCGGCGCCGCCATCGGCGCGGGCGGCGGCGGCGACGGCACGCCCGCGCCGCCGGGCGGATAGAACGCGGTGCGCGGCACCGCGTGCGCTGTGAGGTCCAGGCAGTAGGTGTTGTTGAGGTTGAACAGCAGCACCCAGTCAATGGAGTTGGGCGCGGGCGGCGGCGGAGGCGGAGGCGACACGCGGCGGTTGGGCGGCGCGGGCGGCGGCGGCGAGTAGACCCGCAGGTCCACGTCAATGGCGGCGCGGCGGCTGTAGCCCGACAGCACGTCCAGTGCGGTGGAGGCTGGCGCGCCGCACGGCTCCGTGGGGCACAGCACGCGCCGCAGCGCCTGCAGCGGCTGCGGGTCGCCCAGCGCGATGGTGAGCCGGCGTTGTAGGTCGTAGGCGCCGCCGGCGCGGCCCACGGTTGCGTCGCTGAGGAAGCGGTCGCAGCTGAGGTGTGTGTCGAAGCCGGAGGGCGAGGCCGGTACGTCCACGGGCGAGGGCGTGGTGGTGGCGGCGCAGCGGAAGGAGGTGGCGGCGAGCGGGCGCGAAGGCGCCAGCTCCACAGGCCGACAGCGAGCCAGCGAGCTCGTGTCGAACGTCACCAGGGGCTCGGCGCCCTGGGATACCATGGCAATGGTGCCGTTGCTGTCCATGGTGGCGTTGCAGGACAGGAGGATGGGCGAGCCCTCGGGCAGGGCCGCAGCCCCGGTGGAGGCGGCGGGCGGCGCGGAGGAGGAGGAGGAGGAGGAGGAGGAGGAGGAGGAGGAGGAGGAGGAGGAGGAGGAGGAGGAGGAGGAGGAGGAGGAGGAGGAGGGCGGCGCGGAGGAGGAGGAGGCGGCGGATGAGGGCGCGAGCGTGGTCACCACGGTCTCGTTGAACATGGTGACGGTGGTGACGGTGCCGTTGGCGTCTGTGACGTTCACGCGGTAGGGCGTGCGCACCACACGCGACACAGTGGCGCCGGGCACGGCCGCGGCGCACAGCAGCTCGGTGCCGTTCACGGCGTAGGGCCGCAGGTCGCCTGGGAGCAGGCCGCCCACGCGCTTGCGGCCCTGTGGCTCGCAGGCCATCGCGGTCAGGTTGATGGGCGCCGAGTTGCTGATGTTGCAGCGCAGCGTCACGGTGATGGGCGCAGGCACGATCTTCGGGACAGCTTCGAGGAAGGCGAGCTGCTGTGAGTCGGCCTCCGCGTTTAGAAGCTTGGAGGCATTGTAGAAGGCGGCGGTGCGGCTGGAGGGCGCACGCCCCGGCATCATGACAGGGCAGCCGTAGGGCGAGGGCGGCGGTGCGGGCGGCGGCGAGGGCGGGGAGGGCCAAGGTGGAGAGGGAGGGGCGGGAGGCGGTGGCGGCCGGGGTGGGGGCGAGGGAGGGGCCGGTGGGCGAGGAGGCGGCGCGGGCGGTCGCGGGGGCCGGGGGGGAGGAGCTGGGGGCGAGGGAGGGGTTGGAGGTGGCGCCGGGGGGGAGGGCGGCAGGTCAGGCGCCGGGCTGGGCGGCGCTGGGCTGGGCGGCAGCGGCGAGGGCGGGCTGGGCGGGTCTGTCTGCAACAGGGACCGGCTGACACGGCTGGCATCAGCTGCTGCCACTCCCAGCACCACCTCCAGCTCGGGCTGTTGCAAGTCCCGGTCCTGGTCCTGGTCCCAAGCGGCCTCCAGAGAAGCGGCACCGGCGCCCGCAATGCTGCTGGCCTCCGCCGCCGCCATGGCGCTCGGCGACGCAGCCGCCGCGACCAGCAAATCCGCATCCGCCACATCGACCTCGCCCCCCGCCACCGCCACCTGCTCCGCCATCACGACAGCAGCCTCGGCAGCCCCAGCAGCCCCAGCAGCCTCAGCGTCTCCGCTGCCGCCGGTCGCGCGGCGGCACAGGCGAACCCGCCGCAGCAGGGGCCCAGTCGGGGCCAACGCGACCAGCTCGGTCACGGCCGCCACGGCCTGGCCGCAGCTGCAGCCGCCGGCAGCCGCCGCTATCGCTTCCACCCCTAGAGGCAGCAGCGCCGGCTGCGGGACCTCCGGTATGCCCGCGGCCGCGCTATCGCCGTCCGCGGGCGCCTCAAACACCCACTCCGAGCCGCCGGCTTTATAGACAATGACGTCACCTGGGAGGGCGGGGTAGCGCCTCTCCAGGAGCACACTGCCGCCTGCTAGGTCCGCCACCACCATCAGGCCGCCGCCGCCACCTCCCACAGCGGTGGGCTGGCTGCCGCGGACACCACCACTGACGGCAAGCACGCAGGCTGCCGCCGCCGGCGCGCCCTTGGCTCCGGCCGCGTCCTCCTGCTGCGGCAACAGCGCGCACTTTGGCGCGGCAGCGGCAGCTGCTGCATCTGCGGATCCTGAATCTACTGGGATCCAGCCCACGTGCCAGGACGAGGCGAGCACCAGGTGCAGCCGCAGCCCGCCTGCTGCCCGCATCTCCAGCAGGTCCGACTGCTGGTGCTGCTGCTGTGGCTCTAGCGTCAGCCGCACCAAGCCCGCCATTACGCCCACTGTGGAGCTATCTACAGCCGCCGGCTGCTGTCTCCAGAGCAGCGGCACTAGCGCCGCCGGCGCCTCGCCTTCTAGGAGCGCGGGCGCTAGCGGCGAGCCGAAGGCCAGGACACGGCCGCCGCCAATCACGGCTGCTAGGTCTGCCTCCCAGCCCGGCTCCTGCTCAAGCCGTTGACCACCATCAGTGAAGGCACGCAGCTTCAGGAGCCCCTCCACGTCAGCTGCCATCATGAGTGCCGAAGGGCCCGAGGGTGCGAGCTGAGGCACCATGGCCACGGCCGCCGTCAGCGAGGGGGTCAGGCTGTGCACCTCCCACAGCCGCTGGCCCGCGTCGCCATACCCGACCATGGACCCCGTCGACTCCTGCCAGACTGCGAGGGCTGCGGTGTCATAGCCGTCCTGAGCGCCCACAGCCAAGCGCCAGCGCTGCGCCGTCGGCAAGGTTGTCTCCCATACCGCGACTCCATTGTTGCTGTGGAGGCACACAAGCCTTTGTTCTTGACTCCCTGATGTTATCACACATGCCTTATGTTGATAGCTTGTCAGCGACTGGCAGCTTTCCCCAGGCTGCAGAGGGAATGTCCAGCTCGAAGTTGCTGTATGGCTTTGAACCACACAGGCCTTCATTGCGCCACCGCAATCGACAGGGCAATGTATGAAGCCACCATTGCATTGCAAGTCAAGGATGCCTGGCTCCAGCAGCGTCAAACTGGCCGAATGCGCCACGCCAAGCGCCAGAAGCAAGGCCGCCAGCGCCATTCCAGGAAGCTGCGGCATATTATGCTGCCGTTACAGCCGCCACATACTCACAGCGGCTTGCCGCTTCCCTCATTTTGCGTTTTTACTGTGTTTGCGTGCACGCATTGTCCTGTGATAACGTGTATACAAAAGTGCGGCTTGTATACTGCTAATTCAATATACTTCAAAACAAGGAGTTCCTTGAAATGAAAGAGTTGCCTCACTCATCACGTACCCGCAGCCACATCGACACGTTCATGCCGCAGTGTACAATAATGAAGATATCGCATCAGGACGATAATGCGTGTTTTCTGGTAAGGGCCAAGCGACTTACGCCCAGGGGCCCACCGCGGCCTGTCAACACAAGGCGCCAGGGCCTCTCCTGTGACTGAAGTCGCAGAACAGGACCGCCCAGGGGACCGCCGTTGGCACAGCGTGATCGCGCTCGTCAAAAGGAGTCGATTGGCATTACTTTGGTATTGGATGGAGGGGCTTTAACCCCCTAAACAACAAGAGTTTGTCCCCTCAAGCAAGGGGGGGCCCGGGGGATTTCGGGGCATGGGGTCTGGCACTTTGTTTCCTAACCCCAGCCCCCGTTGGAGAGGCTTGCAATTCGTACGGCGACATGCTACCCCCTTACAAAGCGAAGGTATTGATCCCCCAGAGTCTCCCTAAGCGCCGGGCAGCAACATGCCCAGCATTGTATACGTGCACTGCCCACACTGGGTCCTGGCTTGTCATGCGCTCTCGCGTCCATTTATCACGTGAAATGCACCCACTATCACCACTACGATCAGCACTAGGCTGCTATCCGTACTGGCCCATCTATCGTCCATGCGGCCCTGGCTCCATCGGTGTGAGTATCCATCCTTCTCCCATTCTCCGCCTCTTGTCCCATACCACGTCCTTCACTCCGACACTAATGATACACACGCTCCTATACATGAGTCACGCTCCTACAATCCACGCATGCCATAACCGTATCCCGACCGACCGGCATACCGACATCAACCTCCAGCAGGTGGCTTGTCCGCCTTGCCTGAAGCGCGTGCTATGCCGTGACGGCTCTGTTTGATGGTACACCTTCGCTAATATCCGTACAGTCAGTATAACCCTTACGATGGTATGGCCTCCCATGCAACCGAAACTTGAAATCCATCTTTCCGAATGTCAAATAGACGCGCCCACTCTAAACACATGTTTGGTTATGCAACTACTAAGTGTTCCAGCGGTGATTCTCCTAATTGCACACGCAAATCCGTTTACAAACCCAATGGGGGCACACAGCACAAACCATCGATACCCACAAACCCAACGCACCGACGAAACCTCGTCACAGAACACATGACACGTGACAACTGCACGCCAGGAAACACAGTATGACTCAGAGCACTCATCATGGAAGATTATTACCAGGTAAAAGTCATGACATAAACACACACACACACACAGGACTTCCCGAAGTAACCCACATGCGCAACGACACGCAGCCCGACCTCTGCGTCGGCATAGCCGCCCGTTGCGTGAACGCCCGTGCAGGCCGCTTCAGCAGGGTAAGAAGGCCAACAGCATGGCAGCCGGTGCTTGTGCGCCCCGCCCTCTTCTCGTTGCTTGTATTTCGTTAAGGCGCATCCCTTGAACGCCATAGCGCGCCGCAGCGCGCCGCTGTACCTATGCACCGTGCACCCCAGTCGCGGCCGCTGACCCCGCCCCGCTGGTGCTGTCCTGTGCTGTGCTCCAATCAGAGGCGCCCGCCTTACGCACATGCCATTCGCCTGGCAACACACAAAGGTTTCATGCGCACCGCTCCACCTCTAGCGTGCGCCAGTGACCCAGTGCTGCCCCGCGAGCCCGCAGGCCACTCCAGCGGCTGTCCGGGCAGCATACCGCGCTGCCGCCGCTGCACAGCCTTGCTCGCCCCACCGCCCCGGCACCTAGCGCATGCGGCCGCCGCAGCACATGTTGCCGTACAGGCCGTCGCCGTAGCTGCGGCCCATTTGCTGCAGCACCGCGCCCCAAGCCGCCGAGTCACCGTCCGTCTCGCCCGCCAGCACCTGCGGCCATGGCGTGGCACACAGGGTGTAAACACACAGCGTGCGGTATCCACATGGCGTAACATTTTAACTTCTGTTGGTGTGTGCTTCAGTCGGAAAGCGCGTGCAGTACGTGCTTGGGCCCTGCAGCTCCCGTTCGCACAGGCTAGTGCAGGCCCGCGCACCTGCACGTCCTTGCGGCGCCGGATGAGGCGCTGCACGGTCTCGAATTTGACCGCCATCTGGTCGGTGATGTACAGCTGGCGCAGGTTAGGCAGCGCGCCGCCATTGATGAGCGGCGACAGACCCTTGCAGGTCAGCATGCCTGCGTGTCCGGTGCCAAGCATTGTGAGCGCAGGTATGGCCTCAAGCGTGACGAGCCCAACCGCCGGTGGAGATGCACGCCCGCAACTTGTTGATGGTGCCTTCACGTGGCTCCGGCCCAGCCCCCGCCCAGACGCGACACCAGCCGCCCGGCAGCTAGGAAGCGCAATGCAAGGGCGCGCCCAATTTAGGCGGATAGACAGCGCGCTCACCCGAGCTGCGGTCGTGGCCGGTCAGGTGCAGCTCGCGAAGGCCGGATAGCGAGCTCAGCACCGCTGTGAAGCCCGCGTCCGACACGCCCACGCACCCCTCCAGCGCCAGCTCCTCCAGGCCGGGACATTTAGAAGCCACATGCTTGACCGCCTCGTCGGTAACGAACACGCCGTCGCCAGTGTCTGTATCGCCGAGTCTCAGGCTTCGGAGTTGCGACCCCAGCGCATCGGCAAGCCTGCGCAGGTGCTCATCGCGGACGTGGAAGCCCGCGCCGAAAGTGACAGCGCTGATGCAGCTAGCGTCTGGGCTAACAAGCAGCTGGTCCAGGGCCGCGTGGTTGGTCAAAAAGACGTGGCTCCTCCGACTCGTTGAGCGGCGCTTTCCCGGCGTGCCGTTAGGCCTGGAGACTGAGCCCGCCTCGCTATTTCCGGTGGCCGAGGCATGTGAAGCTACTTGCGGAACAAACTCTTTGGCCGCGGGATTCAGCCGCCCTGACGGAGCCATCCTCTTCAAACTTCAAAGCAAAGGGCCGGAAGGCCGGCAATATGCCGTTCAATATGCCTATTCACTCGTAAAACATAATTCCACGACGTAAAAAAAGGTGCCGGGCGTGGCGGCCAATGCGCCTTGTCGCCTTTCACACCTCTGAGCGATGATGCCTCGACCAGGCAACTGACCCTCGGTCGACTCCGCATGGACATCTAGATCACGTGAGAAGACAGAGAGTTTGAGACGTAGCGCGCCGCACCAGCACACCTCTCTCAGCAACACACACTCCCGCACCCTGCTGCACATCCCTCACGTTGCGAGTCACTCACTGCACTCCTGTCGCCGCCTGCTGCCAGGCCTGTGACAATTACCGCCACCACTGCGCACCATCCTTCTACGGCTGCCACAGCGGGGCTCTGCCCCGCCATCTGCGAGAGCAGCTCCGCCCCAGGTCACCCCCGCCGTCGGAAGTTGAAGGGACGCGGCGCCATGCACCCTTTAAATCCGTGCATGCATCTTCAGCACTGGGCGGAGTGCGCTATGGAGGAGATTGCCCTGTCACATATTCGCAATCTAAAGTCTCCATGCGTCCCATGCGCCTTCACACGCCGCCTGCTTACGTACTGCTCCCTGTTGCGCCTACAAGTCCTGCTTGGCGCTACCCGCGCCGCTGTAAGTCCCAGCCTGCGCGCCCGCGCCCGCGCCAGCACCCGCCGTCGCGCCGCCCGCCGCAGCGCCCGGCCCTGGCCCAGCCGCCGCGGAGTTGTTTCCGGTGATCCCCATTTTCCCCTTGCCGTAGACGTCCTGCGCAGGCAGCATGAGACCACACGGCATTAACGGTAATCGTGCACACTGCGGCTTGCATTGCTGTCTCTCACCCACCGGGCTAACCATCCTTATTCCGAACACGCCCTATCACCCCCTGCCGCAGCCCACACATACTGCCTGCAGTTCAATCACCCTCCAGCCGCGGCAACCCCCCACCCCCCACCAGCGACCCGCCCTCCAGCCCCCCCTCCCACCCCCGCTGTGTCTAGGAAGGCTGCCCGCTTCCCCAGCGCACTTTGGATTCGACCCTCGTACATTCCCTGCCCCAATGCCACGCCCGCCTCCTTCACGCACCAGATAGTCGAGTATGGAGTCGTGCGCCTCCTTGGCGCCCGCCTTGAGTGACTCCGCGTCCGGCGAGTGCGTGTACAGCACGTACACCACGCCCGCCGCCAGCAGCAGGCTCAGCACCCGCGCCGCCAGCTGGCTGCGGCTGCCCTTCTTGGGCCGCTCGTACGACATGACGGGGCTGAACGCGTCCAACACGCCCACCTGTCAGGGGGGAGAAGGAGCGGGGGAGCGAGTGCGGCCGGGAAACGAATGGGCGGGCGCGTGAGCCATGGCTGCGCTATCTCCGGACCAGCCGCCCGTGCGCCCCGTGTGCCGCACCACAGCTGCACCCCCTTGGTCTCGGCAGTTGGCAGGGGGTCCAGCAGCTGCCCAGCCCGCAGCCATCACGCCGTCTGCCAACCGCCCTAAGCGCTCGTCCGCCTCCGGCCCTCGAGTCCGCCTCTAGGCGCCATGGCTCCTGCTGCCCTGACTCGTGTCCCTACACCCCCTAAGGTGGGCCAGCAGCAGCTGCCCGGGGCATATTTGGGGTGTGCCTTGACCCACGGCACTCATCTGACCCCACCACACCATGCCGCCCCGCCCCACCCCACCCCACCCGCACGCCACCTCGCGCCCCCGGCCTCACCTCGTCCGACATGAGGTTGGGGAAGAGCCAGAAGGAGTGCCCGGTGGCAATCCACACCGCGGCGAACAGCGTGTAGCGCACCGCGATGATGCCCAGCAGCAGCGCCAGCACCGCCATCAGGAAGTACACCAGCGTCATGCGAGCCCACCTAGGTAGCAGCAGGTCGGGGAGGAGGGGGAGCAGGCACGCAGGGCGTGAGGATGCGGAGAGCGGTTGTAGCTGGCTACCTAGCCAGCGGCTGCGGACTGCACCGGTGAGAGGCGAGGGCGCTGAGGCAAGGAGTCGCACCAGCTGCCCGCCTGCTGGCGCCCCAGACCTAGTCCGTGGCTGCATCCCAGTCTCCGCCAACCGTCAGGAGTATACGTCAGGCGCATACTCCTGACGCCGCACATCCACCCAGCGCCTGCCCCACGGCACCCCAAGCCGCCGCGCCTTCCTCTCCCATTCCTGCTCCCCGCGCCTTCGCTGACCGCCCCCACTCCTCGCTCCGTCTTGCACCCTACCCCCTCCCGCCTCTGCCGCTCCCCAGTCCTAGGCCCTCTCTCGGCCCGCCGCTCACCAGGGCGCCAGCGGGAACAGGCAGGCCGCGATGACGATGACGGGCAGCGCGATGGTGGCGGCGTAGTACCACATGGACGTGGGCCGGTCGTACGTCCACATGTAGAAGGCGCCCTCCGTGAAGCCGTTGGCGTCCTGCGGCGGAGGTGAGGTGGGAGGGCGGCAGCGGACGCGTGCGGTGGAGGTGGTGTGGTGGAGGCTGCGGTTGCGGTTGTGGTTGTGTTGATGAGGAAGGTGGTGGCGGGGCAGTGGTGGTGGGCGGGCGGTGTGAAGGCTGGGGTGCAGATGCGCGTGAAGGCGTGGTCCAAGGGGTGCCGGGTTCGGTGGCTGCGTTACTGGCGGACGAGTGATATGAACTATCCCCGCTCCGGAACACCCTGACACTGGGCGGCAGAGGCGCGAACGGCGCTGTACGGTATGTATCAAGGTGGGCGAGCGGTGGTTGCGCGGCCGGTGTCAAGGGCGGATTCCTAAGCTCCAAGCCTTCACCACAAACACGAAGGAGGACCAGGACCCAAGCTGCCAGAAGGACTGGCACGCGCCACGCGTGCCACAAGTAGACGTGCCTCCACCTTTACCCCCCCCCCCCAACCCGAACGCACCGGGTGCGGCACCAGCGTCCGCGGGAACTTCACCAGCCGCTTCTTCCCGGGCTTGGGCTTCTTGTACTTGCGTTCCGTCTTCTTAACGAGCTTCCGCTTCATAAACAGAACCATCAGCTCAGCGATCTGGTCGTCCACAGTCTTGCCTGCAAGGCCATGCAACAAATTTCTTCAGCTTTCAAACACAAAAGAGCAATAGGCCCCGCCTTGAGGCGTGCATCCCTTTCCAGAGTGCGCAGTGAACTTGCATGCGCCTGCTCACCCGGCTTCGGCGGCACGTGCAGGTTGAGCTTCTCCGGATTTGCCCGGAAGTAACGCGCAAAGTCCTTCCCACGGAAATACTCCACGTATGTCCCATCGCCATCATATGCCTCTAGCTTGGCAGTTGCCCACTGAACACCCTTCTTCTCTCGCAAGCTGTCCGCTAGATGCTTGACTGGGTCCTTGAAGTCCTGTTACGGGCAGCGATGTGTGAGCGGCCGGCCGCTGAAGAATCCGCGGGCATTCTGCGAGAGAGTTCCAGGGCTGTCGTCTATGTGAAATTGCAAGCCTAACCTTGTCTTCGCTCCCCATCGCGGCGATCTGAGCCGCAAAAAACCAAGGGCAAGCGCAGGTGCAGCGGAAAATAGCTTTGCCGGTGTTTTGCAAGATAGACTTTCTCCTTCTATGTATCGTGATGTTATTGCATGTTAATACGAATGCGCTTGGAGTGTGAGGGGGCCCGTCCGTGAGGCCGTCCCATGCTAGTTCGGGGGGCCGGGGGCGGGATGGCCAAGGGAGCCTCCCTGCGCTAGTCCCCAACCTGCTACGTCCTGCCTACAGTCTTCAATGCCCATGCTCTGCCCCTCTTGCGCCCTTGCAAGCCTGTACTGATAAACGCTGCGATTCTGCTCTTGTCTAGCCTGCCCCTGCTGCGACATGACCCCTGACCTGACCTGACCCCTGACCTGCTGAACCCTGCTTGGGCACTGACGCATGCATAGGAACCCCCCTGCGTGCAGTTGGTGCTGTTTGTCGTGACCTAAAAGCTACCTCGATCACCCTCAACCCGCTCCCACCACCAGGTGCCGCGCACCAAGACCGCAGAACACCACGTCGTTACACGCTGTACCGCGGGTCTCGTTAAAGCCCCAAATGCCGTCTGTAAACATCCATGCGACAGTATGTCTGCCTTCCCGCCTCGTCCTTCCATCTGCATCCGTCATCTAACCTATTTGCCGTTCGGCATACACCCCTTGGCTGGGGCGGCCACCAACCCTCAGAGCTCCACGCACTCCCTTCACCCCCCGGTGTCTCTGTATCCGCCCGCCAACTGCTGCATACACAGCGCTTGCCAGTCGCTCGTCCGGGACAGGGTCAAAACTCCCGGATCGAGGAGCGCAAGGCGTGGGCGTTTGCGACACACCGCCAACCACTCGCACCATGGCCGGCCTGGCACCAGCCAGCACCCGACCAGTGGGCCGCGAAAAATGCCCTCAAACATCTCAATGTACGCGCATAAACACTGCCCGGCCACGCTCCAGGGCGTATCTTGGCTACCCACATGAAAATTCCACCATTTACTTGACGCTGCGAGCGAAGTACTCGACCACGTAGCGCTCCAGTTGCTGGTCGCCAGCGGACATCTTAACGCCCACGGAGCTGCGGCTAGCAGTGCCCGCGACGACGGCCACGGTGGGCTTAATGAACACAAGGTGGGCCGGCTTGGGCAGAGGCAGGAAGTGCTTCAGCTCCATGCCCTTCTCCACAGAGCTGCGACGGCCACGAGGACCCGACTCCATGGACTCCTCGAACGCCTCAGGAGCGGCCTCCACAGCCTCCTCCGCGGCGCGCACGGTCACCCGGCGAGGGCAAATGGGCGCCTTGGCGGCCGGGCGCGCGCTGGTGAAAGGACGGGCAGAAGCCCGGGGAGTAGCCAGCATGGTTGCGGACTTGTGCGAAAGTCGGTGCACTAGAGTGGCTGGGAAGTGGCCACAGCCGCAAAAGCTGGTTCTACGTCTCCTAGAGCACCGGGCCAAGTCCGGGCGAATTAGTGTTGATATCTAATTCTAGCGTTAAGGGAAGAGTTCAAGGTGAGCCCGGCAATTGAGCCGAGCGGGCGCAGCACCACAATTCGCGTCCCCGCCCCCATCAACCCGCACGCTCGCTCCACCGCCTTGCCTTAACAGCATTCTTCCAAGAAGTTGTTCCCCACTCAGTTTCTTCTCACAACCACTTGAAAATGATGCTTGTGCGGCAGGTGCCCTGCCTGGCGCAGGTGCGCGACTGCAAATTGTCTTGCTCGCGGAGCGCAGTAGGCGTCACAGCAGCGTTGGTCTGCTATTAAGGATATGGTCATCATTCTTACGCTCAAATGCTGGTTTGCCTGTGCAGAGGGCCAGCGCTCGCAGCGCTGTCCGCAGCCGCCCGGCCCCCTTCACGCCCGCTCGCCGCGTCTTCGCGCGCGCCCAGGTGCGCGAATGTGCGCGTTCGAACAAATTATACGCACGGCAGCTGGTGGATCAGGTGTTCGCTGTGGCGAGTCCACGTCCAGAGCTCGGGATTTCCTGGTGGCTGTGAGGCTGAGGCGCGTAGACCCCTCGCCGCGCCGGCGAGCAGTACCGGCAGCTGGCCCATTCATATGGGTTCATGGATGGCTC
This sequence comes from Chlamydomonas reinhardtii, assembly GCF_000002595.2. Lineage (NCBI taxonomy): Eukaryota > Viridiplantae > Chlorophyta > Chlorophyceae > Chlamydomonadales > Chlamydomonadaceae > Chlamydomonas > Chlamydomonas reinhardtii. The sequence continues at coordinate 1,485,513 of NC_057005.1, read as the reverse complement.
ATACAGGCCTGGAATTAAGAGGCCCACCGTGGGCTTGCACACAGCAATTTATGGCAGCGATAGCGTTGATAGGCTGCAGAGACTACATATCATAACTTCCGTATATTTCTGATGGCGTAAACGACAGGCCGATGCCGCGCTGCTGGAGGACGACGAGGTCGCCTACGAGGTGACCAACGAGGACTTCGAGCTGGACGAGAACGATCCTGACCTGCTGCTGGGCCTGGAGGCTGTGGAGCTGATGGGCTCTGACGTCGACGCGATGACCGCTGCCGCGGTTGCCGCTGAGATGGAGTCTGCCGAGGACAAGGAGGAGGCTGCTCGCGCCGTTGAGGACGTGATGGCCAGCAAGCTGGCGGCTGGCGAGCTGTCGGAGGCTGAGCTGTCCAAGGTGGCGGCTGCCGTCGGCGACCTGGAGGGGGTGAGCGCCACGTGCAGCGAGGGAGGGTGGGCTGAGGGGGGTTGGGTTGGCGCGTCCATACGCAGAGGGCCTCAGGCGGGACGGGCGCAGTCTGTAGCTAGGGCACCCACAATGTTGACCGGAAATGGCCAAGTCAGCCAGGCCGCAGTCGCCAAATGGGCGAAGAGCAAGCCTGTGCCAAGGCAGCTGCCGCCGTGGAGGACTGGCGGCACCGCGAGACGGGGAAGTCGCGCGGGCTGGAGCATTTGGCGGCAGCAGCCTGCAGCAGCGTACAGCTTTCAACAGCTCCACGGAGGCTGTGTATGGAGGAGGGCGCGGTGTCTGGCCTGCATCTACCACTGCGTCAGCGAACAGATGCGCTCTGAGGCGGCAGGCCGGCAGCCATGCGTTCCAGCGTCACCACGGGTGCACCGGTTGTCATGTGGTGGGACATAGCGCATGTCAGGGTGCATCCGCGCAAGCGTGGGCGATGGGGCCACAAGTACAGGGCCTCCGCTGCCTGAGGCAGGGTGCACGGCGCAACCGAAGCAACGCAGCGGCGGCAGGGCACAGATAGCTAATTCAGCTTGGGACACAACGCTTCGTGCAGCTTAGCCAGCCGCAAGCGGCGCAGCGCCCATCGCCACTTCCGGGAAAGCAGTCATCAGCATGACGATGGCCCCGGATACCACAAGGCCGCGCCTCCGCGGCCTCGCCCGGACGGTGCCCTCCTCCTATTGCGTGAAGCACACCAGCCAGACCTGTAAACCCGGTTTCCTTACACACACGCCTGCACACCCCTAACTCCTCCAGGCTGAGCTGGACGACTTCGTGCCCGCCCTGGCCAGCGACCGCTACGCGGAGGCGGCCGTGTCCTCGGACGACAAGGCGCTGATGGAGCCCCTGAAGCTGAGCAAGGGCGAGCTCCGAAACCTGCTGCCCCAGGTGCGGCGATCGGGGCGAACGGGCGGAGGTGGTGGGGCTGGAAGTGGTGGGGCGGGAGAGAGGGGGCGGATGGGGTGTGGAGAGCATGGGCAGGATGGCCTGCAGGCGCCATGCACCACGTGCGCGATGGCGCCAATGCACCGCGTTGTGCGGACTGGGGGCGGGAAGACTGGAGGATGCCACGGGTGGTTTGACGGTGTAACGACACTTTTCCCAACGCTGACAACGCCCTTCCCCGCCACGTCTGCCCTGTGCCCCCGCCTTGCCGTCCATCGCAGGACTGGGACCAGATCAACGTGGACTTCTTCTCCAACAAGAAGGACGAGAACATCCCCCTGCCCGAGTACCGCCTGAATGTGCTGTGGACCGACAAGAACCTGGCTGTCGCCATCGACCAGGTCTACAGCCGCGTAAGTGCATGTGGCGGCGGGCGGGGGCGGGGGCGGTTGCAGGGGGGCTCGGCTGGATGTGGATGACATGGGCTGATTTTGTGTGGATGAGGCCAGCTGGGTAGCGGTTGCTGCCGATGCTGCCGTCAGCGGGTTAGCCCCTCTTCTACTACATAATGCTTCTGAGCATGCTCTCTTCCGCCTTCCCTCCCTCGTCCTTCGCGCTCACAGGGCCAGGTCAGCCCCCTGACCGAGTACTACTTCTGGCCCCGCCAGGACGCCTGGGAGGAGCTGCGCATCAACCTGGAGAGCCGCCCCTGGATCTCCGAGCGGTGAGTTGCGAGTTACTTGCAGTCGGAGCGGTGGTTGTCACCAAGCCTGTGGCACAATGCTGATGCCTTCCCCCGTGTGGTGCCTGCTACAGCGCCGCCTTGCCTTTTCCCTCCCCTCAACTCCCCTCCGTACCTCTTGTGCCCTCGCAGTGACCGCATCATCCTGCTGAACCGCCTCACCCAGCTGATCAACTTCTGGCAGGACGAGGAGGTGAAGCACACCGTGGAGGAGGCGCGCGCCGAGTTCCCCGACTGCGCCTTCGCCATCGCCTAAGCGGCTGGCCGCTGTGTTGGGTGCTGCGGTGCCCCGGCCTCTGCCACCCTCCTGTCTGCTGTGTGCCTGGCGGCTTGTGATGGAGCGGGCGCGGCAGCAGCAGCTGAAGCGCTGGGGCTGAGGGGCTGCGCTTTGTGTGTGGCTTGGATTGCGAGGTGGTTGCGGAAAAGGAAGAAGTTCAGTGCTTGGAAAAGCTGGGCGGGCGCTCCTCGCCGGTGTGGGTTTGTGGGCACACACCGGTACGGGCGTTGTGGCAACGCGACACGGTTGCTGCAGCCCGCTTGGCTGGAGGCTTGTAGGGTTTTTAGGAAGGGTCGGCGCTTGGGCACGCTTGCAGGCCTAGGAAGACGCTCACATGAGCTCAGGCTGCAGAGTTGCCAAGCAGGATGCTGTTGCGGAAGGAGTCGCTCGCGGGCATGGACTTGTCTGCGACAAGACCCTCCGGGCCTCGCATAGCAGCGCGGTACGTGCGCGTGAGGCGGTGGCGGCGGTATGGCTACTTCCTGTCTGCTGCGTGTGAGCATCGGGCCAGTTTTGGGCATGCGTGTTTGGGGCTGCCGCCCCTAGACGTATAGGTCCGCGTTTGCACACATACGACGTGACGGCAGGAACGGGGCCGCGCCTGTCAGACAACACAGCTGGTAGTGGAGGATAAATCGAGTTAAGTGATAGGGTGAAACTTTTCTGTCATGGGTATGGCGCGTATCTGCCTGCGTCGGCCAGCAGTTGTTTCAGATGCAGGGGGCGGCGTTGCGGGTCGTGATGCCGACACGCAGGGCAGTTGTCCTGGCGAGGGGCCGAATTTTGCCGTGTCACGGCCGCTCGCTGCCGGTTGCGTGTCGTGCGCTGGGTTTGGGAGGATGACTGCACGCACGGAAAGAACAGGAGGGTGTGTGGAGGGCAGAGACCTGGAGCGATGGCTCCATGTAAAATGAAGCTGAGCAAGCGTGAGCGCGCCGCAGGCCGGCCGAACCCTGCTGAGGCGCTGACAGCATGACAGTGGAAACCCCGTGCGTGCTATTAGTGCACCTGCATTTGTCATGTAACCCCTCGGCTGAGGCGCCACCAAGGCACCAACCCCTAGGAGCCCCGCGCCCCGCGCCATTCCGCGTCTCTAGGAGCTCCGCATCCCGCACCGCCAGTCGACAGTCTTCTTCACTGCTGCCCCTGACCCACACACCCACACACGCCGCCTTTCGGCCTTTGGGGGAATTCAGCAACACGTTCTGGGTTCGGCCCCGGCCAGGAGGTCGGGACTGGTCGGGACGCAACGCTGCCTCCTCGCGGTGAATGCGCAGGTCTGCTAAGCCGTCCATTTTGTGTATGTGTGTATTTGTGGATGGGCGCGCGCCGTGAAATACGCCCTACGCGCGGTACGGTGCGATGATGGGTGCGTCCAAGGCTCAGGTGATCGCCGCACATCCGCACATGCACTCTTGTCTCTTGACCACCAACGCTCCTGGCCCCGACTCCTAGTACCCCCAGCCCCCGGTGCGGCCAAGACTCGTGCTAACCAGGCACTCTTTCACTGCTTGCTAGCTATGAGAAACACCTTTATTACGCTCAGCTCCGCACCCAGATTAAGGTATTACAATATTGCTTGCCACCAATTCATCATGAGAAGCCGGGTCACACGCTTTGCGTGCGTTGAGACAGGGTAAGGGGCACGTTTGCGTGCTCCCGTAGTGTGCAGCGTAATTGGCGCTGGGAGTACAGCATGCTGATAGAAGCCTCGGGTGTTCGTATCGCCTTCCGTCAAAGCGCGTGCCACTCTTGCAATCCTGAAATTTAACCTACGTCACCAACGGCCTGAAAGCATGACCATGAACCTCCAGTCTTGTAGGTCAGCCCTTAGGTCGCTACCATGCGCAGTGTCGACAGCGTCAGCTACAAGCACCGCCTCCATGATCGCGGCAGCCCCCGGACACGCACTGGGCCGACACACACCACCGCCTCCTCCCACTCCCCGTCCTCCTCCGCCCAGCCCCCAGCCCCATCCTGCCCCCCAGCTGCTGCCGGTACACCGCCAGCCCCGCCCCGCGCCTCTGCGCCCTTGTCTCCCGCTCCCGCTCCCGTTCCCGCTCCCGCGCCTGCCTCCCCCTCCCTCTTGACATCCACGCCTGCAGGCCCGGCAGCTGCGGCCGCAGTAGCTGCAGCCAGCCGTAGCCGCCGCGGCAGTAGCGGCCTGGCAAAGTCCGCCATCCGTGCCAACGCCGCGCCGCCGCTGAGCAGTGTCTCCGGCTGGAAGCTCAGCTGGATGTCGGCTTCCGGCTCGCTGTCATTGTCATCGTCACTGTCATCGTCGGCGTCGTCCCCGGCTTCGGTGCCGTCCTCCTCTGAAGCAGTGGTCCCCGCCTCCTCCTCGCCTTGCCGCCCCTCCTCCTCCTCCTCCTCGCCTTGCCGCCCCTCCTCCTCCTCCTCCTCCTCCTCCTCCTCCTCCTCCTCCTCCTCCTCCTCCTCCTCCTCCTCCTCCTCCTCGCCTTGCTGCCCCTCCTCGCTTTGCCCCCTCTCACGCTGCACAGGCCGGCCAGCACCTGTGCGCTGGCGCTTCACGCGCGCCGCGCGGCCCCCGCTCCCCTCCCCTGCTGGCGCCATGCCCGGACCTCCGTCATCTGCATCCCCGGCCTCAGCCTTGGCCTCTGCATTGGCAGCCCCGCGGCCCCTCTGCCGCGGGGACTTTGCACCACCGCCTCCTCCAACTGCTCCGCCGCCTGCGCCGCCTGCCGGCCACCGCCGCCTCCTTGCCGCGGCCCTGGTTCCTGACGCCAGCCCCAGGCCCTGCGCGATGAAGGGGTCCAGCCGGGGGTCCAGCAGCGGCTCGCCCTCCGAGTCACTGGAGTAGCAGTAGCCGCCAGCACCGGCCTGGTGCCGCCGGTACCCCTCCTCCTCATCATCTGCCTCGGCGTCCTCCCGCTCCGCCGTCTCCCCGCCCATGCCAGGCCGCTGCTCCCGCTCCCGCTGTCGCTGCTGCTGCTGCGCGCGCGTCTGCTGCCGCTGCCGCATGAGCGCGAGGGCATGGTCCCCCAGCGTCCGCCTCACCAGCCACTCCTCCGGCGGCGCCATGAGCCGCGCCATGTCCCCGCCCGTGCGTGACACCAACACCTCCACGCTGCTGGCCCGGCCCCCGCCCCTGCTGCTACTGCTCCTCCCGCCGCTGCTGCCGCTGCCATTGCCGCCGCTGCTACAGCCGCGCTTGGCTGCCGGTGCGGCCACCGCCGCAGCCGCCGAGCCGGGCCCCGGCCCTGCCTCATTCAAGTCTGCTGCTGCTTGCCGCGCGCCGGGCTGCATGTGGGTCAGCCGCAGCCGCAGCAGGTCGAAGGACTCGTCTGCGAAGCAGGGGTCCAGCTCCTCCGTGGCCGCCACCGGCTGCGTGGCCACCCCCAGCACCAGCACCGCGGGGCTCGCGGCGCCGGCACAGGCATGGGCGCCGCCGGCAACGCCCAGGTGATGACGCCCGGTGATGACTATGTGCCTGCATCAGCAGTAGCATGAAGCATACAACATCAGCCAGGACGACGAAGATGGGTGTGGCGGCTCCTAGCAGCAGCCCTGCGCCCGTCCTCCTGAACCCGCGTAATGCGAGTCTCTCACCACCGCACGTCACAAGCACAACCACGTCCTGCTTACCCCATGCCACGGCCTGAGGGCGTGATGGCCAGCTGGCACACACCCAGCAGCTCCGGCGGCCTCTGCGGCTCAAGGCTGTCAGCTGCATCCGCCTCCACCCCGTCCTCCTCCTCCTGTTCTGGCGGCTGCGTCTCGGCGTCTGAGCCACTGGCAAGGTCGGAGTCGCCTCCAGACCCAGGTGTGTACTGCAAAGTCGCCGCGGGCTCGTGGAGCACCATTGTCAGCACCGACGCCGGGGCGCCGGTAGGCCGCGCAGCCTGAGTGGCAGCACGTCGGCGAGTCGGGGTCGGCTCTGCGCTGGTGTCCTTCTTTATCCATCCGCCGCTGTCCGGTTCGTCATCTGGCTCCTCAGTCAAGTCCTCATCGCTGGGTTTCGCGTCTGCTAGGGCTGCCTCGCGAGGAAATTGGGTCCCAGATGGCGCGAACAGGTTCACGCTCTGTACCGAGTACAGCGCGTCCTCAGGAATCTCTTTTTCATCATGGCGCTGCTGCCACGGAAGCACAGCAAACTCCTGGCCGATTCGCGTTCGGTCGCGGACTTTGGGCATCGTTCTCACAGAAGCGCTGTTTTTTAGTAGCTAGCGGCGCATCGTGTTGGACACTGCAATGCAATGAACTGTGATATGCGTCGCTATCAAAGTCCGGAGCCGAGTTCGGTGAGTTACGGCGCACAGCACGCATGCCATGCGGGCGCCCGCTAAACTTCATCAGGGGTGGGCAATGCCCATCCAGTCTCGCTCGTCTCATACGCTCCTACAAGGCGCTCACCAGCGGAGGCAACCATGAAAGAATATCTGCAGTGCCTGCGCCTGCCATCACCACGCACCTCACCATTCACCACGCACGTCCCTGTCACCATCACGATGCCGCGCGCTCCTGCCTCTGGCGCTACAAGCCCACCACACCTAGCCGGCCACAACAACCTACTGCCTTACGAGCCCACTGGCAGCGCATCGGGCGCCGCAGCAGCCGCACCCCCCTCTTCCGCTTCCTCCCGTACTGCCGCTGCCGCCGTCGCTCCTGCTGCCACACGCTCCCTCGCCTCCCTCTCCGCCTCCCCCTCGGCCTGCCCCCCCTCCCCCTCCCCCTGCTTTTCCCCCTCTCCCGCCTCACCTCCCTCCCCTTCCTCCCCATCCCCAGCCGCTACATCTGTCGCCAGGTACCCGTCATTGAAGAAGGAGTGCGCCAGCGGCTCTCCGGGCTGCCGCGCGCGCGCCAGCATTCCCTCCACCAGCGCTATGGCGGAGGCGGACTTGGGGCCCATCCAGAACACCTTGCCGCAGCAGCCGCAGCGCCAGAACTCGTCCACCAGCTGGGAGCGGGGCAGCAGCAGGAGCGGGTGGAGGGGGGAAAGGGGCGGGGAGGGAAGTGGAGGAGGCGATATCCTAGTCATTGAAGAATTGGAAGCTGGGACAAGGCAGGCGAGGCTGCAGTGGGCCTTTCGCGCTGTGAAGAGGCTACCAGTAGTGATGGGGTCGGTCGGAGAAGCAAGCCGAGCTGAGTCATCAGTCAACGTCGGCCGCGGCCGCGCCAACACGCCTGCCTTGCTAGCGTGGAGGCGCAACCCTTCACCCTCGCCGCCCGCCAAGGCGGCGGCCGTACTCACGTCGTACACCCGCGGCGGCACCAGCTCCCTGGCCGCCTCCTTGGGGCAGACCAGCTGGAAGGCGGCGGCGTTGCAGGCGTTACAGCGCGACATGACCAGGGCCTCGTCGAACCTGTGTGTTTTGGAGTGCGTGTATGTGTTGTGTGTGTGTGTGTGTGTGTGTTTTTGTGTGTGTTTCGGAGTGTGTGTGTATATGTGTGTGTGGGTGTGTTCCGTGGCGCCACCATGACCCGCGCCGGCCGCCACCTCCTCACCCGGCACTCCCCTCTCTCCTCCTCCCCTGCCTTCCCCTCTCCCTTCCCCTCTCCCTCTCCCTCCCCCTCCTCCCCCCACCTCCTCCCCCCCTCTTCCGCCCCGCCCCTCTCCCTCACCTGACCCCAAAGTGCTGCGCCAGCTCGTCCAGCTGCTGCTGCGGGTCGTCGCTGCCCAGCACGTGCGGCGCCGCCACGTCACGCCGCTCTGCCAGGCGCTGGTCGCGGGTCAGGAACACGCGGCCCTCGGAGGCGGCGCGCGCGGTCAGCTGGAGGCGGGGAGGCGCAGGGTGTGGAGGGGTGAAGGGGATTGAGGGAGGCGAACGGAGATGAGGGGCAGGTGGGGGCAAGGAACGACTGCGATGTCGCCATGGAATTCCCCGCTGCCGCTGCCCCTGGCGCTGTTTCACGCACCCGCGCCAGCTCCTGTTTGCCGGGCGAGGTGCGGCCCACGTACTCGGCGTCCAGCCCCAGGCAGCGCAGCCACCTGCACCCACCCACGTGCGCGTCACGTGTTGCACCGCGATGCGAATGATACTGCAATGCCGTGAGTGTTACCCCCATCAAGGAGATAGGGGTGGCAGTGAGGTCCACGACACAGTGCAAACTGCGCGGTGCCGGCTAGCCAGCCGTGTGCCTAGTATCTCAGGAGGCGAATGCTGGGGCTGTGCCGAGCGCCGTGACTTGACGGGGTGTGACGCCGCCCGCACCTGCACAGCCGCCCTAGCATGGAGTCCAGCAGGAAGCGGCTGGGCGGCCCGGCAGTAGCCACTGCCGCAGCCGCGGCGGCTGTAGCAGCCGCGTCGCCGGCACCGGCAGTAGCAGGAGCGCCAGCGGTGAGGAGGTTGGGGTAGGAGGCGGCGGGCGAGGGCGAGGCGGAGGGGCCGCCGGAGGCGGGCGCGCTGCCGCCGCCGCCGTTGCCGCCGCCGTCGTCAGCCACGATGTCGGCTGAGCGGCCGCCTGTCAGCTGCAGCAGCTGTGGGAAGGTGAGGCCCAGGACGGCGGAGGAGACGCCGCTGCCGCAGAACAGCAGCCCCGGGCGGGCGGGGCCGTGGGCGGCAGGAGGGGAGGGGGCTGGGTAGGAGGGGGGGCTGGAGGAGGGGTTGGAGGCGGATGCGGATGAGGCCGGGATGGGCGCTATGGCGGCTGAGGAGGAGGAGGAGGAGGCGCACGATGGAGGCGGAGGTGGCGGCGGCAGCGGAGCGCTATTCGTGTTGCCAGGAGGGAGGGCGGCGGCAGCCACCGCGGCGGCCGTACCTGTCAGGGCCTGCTGCTTCGGCTCCGGCTCCTCCGCCTCCACCACCGCCTGCGCCTGCGCCTCCCCCTCCGCCTGCGCCTCGGCGGCCCAGCTCAGCCCCTCATCCACCAGCACCGGCACGGGCGAGGGGTGGCCGAACGGCGGCAGCGTGCCTGTGTGGGCGGCGGGACGTCGCGAGGGGGTGGGGGGGGGAGAGGGTTACCGTACTGGGACTACTGGGGTTACTGGGGGAGGTGCACCCACTGCCGGAGCTGGCACATCCGCAGCGAGCGCGCAGCGTATGAAGCCCATTCGCAGCCCGGTGCGGTGGCCAGCGAAGACCCCGCTAGAAGTTTTCCAACGAGAGTTAAGAGCGGGTGTGCTGCCCCGCCGGGCGCCTATGACTTCCCTGCCTCCTTAGGCATCCCTCCCGGGCCCTATTGCGTTGGGCTCGGGCACATAAGCCCACCCCACCCCCAACCCGAGCCCCGCACCCGACGCCGCACCCCGGACACCCGACGCCACACCTGGCACGTAGCCGTACGCCGACACGCACTCGCCCGGCGTGGCCACTCGCAGCGCCCGCCGCGCCACGCCTACCGCAGCAGCCACCTGCAACAACAGGGCGCATGGGGGCAGTGGAGGAGGGCGGGGGAGGAGGGCGGGAGTGAGTCACACGCACGCGCATTGCAATCTATGAAATGATGTGCAGTCCTGGTATCGATGCGTGGGTTCATAGATCCGGTCCGGTGACACGGAGCACTGCAAACCCGAGCACGTCGTGCAAATCCCCAGCAGCCACACACACGGCGCGAGCACCTTGCGGTGGCAGTGGCGGCGGCGGCGGCAGAAGTGGCGGCGGCGGCGGCTGCTCCCCGGACCGGCCTGGGCAACAGCGCCGCCGCCGGCCCTGGCAGACCTGCCCTCCCCGCCAGGCCCCGCTGGCACCGCGACTGGCGCAGCACACACGTCGTCCCCCGCATGCCCATCGCTCCATAGCTGGCCCCACCGCCGCCGCCGCCGCCGCCACTGCTGCCCGCGCCGCCGCCAGCCGCCGCCGCCGCCGCCACTGCCGCCGTCACCACGGCGCCGGGCGCCATCGCCCGGCGCGCAACATGACACGCACCGGCACACCGCCCCCAGCTCTTCCCTGCTACTGCTACTGCCGCAGGCCCCGCAGTGGCGCTACTGCCGCCCCCACTGCTACAGCACACGCCCCCGGGGCCTAAGCCGGAGCCCCCTCCTGCCTTGTGCCAGTCGAGCCGTCGGTCCCCTCGCACAGCCGCCAGCCAGGGTTTCCCAGCCGCCAGTACGGCAATGCTCTTCGCGATGCGACACGTCGGCACGCCAACCGCCGCCGCCGCCTCGGCTGCGGTGGCGGTTGGCGGCAGCGGTGCTACTGCGGTTGGTGCTACTGCTACTGCAGGTGTGGGTGCGGTTGAGCTGGGTGGGCATGGCGGTTGCGGCAGTTGCGGTTGCGGCGGCTGAGTGGGCGAGGCGGTTGCGGTTGCAGTGTCGGCGGCACCTGCGATAGTCAGGGCAAGCGGGCAACGGGGCGCCTTGCTTTGGAAACCATGCTCTATACGGTACTCACAATGCCGGGGGCAGGGGTGCCGAGAATCCCAAGAACGCCACAGACAACCGGGGAGTCTGAGAGTCATGCGACTCCCAGCGCGCATGGCGGCCCGATTCCCGCCTCCAACTCACCTGCAGCGGGTGCAGCAGGTGCTACTGCCATTGCTGCTACTGCCACTGCTGCTACTGCCGGAACCGGTAGCCCCGCTGGCTGCAGCCACCACACCGCGCCGCCCAGCCCGTGCCGCGCCAGCGCCGCCGCCACCCCGGGCGGCAGCTGCTGCCCCCCCGCGCCCCCCGCCCCGCCCGCCGCCTCGGCGGCGCCAGTGCCACAGCTGCTACAGCCTGCGGCGGCCTGCGGCGACAGCGGCTGCGGCGGCGCCGCGAGAGCCGAGGCAGCCATGGAGGTGGCTAGAGGCAGCGTGTCTCCGTATGCCCGACTGAGGGCCTTGATAGTCCCTCCCGACGTAGGCAGCGCTAAAACGCTGGCAGCGGATCGCCCCCCGCCACCGCCGCCGCCTCCACCGCCGCCGCCGCCTCCTCCTCCACCGCCGCCGCCAGCTATGCCCCCTCCTACACCGGATGTCGAAACCCCGCCGGCATCGGCTCCTTGGCTGCTTGCTCCGCCACTTCCGCCACCTCCCCCCCCACCACCACCTGCACCTCCGCCACCATCCCCTCCCTCCCCATCCTCACGCGGCCGGCTCGGGCTGCGCGGCTGGCAGCTGCCCCCGCCCGCCGCCGCCGCCGCCGCCGCCGGTACCGCCGCTCCCGCCGGCGCCTCCGCTGGCGGCGCCGCCCGCAGCTGCTCCTCGCCCTCCGTCGTCGCCGCCGCCGGCGCCGCCACGCTTGCCTGCGTTCAGCCGCTGCTGGCGTTCAGTACATTGCCTGCGCCTAGAAAAGTTACTCGATGATAACGGCGTCACATCGCCGCAGTAACATCATAGCATGCCGCAACAACATCAACACCTAGGCGTCAGCGGCCCCCCAGCACGGCAATGATACCTACACAAACACACGCACACGCGACAGCACGAGGACCTACCTTGCGCTTCTGCGGAGTGCCGCCGTTGCTCCTCGGGCCGACCGGCGACGGCGATGCGCCCGCCGTGTACGACACGGTTTTAACCGCCTCGACCTGGTCCGCCACGCCCGCCGGCAGGCGGTTCCGCAGCTCGCCGTACAGGCGTACGAGCACGTGTGCGTCCTGCGCCGCGTACGTCATCTGGCGGGCGCTCAGAGGCCGGGCCTCCCAGTCCGACACCTGGGGGCCGAGGCAGAGGGGGGTTGCAGGCCAGGACATGGTGGTTCGGCAACGGCCTGGCGGCAATGGCAGGGGTCAGAAATCCGTGCGGGCTGGCCATGTATGTCAGAAGTCGGCTCCCTCCCTCCCTCCATCCCTCCCTTCCTTCCTCCCTCCCTCCCTCCCTCCCTCCCTCCCTCCCTCCCTCCCTCCCTCCCTCCCTCCCTCCCTCCCTCCCTCCCTCCCTCCCTCCCTCCCTCTGCCCCCGCGCCTGCATGGTCTTGTCCAGCGGCTTGCCCAGCAGCCCCGCCGCCAGCGTGGAGAGCCCCGCCTGGAAGGCCCGCGCTGGCAGCTGCACGGGCGGCGCGCCCTGCAGGGCACACACATGTAGCGGCGGCGGCGGCGGCGTTGTGTGCGGTGTGTGCAGGACACGGGGGCGGACAAGGACAGGCATGTTAGACGAGGAAAGGACCAGCGCCGTGTGACACTGTTACGCTGCTACTACGGTATTTATCAGGCCAGGCCAGGCAACGCAGGGGCGACACACACACGCACACACACACACACACACACTCATACACTCTTTGCGCTTTGTTTTCCTTGTGCTCTTCAACATACACACACACACACATACACATACACATAAAGAGCGCACGGCGCACACACCTTGGGCCGGGCCGCCTGTGCCTGCGCGATGAGGTGCGCCCGCCACAGCTCCCACACGTCCAGCGTGGCGGCCACGCGGCGGAAGGCGGCCACGGCTGGGTAGGAGCCGCTCAGCTTGGCCAGGTCACCTGGGGGTGGCGGGGAGGGGGTGGCCGTTCATCATTACCGTCGTAAATGACGGCTTCTCTAGGAGGCCGCAGGCTTCTCTAGGAGGCCGCAGGCTGACAGAGAAGGCTAGTTCTTGTGACGATGAGTCGTACACACTGAGTTGTAGCCAGGCACGGAAGTGGTAGCCGTCCATGTGGAGAATGGAATGATAAAAATCACATTTTTTAAGAGTGCCGACGTCCGGAGGCGTGGTGAGTGGGAGGGGTTGGTGGTTGGTGGTTGGTGGGAGGGCAGGGTGGAAGGGCGGGTGGGAGGGCAGGTGAGCGGGTGAGGTAGGTGGGCAGGTGCATGGAACGGTAAGCAGGTGGGCGGGTGGGACTGGGGTTGGCAGAGCGAACGGAATAGGGTACAAGCAAAAGGCGGTGGGGCCTACACAGCGTGTAGGGAGTTGCACAGATTGGTACAGAGGAGTACATAGCGAAGTAGACAGGCGCGGGGGGAAATTTCGGGTTCGTCTGGCAAGTTCCCGACTTGCCTCGCGGCGGTGTGTCTGGCGGTCGGCACACAGCCGATACCCCCCTGCCTGTCTGCCTTCCCCCCTGTCCCGCACCCACGTTGCACCCGTAGTACGTCACGACAGCCACCCAGGCACGTACCCGACAGGCCGAACCCCAGCACCAAGCAGCCGCCCTCCGCCGGCGTCCGCGAGAACAGCGGCAGTAGCACCGCGTCCAAAGGAGTTGTGGCGGCAGTAGCATCGGCTGCAGCCGCCTCCTGCTCGCCTCCCGGAGCGGCGGCGGCGCTGCTGCTACTGCCGGGCCCGCACAGCGCGATCAGGTCGAACAAGACCGCCCAATCGGCAGTAGCAACCTGCAGCAGCGCCGCAGGCGAGCCGCCGCCGCCTCCCCCGCCGCCTCCCCCGCTGCCAAGCAGAGCCGCAAGCCCGCCCGGACCGCTGGCGGCGGCGGCGGCGCGCGCGCTCGCCTTGCGCTTGCCGCCAGCCTCGCCTTCCGCGCCGGTGGTCTCCCCTTCCGTGGTTTCGCCCTCGGTGGTTTCGCCCTCGGTGGTTTCGCCCTCCGCGACACCGGTGTCGGCCTCCGCCTCGTCTGCGGCCTCCAGCTCGCGACCCGAGGCCTTCCACTCCACATCAAGGCCCAGCACCTGTGATCATACACACACACATAAACATAAAGATGTGTTTGAGTGAGTCTTCCTTCTGTGTTGTTATTAACAAATGCAGTGTTGCCCCACGTGCGCTAAAGTGTATGCCGGTGTGGCAAAGGCTGCTTGGCTGCACAGGCGCCTGCAGCCAGACGCCCGCACCCAAGGCCGCGTGGCCGCATGGCATCACTGGCCCAAGCACGTCTGCGCCCCTGCACCATACACACACACATGTACATACGCACGCACACGCACGCACAACCACACCTGCCACCTGCAATCTAGCGCACACACGCACCTGCGCGCCCGCCAGCGCCTCCGCCGCCGCCGCCAGACCCTCTGGCCCGTCCGCCCAGATGACCCGGTCCGACGGCAGAGCCAGAGGCAGGTACCTGCAGCGGGGGGGGGGGGGGTTACATTCATGATTAGTTAAGGAAGTGGTAGACGGGGGAAGTGGTAGGTGGGGGGGGGGGGCGACAGTAGGGCGGCGGCAATAGGACGGCAGTACGGCGGCAAGGGCAGGGCAACACGCACCACCACGCCCCCGCCCCCCCCCCGCAGCACCCCCGCAGCACCCGCCGCAGCTCACTTGGCCGCCCGCGCCGCCTCCTGCGCCGCCAGCGCCTCCGGGTCAATGAGCGCCGCCATGAGGGCGGGCGGCAGGCCGAAGCGCTTGCGGTACTCCTCCGCCAGACCGCCCTCGCCCGCCTCCACCATCTGCGGCAGGGCGGTGGGGGTGATATTGGAGTGGTGGCTAGTGGCGGCGGAGGATGCAGGATGGTAAACACGGTCATATTGCAACTAGTTCGTAATGCAGCGCGAGAATACTTGTATGCTGATGCTGGAAAGTGATAAGTTCGGTACCCAGGATTCCCACGGCTCCGCCATGTCTTTCCCTCGCTCCGCAGCACGCCCGCATCCCATTCCAGCCTTGCCTTGCTTGCTTGCGACTGGAAACCACGCCACCCCTCTCCGGTTCCAGTCACGACTTGAAACCACTCCACACCGCACACACCACCCCTAAGAACACCACCACCAGCAGCACCCCCCATTCCACCACCGCCCGCCTGCCTCACCGCCCTCAGCAGCTCCGTCTGCAGCTCGGCGTCAGTGCCCACAAAGGCCGCCGCCACGCCCCACACCCGCTTGGAGGCCAGGCGTGCGAGCGAGGAGCGCCGGTAGCGGGCCTCAATGTCAGGAAACTCCTGTGGAACAGTGCGGGTGGGGTTATATTCATGGTCATCGATGGGCCGTACGGTGTGAGGCGCGGCGCGTGTGGCAGCCCGATGGCCAGCCAGGAGCAGCACTTGGCACGCGTGGCGCAATTTGCACACAAGTGTTGTGTAATGACAGCAAGGAGCGGCGTATGCACGGGGGCAACTTGCCAACATGTGTAACGACGGGCGCTGCCCCGGGCCCCGCACGCCCCAGGCCGCAGGCCCCATGCCCCAGGCCGCAGGCGCCAGCTACCCCGCCCACCTGGCGCAGACTGAACAGGCGTGTGGCTCGGGCCGCGGACTTGAGGCGGTCGGCGTCAATGCAGATCTGGACGTACAAGATCTGCGGCGGCGGCAGGGGGCGGTGTGCGTTCTTGAGGGCAACGCGCAGGACTGTTTATGGGATGCGAGGCAGTGGTGCGTGTCCTTGAATTGCGAGGGGTGGGCAGCGCGCGGGCAGAGCAGTTCCAACAATCGCAACGGCAAAACGCACACGGAACCCCACCCTCGCCCCAACCCAAACCCCACGCCCCGCCCCGCCCCGCCCCGCACCTGGTCCTGCCTCGCCAGCCCCGCCGCCCACTTCTCCGCCGCCGCCTCCTTGCCCTCCGCCACCAGCAGCCGCAGCAGCGCCGGCCTGTCCACCAGGTCGCTGAGCTCGGGGAAGGCCGCCACCAGGCCCAGTCCCGGCGTGAGCGTCACGCGGTCCAGCAGCAGGCGCGACACGGCGGCCGCCAGCGCCTGAGGACCGCCGGGCGGCAGGTCCGAGCTGCGTGCGTGGGTGCAGTGGTCACGGGTGGGTCGGTGGGTGGGTGGGGTGAGGGGAGGGGTTCAATGCATGATTGATTAAGACGAGATGCAGCAGAGGGGAGCGGAGGTCATTTCGGGGGAGGGTGTGGATGTGGCAGGGAGGAGGAAAGGCAAACACGATTACGGTAGTTCAGGAAGTGATAGACGGTAGACAGGGGTGTGTGGGTGGGTGTTATTTGCCGAGCCCAAAGAAATAGGTCCCAATCGTTAAGGCGGAGGCCGGGAGGGGCTGGAGCCCCAAACGAAGCCGGGCTGGAAGGTTGGAGGCCAGCAAAGATGGCGCCGCCACGCCATGCAGTCATCATGCCCACCCGGCATTGGCTACCCCACTCCACACGCCCGCAATGGGGCAGTCCCGCACAGCCAGTATGCGTACACACACACACACACACACAAACACACACACACACATATATATATATATATATATACACACACCTGGTGATGCCGAACGCCTGCGCAATCTTGAGCGCTACGCGCGCGTGTCGGGGCTGACTGTACGCCGCCGCAAACAGCGCCTGCACCCGTGCCGCCCGCACCACAGCCGCCGCCGCCCGCAGCTCCGTCACTGCGTCCGTCTCCGCCGCGGAAGCGAGGACCATATCGAATACGGAGGCGGAGGTGGTGGGCGCTGGCGGCGGGGCGCCGGCGGCTGGCGGCGCCGGCGGTGTTGCGCTGGCGGCTGTGGCGGCCGCCGCCGCCGCGGCGGCGGCGCGGGCACGCGTGTGTTGGTGTATGAGATCTAGAAGCAGGTGGGACAAAGTGCCGCTGCGCGCGTTCTGTTGTTGTTGCTGTTGCTGCTGCTCCTTCTGCCGCTTGGCGGTTTGAGTCTGTGCGGCCTCCGCGGCTGCGTATTCCGCAACGGCCTCTGATGTCGCTGAGGCCGCCGCAGGTGCAGCTGCATCCGCGTCAGTACTGTCGGCAGCACCGCTGCCTGCTGCCGCAACGGCCTCGGCGGCCTCGGCTGAGGTGCCAGGAGCGACGGCCTCGTCCCCAGCAGGCGTCTCCGTGTCGGTTTGCTCAGCCGCTGTTGCTGGGCCTGCCGGTGCATTGGTGATGAGCTCTTCGAGGCACGAGATTAGGAAATCGAGAGAGCGAGCAGCGGGAATGGTCTTGAAGAATGATGCGTTGAGGGACTGCTGCACGGTCTTGAAGTGGAATTGCGGTGTTGACAACAACTCTTCGACAGCGTCCAGGAACGGGTGAACGTTGTCAAAGGGCCTCCCGCCACCGCTTGCCGCGTCACTTACGAGCTGCCCCCAGTCGGGAAGCGTGGTGTTATCCCCCGACATTCCTATAACTAGCAACTATGATGCGATCTCTAATGTTTTTGAAAGAGAAACGCCGAAACCCCACGCATTGTCCAGGTCAACGAATTCAGTCTTGGCGTGCTTCTGCTTGCTCGTGTAATGCTGGTCCGTTGTATGTCTATACAGTACTGAAACATACGCGACTATCTGATATCACCAAGTATATATGCCCCCGCACATCACCGAGGACGGCCTTCATTCCCACCACCACACTGCACCGCTTCCTGCTGCCCAACCCCACGAGGGGCAGGTTATGCCCCTTCGCTCACACCATCGCGAGCAACATTCTCACCGCGGCGGGTTCACCACCATGCACATCGTTGCGACTGGCTTGCTCGCCACATCTGCAGCGCTTGGCGCCGCGCTAGTCGCGACGTGAGTTTCACACAGCTGGCCTCGCGAAGCCAGCTACCTCGCAGCGATCGGCCGGCGCGCGGGGCTGTTGCGCCAACCATCACCCCAAACCCTCGCCCTCCCCTCTCCATCCATTCCCTTGCGCCAACTCGCAGCACATGGTTCATGCGGAACTCGCGCTCGCCGAAGACCATCACCGTCATGGGGGCCGGGGCGGGCAGCGGCGCGGCGGCGGGGGCGGGCGCCAGCCACAGCGGCGCGGCGGAGCACCCGGAGCTTCATGGCGCGGCGGCGGCGAGCGACAAGGGGCCAGAGACGCAGGTGGCTGCTTTGTGTGTTTGATAAGATAAGGGAAGGGGTGGATACATGCAGGTTTGTGTATGTGGGGGAGGGCACGGGGGGAGGGCTGGCACACTACACGGCACCTCTCAGGGTAATGGGGGGCCGGGAGAGCGGTGCAGGGTAGTCCAGGATGCCGGGGGGCAAAGGTTCAAACAGCGTGTCAAGCACCCCCCAGCCAACCCGGTCTCTACTAACCTGCTCGCGAGCACAGGAGGCTCAGGACTGGGCGGCCCTGTACCGGCGAATGGCTGAGGAGTTCGAGTCGTCCGGTGTGGCGGCAGTCGGGCGGGGGGGGGGGGGTAGCCGTTCATGTGGAGAACGTAGGGACTTCATCACAGTTTAAAGTGCCGACGTCCAGTGGGAGGGACGGAGGCGGAGGCGGAAGGGGGACGGCGGCAGAGGCGGAGGGGGACAGAGGCAGAGGGTGGCGGAGGCAGGCCGGAAGCGGAGGCGAAAGTCGTGGTGTAGCGGGTTGAATGGTGGTGGAAGTGACGCTAGGTGGGCGACGTCTGGCAGGCTGCGCAATTAGTCAGGCCCTACAGAGCACCTCAAATGCCAGTGCCTGCGCATAAAGACAAGTGCAAGCAAGCATGTGTGCATGTGTGCACGCAGACCTAAATGCAAAGGCCATCGACCCGCTGAAGAGCTGGTTCCACGGATTGGAGGTGGGTGGCTGGGCGGCGAGGCGCCACCGCGTGCCTGCTTGTGTGTTGGGTCAGGTGGCGGCTGTGTCGGGGCAGGGGAGGGGTTTGGGAGGAGCACACGCACAGCGAGGGCGAGCTGCAGGGTGTTCTGCAGTGATGCCTGTGTTGCGGAAGGACAAGGCAAGGAAACACGCTGGGACCGTGTGTGAGGGAAGTATAAGGGGCGAGGGTATGCACACACTGGCATGTGTATGTGTATGTGTCGATGTGTGCCGCCTGCAGGACGAGCACAACACGCCCTGGCCACGCAAGTACCCAGAGCTGGAGCCGCCTCTGCAGGTGGGCATACAGGGAGAGAGGGAGGGAGGGAGGGAGGAGGGAGGAGGGGGATCATCTAAACCATGCCCATTAAGCAACAATAGACAGAAGCGTGGAGGTTCGGCGCAAGCACGTGCAGCCGGCGTTGCGGGTGCCTGGCTGCGGCATCAGGGGTGGCGGCGGCGAAGAGGCGGGGGCTGCGCTTGGCCCCGACACGCTATGCGCCATGGTACACACGTGGCCGCAACCCCTAGCACTTCACCGTGGCCGTATCAACCGCCGCGAGGTGTGCCTTACGACGTGCGCCCCCACTGGCCGACGTGGCACCCACTGCCCCCTGATGCGGTTGCCGTGCCATCTGACCGCACGCCGCCCCCCTGATGATGGGATTTCATTGGGCCCGGGCACATAACCCCCATGGACGTCGGCACTTCATACATACTTGTGATTCAATTACTCTGTCCTCCACATGAACGGCCCGCCCCCCTGTACGGCACCGGTACCCCGCTGTGCAGTACGGCTCGGTGCGGTTGCTGGTGGTGCCGCTGGAGGAGTCGCCTGTGGTGCTGCGCATTGCGGCGGCTGTGACGGCGGACATCATGCGGCTGCTGCCGGCGGGAGCCAAGGTGGGGCGGGTTGGGCTTGGGGTGGGCTTTGGGTGAGCGCGGTGAGCGAGCTCTTAACCTCCTGATCTCTCCTCTTCTCCTGCCCCACACCCGTGCCCCACGCCTTGTATTCTCTTCTACCCGTCACCCCTTCCACGCTCCACCCCTGCACCCCTGGTATACACCGCAGGTGTTTGCCAACGCGCGCAGCAACTACCACTGCACCGTGTTTCACACCTCGCAGCCCTCCGACCCGCGGCCCAACCCCACCCGCGCCGACGGCGGGCTGGACGACCCCGCGCAGCCGCCGCACCTGCGCCGCCTGCCCACACCCGCCGAGTCGGCGCGGGAGCTGCAGCTGGTGCGTGTGTGGGGGGGGGTGTTGTAAATTCCAGCCCAAACTGGGGGGGGCTGGCGGTGTCGGAGGGGAGGGGAGGGGAGGGGAGGGGAGGGGAGGGAGGGGCCAGGCTGGAGGGAGGAAGGCCATGCTGGGCGGGGGGCTTGCACCGTTCCAGGCGCGAGCTCGCCATCATTCTGGGCTTCTGGCAGCAAGCCTCTCTCGCGGCCGTCACCGCCACCACCCCTGCCAATTCTGCTGCACTGCCACCTCTGCAGATTAAGGATTTAGTGGCGGACACGCAAGTGCCCACGTTGCGGGTGAGAGGCGCGGCGGGTGGCGTGGCGGGTGGGTGGCGGGTGGCGCGGCGGGTGGAGTGGCGGGTGGCGCGGCGGGTGGAGTGGCGGGTGGCGCGGCGGGTGGAGTGGCGGGTGGCGCGGGGGGTGGAGCGGCGGAGCCAGAACCGCAACATTCCGGGGCTGAGAGTAAGGAGGGCGTGGAGTGAGGCTGGGCGTATTTGGGGGTGGTAGGACCGGGTGCTAGAGGGCCCTTCCTGCATCCTCCGCCTGCGTTGGTGCGCTCATTGCCGTACACCGTGCTCACGTGTTACCGGACAACGCAGCGCCATACTTTTGTGAACTGGCATGTTTGAGCTTTCTATCCCCGCACCACCGCACACACGCACACAAACACAAACACAAACACACCTTGTCGTGGTGTCTTCTAACAGCCCCCTTGTCCTCCGCCCCTGCCCGCCGCCGCCCGCCTCCACCCGCCCCCCCCCAGCTGGAGCGGGTGGTCCAGGCGTCCACGGGCGTGCTGCTGCTGACGTGGACGGAGGTGGGCTCCGGCGCCGTCGTCAGCGGGCTGAGGCACCGCCTGCGGGACGCCTTCCCCGGAGCCTCCACCAAGCAGGTGCGTGCCTGCGTGCCTGACTGCGTGCCTGCCTGCGTGCGTGTATGCGTGCTTGCGTGCGTGTATGCGTGCGTGCGTGCGTGCCTGCGTGCCTGCGTGCCTGCGTGCCTGACTGCGTGCCTGCGTGCCTGCGTGCCTGCGTGCCTGACTGCGTGCCTGCGTGCCTGCGTGCCTGCGTGCCTGACTGCGTGCCTGCGTGCCTGCGTGCCTGCGTGCCTGACTGCGTGCCTGCGTGCCTGCGTGCCTGCGTGCCTGACTGCGTGCCTGCGTGCCTGCGTGCCTGCGTGCCTGCGTGCCTGACTGCGTGCCTGCGTGCCTGCGTGCCTGCGTGCCTGCGTGCGTGCCTGCGTGCGTGCGTGCGTGCGTGCTTGCGTGCGTGCGTCCCGCCCCAGCCCCGCCCCTCCAAAACACACGTGAGTTCACACAGTCACATCACAATTATGTACTGTACACACAGTCACACGCGCGCATGCATTTCGTTTCTGTGTCCCCTGAGCACGCGGTCCCACACGCCTCCTCCCGCCGCTGCCCCCAGGCCACCATCATCCACTCCTCGCTGCTGCGCATCGTGAGCTCCACGCCCCTGGGCCGCCAGGCCGTGGCGGCCATCTCAGAGGCCTGCAAGTGAGTCGAGCAGGCCCCCTGCCCCCTGGTTTGCTTTGATTTGGGCTAGTAACTACAACCCCCCTGGCCCCTAGCTACTAGCCCAGGAGGATGGGGACGGGGTCGGCAGCGGCTGCCCGTGCCGAGGTCGGGGCGCCAAGCGGTCGCGCCACGAGGTCTGTCCAACCACGTGGCTGCCCGCCCCGGCCAACGCAGCCCGTTTAGCCGCTCTCTCTTGAGTCTCTTGCCTGCAGGCTTGCGCAAACCAGCCCCCGAATCCTACAGCGCACCTTGGGTTTTCGCGCTCTCCCCTGCGTCTCGCTTTACTTGCATTGGACGGTCCTGGCTCTCCCCCCTCCTCCGTGGCGCCCCTCTCCCCAGCGCCCACCACCCGACCGCCCAATATTACTGCCTACGGTCTACCACTTCCTTAACTAATCATGAATGTAACCCCCACCCCATACGCAGGAGCTGGACGGCGCGGCTGCGCGGCACCCGCTACAGCCCGCGGCACCTGTGGTTCATCCGCGAGCACGAGTTCAGCACCATCAGCGGCGAGCGCGAGGTGCTGGCGCTGGCGGACCCCGAGCACAAGGAGCAGGTGGTGCACTACTGAGCGTGGTGCATTGTCAAGCCAAGCGGCAGGCTGTCGTGCGCTGCCGTACTGCGCTCTTGGGGTTGCACGTTGCTGGCTCACCAGCTGCGTCGGCAGGTCCCTTTTGCAATCAGCCAGCGCAAGCTGAAGCTGGGCAGCAGGCAGGGCGGCAGGCTGCGTGGCCGCAGGGAAGGAGGGCGAGGAAGAGGAGGTGGCGCGCGTGCGGGTGCGGGGGGCCGGGGGCCGGGGGACTTGCCGGGAAACAGGAATGGAGGAGAGGCGGAGCGCAGCGTGGATGCTCGGATGCTGGCAGTGGGGAGCGGGCTATGTGAGGTCGACGGTACGGCATTGACGTGACCTCGAGGGGGCGGCGCACGGCGGCATGGGATGGCTTGGGCGCGTTCATTGTGAAAGCGTATCGGAGTTCGCAGTCGAGACTTGAAACATCATGTTGAGGCAGGGGATCTGCGCGTATGCTGCGTACCGACGTCGACGGACTGCATGCGCTGCTCGTGATGGAACATGGCAAGGGGACTGCATGCGCTGCGGTGGCTCGTGATGGAACATGGCAAGGGGACTGCATGCGCTGCGGTGGCGTGCGGAATGGCGTGCAGACTGAGGACCAAATCCGCATTGCCGGGCAGGCCAGCACGATGCCAGTGTGTAGCAGCCTAGCAGGATAGAGCAGGTTAAGGGACTTTATGACTAGCCAGAGACTGCCCACGAGTTTCTGCCACACATGGGTACCGCGGCCGTCGCAGTGGCAGCAGGAGCTGCATGCTGATGCCCAAGGAGAGCTAGACTCACAGCGGCGGCACCTGGCCCCTGAAACTCCGTATATACATGCCTTTGTCCTTGCGCCAGGGAGCACGTCCCTGTCCCGGCATCCTCCTATCTGTCTCCCGGGCACTCCTGATCTCGTGCGTTCACAACATGCACAGCCCCCGCCCGGGCCCTGGACCTGATGCCTAGACGAACTCGAATCACTCTGCCTGGCAATAACACCAGCCTCCCATGCATGCGGGGCTCGCAGGCGTGCGTGGCAAGCCGCATCATCACAGCGATACGGGCATGTGCCACCATACCGCACCACACACATTGCACGCCTGCATCTGCGTTACCTCCCAACCTGCAAGCATCACTCCTCCCACCAGCCACTGAACACGCTCCGACATCCACCCAAACTACCTACCCACTGCTCCAGCTCTGCCCGGCTGCCCCCATTTCGGCCCTGCACGCTAGTTAGTCATCCTACGGGTCAGGTCAAATAATCACGGCTCTGGGTATCCAAGTCCGGCCGTGCACTCACGTCAAAGGGGCCACATGTCACTCTTGTCTAAACGTCCACGCAAGAAGAATGTTCGTTATGTACCTACCGTGCCTGCGCGCTCGCAGCCATCCCTGCTGTACAGCCCCAGCTCTGCGCTCACTCGCATGCCGCATGGCGCACCCGCACATGGGCCACAGCTGTGCCCACGCGAAGTGCACGAGCTCCATACCACGCGTTTCGCCCTGCGCCGTGCCTGGGAAAGTCCTGCTCTACCGCCTCCGACGCATAAGTCTGCCGGCGTCACCGCCCCGCTCCGGTAAGGCGCTTTTGGCGCCAGCCGTCGGCACGCGGGCTGACGCAGGGGATATGCGCTGTCGGCCATCCTTAGTCTATGTGGCCGACATCCAAACACCCTGCCCAGCAGTAGTTGGCGTTTAGTTGGCCAGGAATGGCCCAGACACGGTTGCGGCGTTGGCGTTGACGACCGGGTGCGGCTTGAGCGCCATCTCCACGTCGCCAGCCCAGTACTCGTCGCGGTTGGGCAGGTTGATGTACCTGCACACGCCAGGTATGGGCGCAGGGATGATTCTCAGCACAGGGACCCGAACTGGCCCCTGTCCTAATCCCTTCCTTGTCGTCATTACGCCCCGTACGCTACATGAGCGCCTGGCCTGTCTACACACGAGTCGTCACGCTGTACCCGAAACGCTCCCCCCGGCGCCCTAAGCAACACCCGCCAGTCAAGTCATCCGCCGGCCCGCCGGCGGCCGGCCCCCACGCCGTGCCCCTACCATGCAGCCCTGCACCCCCGTCGCCATCCTGTCCCCGCAAACCGCGTCCCCACCTCCCCACAGCCCGTCCCGGGACAGTTTGGTAGGGCCCAGACAAGCACCCTCCGTCCCAAACCCCTGCCGCGCGGTGCTGCCCCGGCAAGTATCCCCTCCCCCAGCCCAGCGCACTCTGGGTTCGCGCCTCGCAAGTCGCAACCCCCTTTGCAGCCCCGCGCCGCCTGCTCACCAATCGATGGTCTTCTTGAGCCCGTCCTCCCAGCTGGTCCGCTCCGTCCAGCCCAGCGCGCCCAGCTTGTTGGAGCCGATGTAGTAGCGGCGGTCGTTGAAGGCGCGGTCGCGCACGTTGACCACCTGGGGGCACGAGTGGGTGGCGAGTGGGCGTGCGTTGAGAGCATGTCAGGGAGCGCGGACTGTGTGTCGGGGGGAGGGAAGTTGTGGGTATGCGTGGGGACAGCAAACGTTGCCAGCAGTCTAGGGCTGGCAGCCCGGCCTTGCAATGCCCCTGTCGGCCCCGCTCGCGGTCTGGACACGCTCATGAATGACGTTCAAACACCCTCTGCGCCCGTCTCCTCCCTCGGCCGGTCCTTCATGGAAGGCTGCCCCCTGCGCTCGCCCCCCCCCCATCGGCCCACGCACCTTGCTCTCCGGCAGGTTGAAGAACTTGGCAATGTCCTTGGCCACCTCCTTGACGCTGCGCTCGCGCTCCGTGCCGATGTTGTAGGTCTCGCCTGTGTGGCCAGAGGTGTGCGAGTGTGGTAGTGCGTGAAGGGCGGCGGAGGTGGCGCAGGCATTGCCAGGCGGGTGCCGGCGCTATCTGCTCGTCCACCAAAAACTCCATGCCTCCTCATCTCGTGTCCTACCCAGCCCCTTTCGGGCTCTGCTCCTGACTTCAACTGGCTGCGGATCCGCTGGGGTCGGCGCTGGCCGCCAGTACCTCCCACTCAAGCGCCCCAACCCCATCCTTACTCAGCCCCGCAGCAGCGTAAACCCCTACACCCCCGGCCCCATGCCCCAGCTCCACCGCCTCACACCCCATCAGTGCTGCACACCCCACCGCCTGGTAGCCGCCGGCCACCCACCCACCCGTGACGCCCTTGTGCAGCACGCAGTCGAAGGCCTCCGCCACGTCCTCAACGTACAGGTAGCTGCGCACGCTGGTGCCGTCGCCGTGGATGGGCAGGTCGGCGCCGCGGTTGGCCAGCAGCGTGAACTTGGGGATGAGCTTCTCGGGGAACTGCGGGAAGGAGTTTGTGGGGTGGGGGAGAGGCATCGTTTGTTCGGAGTGCGCATGGCGCTGACGAGTCAGGTGCGCTACGGTGGATGGGATGGCTGCAGTCATAGCCCGCGGTGTTTGCCCTGGCCGCTGGCGCAGCAGGCCAGCAGTGACATGGCCATCGGCCCACTCGCGAGCCATCTAAGCTGCTGGCCTAGGCTGTCCCTAGTGACAGCCTGGGTGGCTGACCTATAAGCCAGGCGGGCATCTCGTATCCGTCCCGGTTCTCCATGCCTCCGTCCACTGCAACCCTCTCCATCAGCGTTGCACTTCTGCCGGATCCCCTTCGCTGCTCCTTGCGCCTCGCCACCTTGCTGCCCGCCCCATTCGGCACCTCCCAGCCCCTCCTGGCTCGGTCCCTACCACCGCTGCCTCGCGCTTCCCTGTCTCGCCATAGCCGCATTCACACCAACAGCAAGCCAACCCACATCAAACCCACCTGGTGGGGTCCATACACGTTGTTGCCGCGGGTGATGATGACGGGCAGCTTGTAGGAGGTGATGTAGGCGCGCGCAATGAGCTCGGCACCCGCCTTGGCGGCCGAGTAGGGGTTGGTGGGGTCCAAGTGGCTGGACTCCACCAGGCCTGGGGGTGGGGGGGCGTGAGGGTGGTGGTGGGAAGGGATGAGCATGGCAGGAGCAGCGTTGTGAACGGAAGGCCGACTGCGGCAAGAAGCAGCATAGCGGCATGTAGGAGACGATGAGCGTGCCAGGTGCCGTCACGGGCAGAACACTAGGTGAATCACGGAGTTGAGCCTTGCACTGTCGTGTCACAGGTGCGCGACTGCTCGTCTACCCCGCCCTCTCCCTTG
Organism: Chlamydomonas reinhardtii; assembly: GCF_000002595.2. Classification (NCBI taxonomy): domain Eukaryota; kingdom Viridiplantae; phylum Chlorophyta; class Chlorophyceae; order Chlamydomonadales; family Chlamydomonadaceae; genus Chlamydomonas; species Chlamydomonas reinhardtii. Next base: position 1,459,504 of record NC_057005.1, on the reverse strand, counting down.
CCCTCCTCCCCAGCCTCCCCACCTGTGGTCTTGCCCAGACTGGTCTCGCCATACACCTCATCCGTGCTGACATTGATGAAGCGGCGGATGCGGCCGTGCATGCGCGCAGCCTCCAGCAGGACGTGCGTGCCATAGGTGTTGTTCAGGGTGAACGCAAGGCTGTTGCCGAACGAGTTGTCGACGTGCGTCTGCGCGCAATCGAGGGGATTTGGTAAGTATATGATAATTGACAACAAGTCGTGCGCAACAGCAACAATCGGCGACGACGCCCTCGCCGATCGTGGGACCGACCACGCACCTGAGCAGCGAAGTGCATTACAGTGTCGATTTCCTCCGTCTTCAGGATGTAGCTGATGAGGTCCATCGACTGGATATCGCCCTTGATGAACTGCGGGCGACGCGAGACGAAGCGTGAGAACGCGGGAAACGACGCAGCGCTGCTGCGCGCGGGAGTTGCACGCGGCACTGAAACGCACCCGAAAGTTGGGAAGGTTGGCCACGCTGCCCAAGTTCTTGAGGCTGGCGCAGTAGTCGAGCTTATCCAGCACAACGACCTGCTCGAGGCAAGCTTGTTAGCTGGGGTGCATCGAGCGGGAAGTTGCACCACCCTAGCGAGTCTACCTTGTATTGCGGGTAGTTCTTCGTGATTCTAATCACGACGTGGGAAGCGATAAAGCCCGCGCCACCAGTGATCAGGATGTTCTTGGGCTCGTAGGGCTCCACCTCAGGGGTCCCGTTGCCGTTGCTGGTCGCCATGGCTGTTAAGCTTTGAATTACGAGCTACAAGCAGCAACGTGAGTAGGAATTGATTCTTCGGCGGCAAAGCGCTCAGCACAAAACTGCGAGGCAATTGCCCATCGCGCTTGGATCCAAACTCGAGGCGAGGAGAGCGGCAGCCCCAGGACACGTCTCACCCCTGGGCATTAGCGCTTCACAGTTCACCATCGCTAGATTTCTATTTTGTAATTCCCCCCAGGCGCGGTGGGCGTCCTCGTCCGCAAGTGCCCACCTACCAGTGCCGCCGACCGCCTGGCCCCCGAGTGCCCCCGCCCCTCGCACGCAGGGCATGGCACGTGAGGGCAGGGTTTGGGAGTGCCTGAAAACGCAAGTGGTGATATCGGTGGAAACAGCAGCAGGTGGCCGTTCCTGGTGTACGGTAGTGTAAAGTTTACGACGAACCGTAGTATGCGAGGCAGCGAGGAAGCTTCAGTCTACTTGTGCAGTGGTGAGACCTGCAAGGCCTGCAAGGCTGCCCAAGGGCAGCACCCCCACTTGAGGCCTGTACCCCACCTGTCAGTGTACCCCACCTGTCAGGCCGCATTCCCTTGGCATTTCCTGGGCGGACACCTTCAAATGTACTGTTACAAGCTGCCGTCTCAGGCACGGCCACGTAGGAAGAATGACCAATGCAAGTGACCTGTCCCAATTAGTACTGGAGGCTCTCGATTCCCCCAGCCTTGAGCATCCCAATCAATAGTGTCATGGAGACAGACATTAGGCATGCCTGCCGCTACACGGGGACCCAGGACCGCCCCTGCAGCCCCAGGTGAAGGTCACCTGTCAGTCTCCGCACGCCCCACGTCACACGGGTACCCGCACCGGCTGCTCCATAGCCACCAACACACGCACACACACACACACACACACACACACACACACACACACACACACACACACACACACACACACACGCATGTTTCTATCCACTGCAGGGTGCGGGAAGCGCGGGACGCAGGCCACTTCCGATCTATCACAGATCAGCACGATGTCTGGCCTGCATCCATCCCCAGCAGTCCCTACGCGTCTACTACCGCACGCTCTCCCAACTATCCTAGGACACTCACTGTACCCAATGCTCACCCCGCACGAAGTCCATGATAATCGCCGGCATTGGGTTTCTATGGCCTTTTCAGCACTGCACGGCACGGCTTTTGTTGTCCCGCTAGCACCCACGTGCACACGCTCACACAACCACAGGTCCAGTGGCCAGCCCTGACACGCCGTGGGCTCAAGTAACCATCAACACATGCGCTTGCGCCTGACCTGCTCTCAGCACTTGCAACTGCAACGCATGCACTGCTTATGCCTTCATCAAGCTATGGATATTTGCACACTCTTGCATGGCATTCAGCGGCCCCCACTGGCTCGCACAGGCCTGGGGACCGTTACCATATTTGCCGCTACCATGCACAAGCTCGTCGGGTGTAGTACGCAGACCGCGAACAGGCGCAGGGGGCGCGCCGCAGAGCCTGCAATTGACAGGCCTCTCGCGCCCCGACCTCATTCTGCACACGCCACCGGGCACGGGTGACGCGCTGCGTCCTGCCGTTGCCGTGCCGCCCCATCATCACATGCAAGCATGACACCAATGTTTAGTCTGCAACCAAATGACCGGCTTGTAGTGTAGCACTCCCGCACTCAAATCCAAACTCTCACGGCCCTCGGGCTTACATCGAGCGGCTTCTGTGCGCACACTTCAGGCAGCTCACGTGCAATCTTGCCATGTGCATTGCCGCCACGCGCACAGTCCGCACCAAGCCCACCTTTCGTGTCGGCCGCTGGCCCCCGATCTCATTATTGTTCTTGCTCCGAGTCCTTGCTTCCGGGGGCCTCACTCTCTCACTCTCTCCAATCCGTGCGGTTTCTCGCTCCACTCCTGCAGTACTTCATATCGCCCCGTAACTGCACAGCGAACCCTTCACGCGCACGCGCACACTGTGGCCGCCATGATCGACGGCCTCCAACGCCGCACAGCCAGATGCCACACCGTCTCTTGCCTCTCAATCCCCACGCGCAGCTGGGTGCAACCCACTCGCTAAGCCCTTAGCCAAATCTCGCGTCCTTGCTTGCATGAAACCCTTCATATGCGCGGCGCGCCGCGCGTCGGAAAGGTCCCGACACGAGAGGCGTCGGCGCCTGTCCTCGAATTGGCAAGCCCACGGCACAAACGAGCGTTCACAAGCGCAGTCCGCAATGCCAGCACTGCGCCTGGCGCCCTGCGCCGCGTGCTGCCATGCCCTCGCGATGCCGTATATACCCTACAAAGGCGCTCCGGTCTGCCTGTCAACGACAATGTGCGCAGCTACATGCATCTGCTCACGTGGGTTCCAAACACCCGCCCCTACAACGTGGAAAATCGGGCGCGGGGATAACAGTGCTCATCTTGCCCCTCGAAATAACTTGCGCTGTACCTTGTACTCAAACACTGGAAGCTCAAGCCCATGTGGCCGCCACGCACCGGCGGCAGTCCATCGGTACCAGACGCGCCAACTGCGCCCGCGCAGCAGCGACTCACGCTTCAAGGCGCTAACTCGCACATCCGAGCCCTTTTATAGCGCCATGAGTCACAGCACTTCGTGCAGACACACTCACACTCAATTTTCGCGCACACACAGCACACGCACACATGCCATAGCGTATGTTACCGTCTCACAGGACTGGCCTGCGTCTCCTTTGCCTGTACAAGCAGCGTTTTCGTGCTTGCAGGAACGCCGCGATGCAGTGTAGGTAGGACACCACCCTGACAATCACGCACACTCGCGCACAAGTCTCCGCCTTTTGCTTCACCATTAGCCCGCGCAGCCATTTTCGATTGCTGCTGGGAAGCCATCAGTCAACCTCACACCGCACCGCCAATGCCTTTGCCGGTTGGCATGGGCGGCAGCCGTGAAAGATGGGCCCAAGAAAGCATAAAAGGGAAAAGGTCAAGCTCACACAGAATGAAGCCCTGCTAAAAAGACTCATCAAGTAAGTGGTGGCGTGATAATCATCACCCCTGGAACCGCTCCCCTGATGGAGTCCATTGACCACAGAACACGGCGGCACGACGCTAGCTGACATAATTTGGGCGACGATTGCTGAGGCATGGGAGGCGCATGACGCAGCACGCGAATGCTGCTGCTCTGGTGCACTACACGCCTCAAGCACCAGGTGTGCCTCCGGCTGCTGGCGGCGGTGTGGCGGCCCCTCCGCCGCCTGGTGCCTCGCGGGCACCTCCGCCACTGCCAGTCGCCCCGGTCATGCCGGCGGAGCCGCCGCCGCCGCCAGCAGCCCCCGCGGCCACCAGAGCCGACGCGAGCACGCCCGGTCCCACCATGCCGAGTGCAGAACCCAGGTTCAATCCGCCCAGAGCCCCAACATTCAAGTTCAGACCGCCAAGACCGCCCAGCGCGCCGCCAGCCTGGCCCAGGCCGCCCGGCAAGCCGGATACCGCCGCCGCCGCCAGCGCACCAGACAGGCCCGCCGGCAGACCGCCGAGGCCACCAAGGCCGGCGGCGGCGGCCGCCAACGGGCCGTTGAGACCGTTGGGGCCGGTGAGACCGGCCAACGGTCCCGCCAGCCCACCGGCAAGCCCGCCAATGACGGCGCTGAGGCCGCCGGCGCCGCCGCCGGCACCGCCGCCAATCGTCAAACCGCCAAGGCCGTTGAGGCCGCCAGCCAAAGCAGGCAGTGGCAGCGTTGCTAACGGCAGTGACACCGCCGGACTGCCGCCGCTGGTGCCTGTGGCGCTGGGGGCTCCGCCGCCGCCGCCACTGGTGATGCCGAGGAGGCTAGCCGCGCTGGAGGCTGACGCGCCTGCGCTGGCTGCAGCTGCGGCCGCCACACGGTGCAGCCCCTGCAGCGCCGCCGCCTGCGGCACCGCACCCACCGCCGCAGCCGGCCCCGCAGACGCACCAGCGGCGGCCTGCAGAGCCGCCGCAACAGCTGGCGACGGCGCGGACGGGCCCGGCGGGCCCACTGCGACAGCCCGCGGCGCCGCCACGGCTGGAGGCCCGGAGATGGCGGCGGCGGACGCTGGCGGCGGCGCCGAAACGGCGCTGTGGTGTCCGGACATAGCCGATAGTTGGTTGATGAGATCTTGGTACGACAGTGTCCCGCCGAGGCCGCCGCCAACCGCGACGCTGATGAGGCCGCCGGCGGCGCCGCCGGCGTTCGTGGCGCCTGGCGGGAGGAGGCTCTGCTGCATGCTCTGCTGCACCGCCTGTGGTGGGAGGGGCAGCAGGGGCGTGCACAAGCGGCGCAGAGTTGTCAGGCATATGCATTGTCGCTCGCCGTGCCCCGGAGCCCACCGTCTGCTGCCCCCAGCCCGCTGGGAGTCACCGCCGCTTCTGCTAGCCTCTGGCATGCAGCCCCATCCGCAGTTGACCCAGCCGGGACCTGGCCGTCTGGTCACGCCCGACGGCCACGCCCCGACACCTGCTGCATTTCTCCTCCCCCCGACCCCGTCCTCCTCCTGCCTCCTCCTCCTCGTCCGCCTCCTCCTCCTCCCCCTCCTCCTCCCTCCCCCTCCTCCTCCTCCTCCTCCTCCCCCTCCTCCTCCTCCCTCCTCCCTCCTCCTCACCTGCTGCACCACCTCGAGCTTGCGCAGGTTGTCCGGGTTCAGCGGCGCGTTGGCGGGCAGGTTGGCGTGGCGCTTGAGCAGGATGCGGTACTTCTGAAGGTGGCTGGCCACATTCTCGCGAGTGAGGCCCTCCACGTTCATCAGCTGTGTGCAGCAGGGCGGGAGGGCGGGGCAGAGAGGGGGAGAGGGTGGCAGAAAGAGGAGGTCAGGGGCGAGTAGCGAGGGCGGGTCGCGGCCTTGGTTGGTGGTGCTTGCTGCAGCCGGGCCGGCATGCAAGGGCGCATGGGGCGTGGACGGTGGACAGGGGCCGTGCCGTGCTGCCACACACGCCGTTCACCGGCACAGCCCCCACGCAGCCGCTGAATGGCACCCCAGCACCTCCCCTAGCACGCCCTATCGCAAGGCCGCCGCCGCACCTATATGCCACTGCCGCCGCCCCCCACGCTCCTCCTCCGCGCGCTGTGGGCTGGTGCTGGGCCTTGATTTCTATGGCATTGGATGAAACTACCCAGCCTCACCTGCAGTATGGTCTTGGGCACGGCGTTCTTGATGCCCAGTTGGAACATGGCGTTGAGGAAGCGCGCGTGCAGCTCCTGGCTCCAGTTGATGCGGGGCTTCTTGGGGGCCTTGAGAGGGAGGAAGAGGAGGTGGCGAGAAGCGGAGGAGCAGGGCGTCAGGAGCAGGGCGTGGGGAGCAGGGCAGCGTGCAAGCGGGGTGCCGGCCGTGCGGGGGCTGCCGAAAAGAGGGCGTGAGTGTGCGCAGCTGTGGAGGGACAGGCCCACCACACACACACACACACAAACACGCACACACACACACACACACACACACACACACACACACAGACACACACACACACACACAGGCCGTGGCAGGTCTCGCCTTCCGACAGTCCTACCTTGCAGGACAGGTCGGCGCCGTCACCGCCGGCCACTGAGCCGCCGCCGCCAGTGGGCTCCTCGCCACTGCTAGCACCGGCGGTGCCGGCAGCGGCCGGGCTCGACACCGCGCCGCCGCCGCCGCCGCCGCCAGCACCACCAGATAGCAGGCCGCTGGCGGTGCGGGCAAGTCCCAGCGCCGAAGCCTTCCGCTTCACGCCGATGACGCTGCCGCCGCCGCCACTGGCGGTGGCGCCGCCGCCGGCGCTGCCGCTGCCGGCAGCAGCCGTCACCTCGGCTGCCACAGCCGCCGTCACTGCCATGGCGGCGGCGGCGCCGCCCAGCCGCCGCGCCATGAAGACGCCGGCGGCGCCGCCAGCGCCGCCAGCGGAGCTGGTGGCGGCGGCGGCCGCCGCCGCCGCTGCCTCGGCGGTGGCACCGTTGTGTTGGGCGCTGAGTCGTACCAGTGGCGGCGCGTCAAGTAGGCTGACCTGGCAGATCTTGTCGGTGTCGCCGCCGTCACCGGTGATGATGGTCATGCGGCTGGCGACGCGAGCCTCGGCGGCGGCCTCGGCCTCGGCTTCAGCCTCGGCGGCGGCGGCGGCGGCAGCTGCCACCATGTCAAGGGGACTGCCCGAACCGCCTGTGGTTAGAGCACAATTACGAAACAATGATCAGATTTGCGTATACGCAGACAGCATGATGTCAGGACTAGCAACACGGGCGATGGCGGCATGGCGGCTACGGCAGCAAAAGCAGAAGTCGCCGCAGCCCCACGCCGCATAAGCCACGATAACCTATCTCTTCCGCGGGCTCACCTCTGCGGTCCTGCCGCCCATCCGTATCAGTGCCAGTCTCCTCGTCGCCCTCATCATCCTGACGCGGACCGGCGCCGCCATCCTCCGTCTCCTCGCCGTCCTCGACGCCCATTGCCTCGTCTAGCTGTGCATCGGCAATGTCAGCAAAGACGTTGAAGGCTGCCGCTGCGGCCGCGGCCGCTGCGGCATTGGCGGCGGCGGCAGCCTCCTCCTCGGCCTCGGCATCAGCTTCCGGCTCAGCCTTGATAACCGTTTCCACGGCCACAGTGGGTGACTGATGGGCAAGACCGCTACCATGCAACAAGTCGCCTGGCGTCGGCGCTAGGCGTACAGGCACAGAGCCGTCGGCGGAGCCAGACGACCGGCGGCCGCCGCCGCCGCCACCGCCGGCGGCGGTTGGGGCGCCGGCCGCAGCAGCAGCGGCGGCGCCAGCGCCGCCGCTTGGCTGAGGCATGGGCAGCAGCGGTGCCGGCTGCGCGGAGGCTGGGGGCTCGGGTGCGGAGAGGATGGCGGGGCTGTTGCGCTCGCCGCCGCTGGGCGTCTGCGTGTGTGCCGCCTGTTGCTGCGCATACGGGAAAGGGGCGCCGGTACTGCTGCTAGGTTTCTGCGAGCTCTGTTGTAGCATCAGCAGCTGTTGCTGCTGTTGTTGCTGTTGCTGTTGCTGTTGCTGTTGCTGCTGCGCAGCAACCGCCGCCGCGAGCGCGGCTGTAGCGCTGCCGCTGCTGGCGCCGCCAAGGCCGCCGCCGCCAGCAGTAGGCCCGGCACCGCCAAGCAGGCTCGCCAAGACACCACCGGAGCTGCTGCCGCCTGCGCCGCCGCCAGCGCCGCCGCCGGCTGCAGCCGCCGTCAGCGGATGCGGCCCGAGCAGCCCCAGCGCCTGACCCAGCACGCCGCCGCCGCCAAGGGCGCCGCCGGCGAAGCCGCCCAGCCCGCCTCCGGCAAGCCCGCTAGCTAGGCTACCTAGCCCACTTAGCGCAGTGAGGCCTCCCAGGCCGCCTAGGCTCGCCAGCGGATTGCCTAGCAGCCCGCCCAAGCCGGCAAGACCGGGAAGGCTGCCGGGTCCCACCAGCGCAGCGGCCGCGCCCGGACCCAGCCCGCCCGGGCCCAACGGCCCGCCGCCGTTCATTACCTGCTGCAGCTGTAGCAGCAGCTGTAGCTGTTGTTGCTGATGCTGCTGTTGCTGCTGCTGCAGTAGCTGCTGCAGCTGCAGCTCAGGAGACGCGAGGACGGCGGTCGCGGCCGGGCCCTGCTGTGGGCCAGGACCGCCGCCGCTTCCGCCGCTGCCACTGCCGCCGGAGGCAACCAGCACTACTAGCTCCGACAGCTGTGACGGCGTCAGCAGCGCCAGACCGCCCGGGGTCGAGGTCAGCATCTGCAGCAGCTGAACCGGCATCATGCCACCGGTGCCGCCGCTGCCGCCGCCGCCGACTGCGAGCAGGAGGCCGCTGAGGCCCCCAGCGCTCCCCAGCCGACCGCTGCTGCTGCCGACACCAACACCGGTACCGACACCTGCGCTGCTGCTGCCGCCGCCCCCCGTCGCCAGCTCCAGCATTGCGGCCGCCGCCTGTTGGTTGCTCAGGCTCGCCGGCGGTGCGCCAGCTGCGCCGCCACCAAAGCCGCCGCCACCGCCGCCGCCGCCGCGATCCGCGCCGCCACTGGCGGTGGTGCCAGCCGCCAGCATAGCCAACTCTAGCGGCTTGGCGTCGTATGGAATCATGCCGTCATCCATGTCGGCCTCAGCGTCGGCCTCGCCGTCGCCGTCACCGTCACCGTCGCCGTCAGCGTCAGCGTCGCCGTCGCCGTCGCCGTCGCCGTCGCCGTCGCCGTCGCCGTCGCCGTCGCCGTCGCCGTCGCCGTCAGCGTCGTCCATGTCGATGTCTGTGCCGTCGGCGGCGCCTTCAGCACGTGCGGCGTCGGCGTCGGCGCCGCCATCGAGGCCGATGTCGGGTCCAGCTGCCGCGCCCTCTTCTTGTTCCGTCTTGAGCAGGGTGCAGGGAGAGGCGGAGCCCGAGCCAGAACCGGAGCCGGAGCCGGAGCCGGAGCCAGAGCCGGAGCCGGAACCAGAATTGCCACCGCTGCCCGCGTTACCGACGGCCGCGGCTGCTGCTGCTGCAACAAACTCTCCTAAACGGTTGCTGACGCCACAGCCAGCGCCAACGCCCCCGCCGCCGCCACTACACGTGGAGCCAGCCAGCCGGCCGCCACCCGGCAGCTGTGCGTGTGACGTGCGATGCTGCTGGTGCTGGGACGCAAGATGCGGACCCGCGCCGGCGTGGCCGATTGCCGTCGGCGGCGGGGGCGGGGCGGCGTGGCCGTGGCTGCCAGCGTGCTTGCTACTGCCGCAGGCAGGGCCGCGCTCCGAGCTACTGCCGTTGCCGTTGCCGTTGCCGTTGCTGCCACTGTCGTTTCGGTCGAGGCTGTTGTGCTCTCGGGGCCCTCCGTCGCATCTTTGGTGCGGTGTGCCCATCCGACGGGACGATGCTGAGCCCACGAGGGCGGAGGCCGCGGTGGGGCCTTGGCCATGGCTGCCGTTACCGTTGGAGTTGCCGCCGCCACCGTTGCTGTGGTGGCGCCCGTTGGTGGTCGTGGTGGTGGTGGTGGTCGGCTGGCCGCCGCTGCTGCTGTTGCCGTTGCCGCTGCTGCCGGTGCCGGCGCCCGCGCCATTGCCGTTGCTGCCGCTGCCATGGCCGCTGGCGTGGCCGCTGCCGTGCGCACTGCCATGAGCGCTGCCGCTGCCATTCTCGTTGCCGTTGCCACCAGAGGCGTTGGGTGTGTTGGCAGCGGGCTCAGCGCCGTGTGCGGACACGGCATCTGCACCAGTGGCGGCGTAAGGCACACGCCGGACGTAAGCAGTAAAGGCGGATGACGCTCGGTCGTTGCCACGTGTCAGCGGCGCCAGGCCGGGCGGCGCCGGCGCCCCGGTGCTAGTGCTGCCCTCGTGTGCCAGCTCTGTACTGTGATGGTGGCTATGGTAATGGTGGCTGTGGTGGTGGTGGTGGCTGTGCGGCACGTTTGTGCCGCCGGCTGCGCCAGAGGCGGGAGCAGGAGCGGCGGGGCCGCCAGCTGCTGCGTTGGCAACGCCGCCGCCGCTGTTGTTGTTGATGCTGTCTCCATTCCCGCTTCCGCTTCCGCTTCCATCGTTCGTTCCGTGTGCGCTGTTGCCGTTGTCACCGTTGGTCATGTCCCTCCCGTGGTGGTTGGGGTGGTTGTGATAGGGATGTGGCCGTCGTACGTCCGCGGCTGTACCAGTGATCCCACTCCCCGTGGGCACCACAGCCGCGGGCCGAGCCACACCCGCCGCAACTCCGTGCACTCTCGCGGCGCGACTGGCAGGCAGGCTGGCAGTGCTGGTGCCCGCGCCGGGAACGCCTGCTGTAATAGCCGGGCTTCTCGGCTGCTGTTGCTGCTGCTGAGCTGCTTTGGGTGCAGCTAGCGGGTCGCCGTCAGCAGCTGCCGCTCTTGCTGCTGTGCCCTCTGACCCCTGGTCACCGCCTGGGCAGGAGGGGCCTGTCTCAGCCCCTGCCGCCGGCGCACCAGAGCCCTTGCCACCGCCGCAACTACCGGCGGCAGCCTCACTCCCGACTGGCGCCACGGCGGCGGCCTTTGCGGCGGCCGCCGGGCCCTGAGGGCTGCTGTGCGTTCTCCGTTCTTGTCCTGACGCAGGGGCCTGAGATGAGAGGGACGTTCCAGGTGGCGAAGGACCCAAGGGATTAAATCTCACGCAAGGCAAACGTGTCTTAGAGGCGTGCTCCAGAAATTGTATGTTGTATCCGTCAGTCACCGCGACACAGCAGCCGTCCGCGCAGGCGCCCAAACGCTGCGCGGTGACAACCCGGCGACACGCGCGCACACGCACGACCCAGCCCGCACGCACACGGGGCACACCTGCGGCCCCTTTACACCCGGGTCCGCCAATCCTGATAGCTAAGCCTACTTCGCCTGTCGAGTGGTAAGTGAGAGTGAGGGTGCGGCATTTTGCTCGTCGCGTGCGCGGTGGGGTCGGTCTGCGACCGGGGCACTTAAGTCCCGAACTCCCGTCGCCGGCTGCTGTATCGCATATAGTTCCAGGCCAGCTACCGCTTAGTATTCGACAGTGCCTGTGCCGAGAAGTCCTGGCACCGCGGCGGCATTCGGCCTCGTGAGCAGTCATCGAGGCAATCCCGTCCCCAGCTCCATAATATCGCGTTCAAAACTGATTCGGTAGCTGTAAGCGACACCCGCGGAAGTCGCGCGCCCAGGTCCCCGACCCCGACCAAATGCTGGATTGTTGTCCGGAGACGCGCGCACTCACCCAAAGGCCGGCGCTCCAACTTGAATAATCCAAATCAAAGCTCCTGAGGTTCCAGCGACTCTTTGCGGTGTCTGCTAGCTACTAAGCGCGAGGTATCCACTTCCCAAGCGTGTTGGGGTCCAGGTTCGGTTGCTGCAGTCGCATTTGTAGCTAGGTATGTGTGTATAAGCTTACAAGCAACGAGTGTCCTCCGCCAAACAACTCGGAGTGAAGGCCACCTGGGCGGAAATTTGGCCGCTCGTGCAAAATTTTTTGGCTCGTACCAGAATATCGCGATTTGACTACGTTCCCGCCCAAGGCTGTTTGGGTGGCGACTAGGTGCATCCATTATGAAATTCACAAAGCCATATAGCGCTGGGGTGGCGGAGGCTGGAGCTGCTGGGGTGGGTGTCGCGAGAATCGCGGGAACCCGGCGTGCCAGGACACCCCCCCCCCTTACCCTCGCACTCTCCGAGCTCTGTGCTCCTCCTTCCGCCGCCTATCTTCCCCTCTCCCTGCCCCCGCATGCTGCTTGTGTTGGCCTTGTGCTAATACCCCATTCCCCCGCAGTGGCCCCAGCTCTCGCGCCCGATGCAGGACTGCCCCGCCCACGGTCAACGGTAGGCGGTCAAGACCTTTCGCTCGCTGACGTCCGCCCGCGACAATCTTGGCCGTCCGTGGGGTTATCGCTGCTTCATAAAACGCAGCGTCCTGAAGACGGCCGCACCTATTTGGAACCGCGCTGTTTCCCCGCCGCGAGCTTGATATCGTTCTCTCGTTCTCTCGAAGAAAGCAGTACGGCGATTTTGTCCCAGCTGGCGAGCCGAGCGGCCAGCCGTCCTCAAGCGATTTTATGAATGCGCCGCTGCTCGCACACAACGCTTGCCAAACTCACCTTCCATCACAGTCGCGCATTCCGCGCCACCAGGATTTCGCTCGCAAATCTTGTCGCCCGAGCCCTGCTCGTCTTCCCTCTTCCTTTCGGCTCCGCAGCCCCTCAACCCCTCAGCTCCTCAGCAGCCCCTCAGCTGCCCCTCTGCCCGTGCCCTCTGCCCCGTTCTCGTCATTTTTTTACATGCCACATGCTCCTGGGTGAAACCATGCATCACCGTGTCGCGGTGGCACGTCCGCACGTACCCACGCCGCGACTACTCCCCAGCTCCCCGCGCAACCAACGTGCTGCCATCCCTGTAAGCGCTCGTCTCGAAGGTAAGAAGTAACCGCATTGCCGCTGACACTAACTTCTTTCGTGATGTTTATTGCTAGCCTGGAGCTCGCGACGGCGTCTTGCATTCGCATTCACTCGCAAGCACTTCGTTAAAGCGCTAGGTCCATCACTCCACTTCCCACGCGTGTTCGGTGCCTTGGTTGGTCCCGGATCCGTTGCCGATGCCTCATCCCCCTCCCAGCGGCCTCGAGCTACCTGGCCCGCTTACTCTCCCTGCCCTGCGGCCCGAGGCCGCCCCAGCAGCCACAGCGCCTTATGACAAGTGTTCCCCGGTCACGGGAAAAGGGGCTGAGCCCCTCCACAGTCTACGACAGAGCGTCAGAGCTACGGCGACAGGGGCAATCCTGGGGGGCTTCGCCCCCCCCGGATCGCTTCGCTCGGGGGGCTCAACCCAAAAACCCAATAACTATGATAAAGATTCCCACCTTACCGGTTCACTATTACAGCATCTACGCAGCTCGCCAGCAGCGCCAGCCGGCACGCACTTTTCAGTCCCACCTCCCGAGACGCCAACTCATCCCACACCGCTGGCGGCAGCGCCGCGCAACACCCGGCACTGCCGCCGCTGCCACCTCGGGGCCCCTCAATCCCGCCACTCCCGCCACTCCCGCCGTCCGCGTTCCCCACGCCGCCTGAGCCACCTGCCCACAGCGTCATCAACTTGAGCAGCGAAGCCGGCAGCTGGCGCCACTCGCCGCCGCCGTCCCCTCCTTCCAGCCCCAAGCCCCAGCCTCCCCTGGCATCTCTCCCCGCTTCGCAACCGCCGCCGCCAGGCGTTGCCTCCGGCTCAGCCGCCACCGCCAGCCGCCGCAATGCGCCCAGGTCGCCGCAGCTCACCGCCCGACCGCAGGCCGTCACCAGCGCTGTGGCGGCGCCGGGGCCTGTGCCGCCACCTCCGCCGCCTCCTCCTGCACCGCCGCCTCCGCTGCCACTGTTCTGCAGCAGGCATCCCACAGCGTCGCGGAGCACGGCCGCCAGGAGCCGGTAGCACAGCGGCCGGTACAGCCCCACCGCCTCCTCCTCTTCCTCCTCCTTGTCCTCCTCCTCCACCTCTGCCTCCCCCTCCTGCTCCTCCTTCTCCTGCACGCCGTACTGCTGCTCTGGGTGCGCCGGAGCCTCTCCTACCTTGCCCCCGGCCCTTGTCCCCAACTGCAGCTCCCGCGCCTGCGCAGTGCCCATACCTTGCCACCGACGCTGCTGCCGCTCCTGCCGGCGCTGCTGCCATTCCTGCCGCCGCGCCGGCCGCTCCTGCTGTCGCTCCTGCCGCTCCTGCGCTGCCGCAATGTCGCGCTCCAGGGCCCGCGCCCTCAGCTCCAGCTGCTCTGCCGCCGCCACCTCCCAGGCGCCGCCGCCGGGCAGCACCCGGCCGCAGCGCAGCGCCGCCACCAGCCTGCAGAAGCACACCTGCGCGGGCGAAGGGTGTCCGGCAAAGGAACATCCGGCTCAGCAGCAGGTCGCGTTGAACTTCGGCATGAACCGGGCGGCATCACGCTACGGCCGGCAGGAACAGCAAATCAACTCTTCCCGGGCCCAACGCACACACAAATGCGGTGAGTAAAGAGCACAAATGAAACTGCGACCCACCCTGAATGCCGCCGCCGAGGCCTCCAGCTGCATGGGCAGTGGGTGCGCCAGCAGCACAGTCACCCAGCCGGGACCGGGCGGCGGCGGCGGCGGCGCAGCCACAACCGCTGCCGCCCCGGGTCCACGCGCACTTCCTCGGAGCGGTGCGGCGGCAGCCGGCCCCACTCCCTCCATCACAAGCTGTAGCAGCAGGCCCGGCGCCATATGCCCCACGCTGCCGCCGCCGCCACGCGCAGCCGCCGCCGCCGGGCCCCGCCCCGCCGCCGCCCTGTAGTCCCCCAGCCCCAGGCCGCCCTCCAGCAGCGCCGCCCGCACCCCCGGCACCGCATTGCGCCCTCGCGCCAGCAGCTGCAGACTGGAGGCAGGCACCCCACTCAGCCTGCTCACTGCTGGTGCTGCTGGTGCTACTGCTGCTGGTGCTACTGCTGCTGTTGCTGAGCCCGCAGGGAGGGGTGTTACGGCAGCAGTAGCGGCGGCCGTAGCGCGGGCGGCCGCGGCAGCGCAGGCGGCCGCGGCGCGCACGGCGCGCACGCCCGCGCCGCCCAGCACCAGCACTCGCCCGCCGCTGAGCTGCTGCACGGCCGAAGACACACGGTCGGGCACGTGGCCGGAAGCCAGCAGCAGCTGCACGCCTAGGGGCTGCAGCCGCAGCAGCAGCCGGGCCGCGAAGGCCACCTCGGGGTCAGGGTCCTGCTCCGCGTCCCGGAAGCGGCAGAAGCTGCTACTGCTGCCACCAGTGCTACTGCAGTCGCCGGTCTCATGTTCCGGCCAGAGGGCCGGCTGGCGGCTTGAAGCAGCGGGTGTTGTTGCAGCTGCTGTTGCGGATGTTGATGCGGCGCCGGTGGCGGCTGTGGTGGTGGGCAGTATGGTGGTGGTGGTGGTGGGCAGTACGGTGGTGGTGGTGGCGGGCAGTATGGTGGTGGTGGTGGTGGGCAGTATGGTGGTGGTGGTGGTGGTGGTGTGCGGCCCTGTGGCGGCGGCGGGCGGCGGCTCGGGCTGCAGCGAGCCCAGGAAGAACACCGCCGTCAGCAGCGCACCGCCGGCCCCGCCACTGCCACTACTGCCACAGCCACAGCTGCCACCACTTCCGCCACCGCCGCCGCCAGCACCGCCGCTGCTTCCCTGCGCCGCCGCCGAGGCTGCTGCTGCTGCTGCTGCTACAGCTGGTGCTGCTGTTGCTGCACGCGCCAGGCCGTCCAGGAAGCTGACTGCCAGCGCTGCCTGGGCCTCACTAAGTGAAGCCAGCGGCACACACACGCCACGCACCGCCACCCCGTCGGCACCGCTGCCGTACCCCATCCCGTCATCCCAATCGCCCGCCTCAAGCCCCGCCGCCCTCGGGGCTGTGGCGTTCAGCGCGGCGCCTGTGGCCGCGCCCCACCTGCCCGCCAGCTCCAGCGGCAACACGCAGCGCTCAAAGCTCAGGTCGGCGGCGGCGGCCTGTACCCAGCCAGCCACCTGCGCGAGCGAGGGCGGCTGGCGCTTTCCCTGCAGCTGTTGCTGTTGCTGCTGGTGGTGGTAGTGGTGGTGGCAGCGGTGGCGCAGGAGCGGCTGCAGCAGCACCAGCACGGCAGCGGCGGCCAGCTGCATCTCGCGCGGTCGCCCGTGTGCCAGGCCGGCGGCTGCGGTGCAGACCAGCTGCGCCGCCAGCGCCTCCGCCTGTGCCGCCATCTCCCCATCTACCTCTACCTCCGCCGCCGCCTCCGTATCCACCTGAAGCCGCGCTTCCTCCATGATGCCATGTAGCGCATGTGGAACTGCAGCGCGGCCACATAAGGCCGGCGACGGAGACGGAGCCAGCCATGCGGAGCCGGCGGCGGCCGCTGTGGTTCCGTCGGAAGCAGGAGGCGCGGGGCCTCTCTCAGCCGGTCCGGCTGGTGCTGCCGACATGGCAGGCGAGCTCTGAGCGGCCGCAGGCTGCCGCCCGGCCTGATGCGACCTAGCGGGGGGCTGTGCAGGCCAGACGTCGAACTCGTCATCCGGACCATCATCACCAAAGTCGGGGTCTGGCCGCGACTGGCGCAGCGACTGCCGCTCAGGGCCGGACCGCGGCAGCAGCAGCTGCCGCTGTGGCCGGTGCGCGGCCGCCGCCGCCGCCGCCACTACCGCCGCCGCCGCCGTCGTCACTGCGCCGCCATCCGCCAGCACCGGGCCGCCAAAGCCGGCGGCAACAAACGCCGGGACGTCCTGGTCGTTGCCCGCCCTGCCCCGCACGTCACGCCCGCCCCCCGGCGGCCTGGCACCTAGCCCGGTCCCCCGCCCTGCCGCCGCCGCGGCCGCGCCTGCGGCGGAGCCCAGGGGCCCGAGGCCTCCGCGCCGCAGCGCCGCCAGCGACCGCCGCTCTGCTCGTGCCGCCCGCGCCGCGTCCAGCTCCCGGGCGCCAAAGAACCAGGATACCTCCTCCTCCAGCGCCTGCAGCCGCGCCTCCTCATCACCGTCCTCACCCTCGTTCACAACGTCCCCGTTCTCGGTGTCAATGCCGTCGTCGTCGTCGAATGTGGTAGCGGCGTATGCGGTGGCGGCGGCTGCGTTCTGGTGGGCTACTGTGCCGCGCCGCCCATTTTGGTGCGCAAGCGCTGTGTCCGGAGGGGCGGTAGTGGTGGCGGCGGCGGCAGTGGGCGTGTCGCCGCGGCCCGCCCGCGCGAGCTGCAGCAGCGCCGCCAGCGCGGGGTCTGGGTCACAGCGGCACCGTGTGCTGCCGCGACCGCCATCCGTGCCGCCCTCACTGCTACTGCTGCTGTCACTGCTACTGCTGCTGCCTGACTCTGCGAGCAATGACCCAAACACGGCCTGCTGCCCCTGCCCCTGCCCGTGCCCCTGGTGCTGCAGCGGGACCTCCCCCGCATCCATTGGTGCCTGCTGCTCCGCTGCAGCGCCCCCCGCACAGCCAGCTGCCTCATTCGCAGCCGCGCCCATAAAGCTGTCAAACCAGCCAAACTCGTCATCCTCTTGCCCATCATCCAGTTGCTCCTCCTCCTCCTTCACTTGCCCGCACACAGCCTCCTGGTGTGGGTGCGACACTGGGCCGCCTTGCGGCACCGGCGCCCGCCCGGCACGGCTGCGAAGGGTGGCTGCTACAGCCGGCGCCGCCTGGGGGCGGGCCCCGCTAGGTTGTAGCCATGCCCGTGACGGCTGCTGTGTCGCCGGCGGCTGTGTGTCCTGCGGCGCCCCCTGCAGGTGCGCAGGGCATTGCGTCGGCCGGCGCGGCAGCTGCCTGCCACTGGGGCTGGGGCAGGTGCCCGGCGGAGCGCCCGGAGGAGCGAGCGCAGGTCGACCAGCGCCGGCTGGTGTGGGTGCTGGGTCCGTGCTGGGGCTGGGTGTGCCCAGCAGCTGCGGTGGCAGCCCGCCGCCACCATGCCAGGCCGTGCCGCCGGCTGCGGTACGGGCTTGCACGCCCCATGCGGGCACAGCAGCACGTTGAGCCTGCTCCTGCAGCTGCTCCCGCAGCAGCTGCTGCTGCAGCAGCAGCTGCTGCTGCTGCTGCAGTGGCGGCGGCAGGTGCTGCTGCAGCTCCCGCGCCAGGCTACTGCGCCGCTGTGCCCATGAGGCCGGCGGGTGAATGCGCGCGGCCACAGCCGCCAGGTAGGGCGCTCCAACACCGCCCGCGCCTTGCCGCACCTGCGCACTGCCGCTGCCGCCGCCTGCTTCATGGGTTGCTGCCCCCACCCCCTGGTCCTGCCCGCCTCCTGCTCCCGCTTCTCCTGCGCCTCCCTCTGCCCCGAGCCCTGCTCCTCCCTCTGCCCAGAGCTCCCCCACCAGCAATGGGATCTCCACGGCGCAGCTGCGAATAACCTACGTGCAAATGATCGGTACGCGCATACGGGAGGGGGCGATTTGCTGTCACCCAATCCGCCTGCCCGCATACTTGCCCTAGCAATCCCGTTTCTCCAGCAGCTTTGTTCCTCGTCAATCCCGTTCCCCCGCGTCCCCAGCGGCCGCCGCACCTGACAGCACTCGGCCGTTGCCGCCAGCAGCCCCTGCCGGGCCGCCTCGTACGGCACGCCCTGCCCCTCCACCGCCTCCAGCAGGCCCCCCAGCAGCAGCCCGCACACGGCCGCCAGCCACGTGGCCCCGCTGCCGGGCGCGGAGGCGGCGGTCGCGCCGGGGCCTCCGGTCTGTGGCCGGAGAGGTGTTGCGGTTGGGGCATTGGCGTGCAGCGTGCGGGCAGGTGGGGCAGGTGAAGGCCCCAGAAGCGGCCTAACATGGGGTGACACTGGAGCGTGGTATACTGCTTACCTGGGACTCGAGCGCCTCAAGCAGGAGCGTGCTGGCTGTGGGGTCGCCGTCCGCGGCCAGCAGGTAGGCCTGGATGGTGCCGGCCAGGATGTTGCGCGACTCGGAAGACTCGTCGATAATGCATTTTAGGGCCTTGCCTGGACCCAAGAAGGACCTTGCGACCGCGCACGCTGCCTGCAGGTTCCTGGCGACCGCAAATTTCGAGTGCATTTCGTGCATTGCAAAGGCCAAAGCGGCACATCCAAGCTACTGTAACGCATCCCGCCGGCTGCAAAATGCGCACATAGTATGTCAAGTCTCGCACTCTTGTAATGGCACTTGCAAAGCGAAGTCACGGCAGGTTAAGACCAAAGAGTCAAAACAGTATTGCCCCAATGTCCGTATTGCTTATGTGTGGTATGTTGGAAAGGAGACTGCTGCGTCATTGCATGGTACAAGGGGGGCTGCCGGCTGTGACGGGCGACGAGACGGCACGCACACCGTGTTCCGGGGACTCTGGTGCACGCAACGCTGGCCTCTTCGATGATCATGAGGCGGGCAGAAGCTCAGAGAAGACATGCTCCTAGCGTCTTAACAAGGTTCATACTCCTAGCGTCTCCACAAGGTACTACGCTGCGGCCGTCGCCCGAAGGCCGTCGCCCGAACGCCGTGCACCCAAACGCAATGAGGCCGGGATGACACGCTCCGGGCTCACATCCCTCCCCCTCTGTGACTGTTGCGTACTGAACTGTGCACACACAAACAATCAACATGGCTCGCCTTCACATCCATCCCCTTGGGTTGTTCCTGCTGTTCTTCGGACTGCTGTCTTGGGGTGCGTCTCCAGGCTCGCAGCGGCGACTTGTTCTTAGGCCGCTTCAATGTAGCTTTGGTATCGAGCAAATCTTCCGTTGTCTGAGGGTTGTCTCGCCAGCTGGCGAAAGAGAGCGACCAGGAACAAACTGCTTTCTTGCAATTCCTGCGCAGTTGTGGCGTTGGGCGGCCTCGGAGCTAGCACGAATGACTGCATGAACAACAGGCCGCCGGGCGCTAAAGCGGACTACTGCGGTAGGTGTCGGGGCATCGCGGAGACGATTCTCCAGGTGTTTGACTCAAGCGTCGTTCCTGCCTTGTGCCTCCTTTCATTGTTTATGACCAGTCGCAACCGATGTTCATGCCGTCTGAACTCTTTTGGGACTTTTGACGAAATCCATACTTGGCTCGCTATGTTTGCCCCGCTTCGCAGCTAATATGTACCAGACGGAATGGTAAGCCTGGTACGGGTGATGTGCCCAAGATGGTGTCAACCGGTCTGAGCTGCTTGCGAGTCTCGTCATTGTCAGCGCCAGACGTTGCTAAGCGGCCACCCTGCCCACAGGTGGACCATTTGGTTCGAATTCTTCCTGCTGGTGATCATGCTGCTGACATGGTGAGGCGTCTGGTGCAGCCGAGCCTCAACCGAAGCTCGTGGAAGCAGGCCGGTGTCAACTCTGGCAGCTCCCCGGAAGAGACCCGGAGTGCGGGAGGGGGGACGGCATGGGGTTCTCGCACCCTGAGGCGTCCTGTCGTGGTAACCCACTTAGTCTTGCATGGCCTGGGCGACCCGGCTTGCTGCGGGCCCGTCTATAAGGTTGCACAGGTACCAGGCACCGCACCTAGCTCACCGCCCGCCCGATGCTGGTATGTTCCCCGCAGCTTCACGGCGGCATTCGAGCGCGCGCGGTACATCTACCTGACCTACCTGGTAGGGTCATACACGCTAGGGCTGTGCTTTGGATCAGGGACGTGGGGGTATAAAGATGGCAGTACGCAGTGGCACGCCCAACCGCCACTGCCGTAGAACGTCCCAACAACAGAACCCCGACCCACCTAGACCCACGTCGCACCGGGTTCTCGTGCAGGCCATGGTGACGGTGCAGCTCACCTACGTGTCTCAGCAGTTCATCACCAACAGCTTCTCCATCGGTGGCCTCAGCTTCAGTGAGTTTGCGCTCCTGAGTCGGGTTGGCCTCGCTTTCTCCCCGCATTGGGATCATGCCACTCCGGTGCATCCTGCTCATTACTGAGCATTTGGCTATTCGACCCCTGCAGACGACTACAAGTCGGAGGCGTACAACGCTGCGGCTGCGGGTGCTGTGCTGCTGTGCATTACCAACTTCGTGAGTCCCTTCATCATCTGTCTCACCCGTGTGTGTGTGACCGCGTGTCATCAGCGGGCATCGGAGCCGCACGCTGCCTTCCCAACCCTTCAACGCCTCGCTCACCGCCGCTGTCCTGACGCCTCCAACCCCTGCGCTTGCTCCACAGGCTCTGATCATCTTCGTTGGCCTGGGCGCCACCGCCGCGCCCGGCACTACGGGCCTGCCCACCTTCACGCCGCTGTCGCTGCAGATGGGCTCCTCCGCGCCCGTGCCCGCCACCAGCTCGGCGCCCACCACCATGGAGCAGAAGTACCAGCCCAGCACCTACCAGCCCTCCAACTTCTAGGCGTGCAGCGAGCAGAGGTCGCTTGGGCGAATAGGAACACAGCAGCAGCTGCAGCGGGCGGAGCTGGCGTTGCAGCAGCTCGAGCAGTAGCATGCGTTTGCGCAACTGCGGGTTGCGGGTTGCGGCATGCTGACTGGTAGGGTTGCGCTGCGTGAGGTTGCCGGGACTGCCTTGTGACCGCTTGCCTGGACGTACTGGTGGCGCTCAGCTGCGTCACGGATGCAGTGGGTTTCAGACGGGTGTCGTTTGTCAAGGGGTCGGGCTTCCCCAGTAGCAGGCGTCCAGCATGATGCAATGCGCGTTTACGTGACCAGTCAACGACGAATGGGGAGGCGGGCGAATGTCCGTCGTGTGGGCCGCCTAGGCGAAACGAGTGGTGACCAGCTTTGACAGGCGATTCTTGAAGCTTGTGCATGAAAGCATATACTTGACTGCGTGCGTGAATGACTGATGATTATGTCTCTTTACCTGGACACTGTTTCTACACGGGTGAAGGTGCGTTGGTAATGGTCTGTACTGGCATGGGTGGCCCTGTTACTTGTTAGTCCAACCTCCAAAGTAGCCAGGCTATAGCAACAGGCTTACGTGCACTGAACCTCCCTGCACCCCAAGTAGGGAAAGGGAATGTAATGAT
Organism: Chlamydomonas reinhardtii; assembly: GCF_000002595.2. Lineage (NCBI taxonomy): Eukaryota > Viridiplantae > Chlorophyta > Chlorophyceae > Chlamydomonadales > Chlamydomonadaceae > Chlamydomonas > Chlamydomonas reinhardtii. The sequence goes on along the minus strand of NC_057005.1, from coordinate 1,438,049 downwards.
TGGAAGAGCTTCTACATTTCACTCGGGTGCTGGCCATCCTCCTGCACGCCGTCGGCGCCGTTCAGACCGTGCCCCACAGGCCCAGACCGTGGACCGATCATGACCGCCACCTCTTTTGGTCGGCTAAAGCAAACCTGAATCCGTAGCAGCAAGCGACTTCCTGGACCTGCCGTACTTGCGGTCTGCCCAGTGCCCACGATCTACGGCCCTCAGATAATGCTCGAGATGCATCAATTCTACGCTGTGCCAACTTCGCCAGTGCACCCACCATATATAGGTGACTTGCGGAAATTTACCTCACCACACACTGACACGGCCACACGTGCAGTCCGAACTCAGAGATGCTCGCAGGAGCGGCCCCATGCAGGAGGCAACGCCCTTACGCCCCCATACGCGGATGTCCTACGCGCACGCCGGCCCCGCCCCGGCCCCACCCCGCTCTGCTCTGCCCGTCTTATTCTCGCATGAAGTCAAAGTACCACACCAGTTTTAGAGGTCCCGGCAAGAGCCGCCGAGCTTATTGCCTGTCGCCACGCCATCAATAATGCTCCATCGGACCAAACACACATGGACACGGATTAACGTCAGGGCTACAGCACAACATGGGTGCGGCGGCGCTCGGCGGCGTCTCTTGTTCAGGTCCCGGTCCCAAACAGTGGCCGTCCCGGGCGGCCGCAATTACTTCTTCGCGGACGCCGTGACGTTGAACTGCAAGGCACGAGGAAGGCGGGCCGGGATTGAGACATGGAGAGGTAAAGCTCAACCTGCATTCTACGCCGTACGGTCCACTACGCCGTCAGGGGCGCGTTCCGCGCGTTCTGTTCCCTTCAGCTTTGACCCGCATTAGCATTCCGACCTGCTCTCCGACCCAGCTGTCCGATCCAGACCTCTGATCCAGCGGCCGTTCTGGTTCTTAGGGGCGGAACCTCCCCTGGCTCTGACCCTGCCAAGCGTTCCCCACCCTTGCTCACCTGGAAGTGGATGATGTCGCCGTCCTCCACCACCTGCGGCGAAGAAACCACACAGCGGGCAGCAGCAGCGACAACGGTGCGTTCAGGGGACCGGGAGCGCGAGTTGTAAGGTGACAATAATATGGTACGTGGCGGCAGTTGCGGAAGGGGAGGCTCAGCAGCAACACGTGTCAACAAGGCGCGACGCCTGACTCACGTAGCTTTTCCCTTCTTGCCGGTACTTGCCTGCACAAGAAAGCCAAGGGGGACCATAGCGCCATGAGTATGGTGTTTCAGGCCCTCAAGCCCACTTGGTCCACCCCCTCGTGCCGTCCCTCAAGCCTGACTAGCCGCCCTCAACCGGGCTGATAGAACACGTCGCCGTCGTCTTCACCCAGCCGCCGCCCTTGCTGCAATTCCTCCCTCGTGCTTTGTCCCCTCCTCGCCCGCATTGCGCACACATACACGCACACACACGCACCGGCGGCCTTGACCTCCATCATGCTCTTGCTGGTGGCCAGGGCGCGGAAGTCCGCGTACGCCACCACCTGCGACATGATGAGGGCACGTGTGTTTCTGGCCGGGATGCGTGTATTTTTGAAGGCATGTGTGTGTGCACGTTAACAGTATGTCACGCACACCCGTGCTCATAGAGCAGAGCCCTGCTGAACAACACAGTGGCAGCCCAGGACAGCCAAGAGCAAATAGCCCTCTCCCTCTCCCTCTCCCTCTCCCTCTCCCTCTCCCTCTCCCTCTCCCTCTCCCTCTCCCCCGCACCTCTGCCTTGATGAAGCCGCGCTCGAAGTCGGAGTGGATGACGCCGGCGGCCTGGGGCGCCAGCGTGCCGCGCTGGATGGTCCAGCAGCGCACCTGCGGCAGGGCAGGGACAGCGGGGGGAGGGGCAGACAGCAAGTCCATGTTGGTGCATTGGCACCGCACGGTTTCTACCAATCAGCTGATCAGCACGAGCACACCGCTCTTCAGTTCCAGCTCACGCCCTGCCGCCCCTGCCCTGGTCCCCGCCCCTGCCCTGGCCCCCGCCCCGCACCTCGGTCTCTCCCGCGGTGAAGAAGTAGATGAGGTTGAGCTCCTTGAAGCCCTGCACCACCATCTTGGGCAGGGACGACACGGCGCCGCTGCTCTCGTCCAGGAAGGCCTGCGGGTGCAGGGAGGTGGTGGAGGGAGGTGGTGGGAGACGGTGGAGGGAGGTGGTGGCGTACTTCATTCCCATTCCAAATTAAACCCTTGCCAACCCAGAACCCATAGAGCGCGGAGGAGAGGGATACAGGGGGGTTGCAAGGATTGGTACAGAGAAGTGTAGCGAAGGGGGGTGTTCGTTGCACCAGCCCCATGGAGACAAGCACTGGGAGATGCAGGGAGGGTAGAAGGTTGGAGGCGATGATGTCTGTGTGGACGTCAAGGAGGTCAAAGAGAGGTAAAGCTCCGGTCGGGCATACACGGCCATGGTCTCCACATTTTCAGCGCCTTTGCCCTTCAGCGTCCTTGCAGCAAAAGGGTCCCCAACCCCCGCCCCCGTGCCCTTACACCCCCTCAGCCATCCCACCCACCCCGGAACCCCACCCACCCCACCCTAGTACCGCCATCCTAGTACCGCCAGCCATCCCAGCGCCCCTATCAGGGCGGCGCCGCCGCCGGCACACACGCAGGCGCGCCTCACCTTCTTGCCGTCGGGGTCGTCCCGCAGCGACCACAGCTTGCTCTCCCACTCCACACTGAAGGGGATCAGCAGGCCGCCGCCGTGCTCCTGCGGGTTGGTGTTGGTGTGTGTCCCACATGACGAGTACGGGGCAGCCGTCAGCCAAGTACCGTGTGCTAAGTCTGCTAACCCACAAAGCGGAAAAGGGCAGGGCCGCACCCTCACGCCTGAACCCTGCCTCGTGCCAAGCACACCCCACCCTGCCTCCCGTAACCACTACACCCGTTGGACCAGGGCGGCACAGCCAGTCATCTCGCTTCTCGTGGGACCAGCGACAAGCAAACCCCGCCCCCCTAGTCCTATCTCCGGATCCGGATTTAGCCACGCCCAGCCCTGCGCACCCCCCTCGCACCTGGATCCAGGCGTGGATCTTGGCCAGCCACTTGTTCTTCTTGCGCATGAAGTCCGCCGCCGACAGGTTGACCAGGTACACCACTGGCTTGGTGGTGATCAGGTTGTCCAGCTTCTCACGGATCAGCTCCACCTGCAGGGAGGGAGATCAGGAGCAGGAGGAGGCGGGTCAGGAGGTGGAGGAGGAGGAGGAGGCGGATTAGGAGGTGGAGGAGGAGGAGGAGGCGGAGGAGGAGGGGCGAGATGAGGGTTGGGATGTGTGGCATAAGTAGGCAAGAGCATGGGAACACAAAGAGGACGTGGGGGTTGGGCGGGCGGCGGCGGCGAGGGAAATGCCGGGCAGGGGTTTGCGCGTAGGCTGGGCCCTGCCGCCGCCTCAGATGCATGCTTCGTGGACAAGCAAGGCCCCTTCGTGGACAGGCAAGGCCGGCTGCCACCAAGGGCAGACGGTGGCATGGCCCGGCCTGAGATATGCTGCGCCTGCTGAGCTGACTGACGTACCTCCTTGGAGTTGAACTCGCCGCAGCGCACGGGCTTGTTCTCCTGGGAGTGGGGCGGGAAGAAGGGTTGCAGAAGTTGAGGCACGCGAGGAGGAGCACGGGGGCAGCGACTGGCAAGCACTACGGTAGTCCTCCAGCAGGGCAAACAGCACGTGTGCGGCACCGGCTGTGCGGCAGTACCGGTTGTGCGGCATTGCCAGCCAGCAACTGGCAGTCCGGTGCGACGGCTGTGCACCTCGCCGTTAACTTCTGTAGGCGGTCATAAAGACAACCCGACTTCATCAAGGTCATCCAGACCAGACTTGCCTTGAGCATCGCCTTGACTTTCTCAAAAGTGGACGTGAAAACCTGCAGGATTATGGAGGCGGGGGCGCACACAGAACAGCTGTCAGCTGCCAGGGGGGGGAAGGGGGGGGGTACACGCATGCTGCTGGCGCCGCGACTGGTACCGTACTGCCGCTGCTTAGGCAGTCGTAGCACAATGGGATACCGGCCCCTGGTGCGCGTGGGGAGCATGGCCCCAACCGCCTTGCGTAGTCACCACGACTGTACCACGAACAAACCCGGCACGATGCGGTTGGCTGCCAATCCTTTCCACCGCCTGTCCGTGCCATTACCGGCACGCCACTCCGCCCCACCAGGCCCCCCCCCACCACCCCCCACCACCCTATCATCAGCCGCCGCACCCACCAGGCTGATCTTCATGTTGGGGCTCTTCTTGACGTCGCGGATCTCCTTCTCCTCCGCCTTCTCCACGAACTCCAGGTCCTTCTTGCACAGCTCCATCTGGGGCGCAGCGGCATTGGCATGGAATGGAATGGGCCGACGTGATGCAAGGTGACATCACATGACACGACACGACACTACACTACACCGCATGGCCGGGCCGAAGCAGGCAAAGCCACGAACATGGGCTGTCAAGCAGATACCACAGGGACGGGGCGGAGCAGGGAAGCAGGCGCTGTAACGGACCGTAGCTATGAGGCCGACACGCACGCGGTGCCGCAGTATGAGGGCCCCCTGCGCCACTGCCACTGCCCTGGCCCTGCACCGCTTCCGCAACCGCCTGTTCAGGCCGCTACAACCTGGAACACACGCTCGCTTCTCATGCCTTCGGTGCGCCCCGCGTCATCCTGCTGCCGCTCCTGCTCCGGCCCCATTTGGCCCCTCCTACTCGAGACAGACGCACACACACACACACACTTCCTTTCCTGTTGCTCTCCAACGCACCTGGATGGTCTCCAGGTCGCGGATGGGGTCCACACTGTCGTCCACGTGGATGACCTCCTCGCTATCGAAGGCGCGGACCTGGCAGCACGCGGCAGGGCGGCCGGCAGCAGGCGGCAGCAGGGCGGACAGGTCAGCACCCCGGCCGTGCTTAGGGCGTGCGGCCGTGTATGAGTCCCTGTATTCCCAAACTTTTCACATGGTGATACTCTGGTGACAGTCCAGCAACCTTGCAGTCCAGCAGTATAGCAGCCTGGTAGCCCGGCACGGGCTGGCAGGCACCGCACCCACCACGTGGAAGATGCCGTCCACGGCGGAGATGTGGCTCAGGAAGGCGTTGCCCAGGCCCGCGCCCTCAGCGGCGCCGCGCACCTGCCCACAACGACAGCGCCAGCAGTAAAGACACGTGCAGCGTGAGACCTACACAGCAGGGCTCTGCAGGCAGCTCGCTCCCTCGCGGGCACTCCCTTGCACCCGGTGCTTGCCCCGTCCCCGGCCCGGGTGAGTGCTGTCGCCGCTGCTTCTGCCACCGCTACCCACGGCGCACATTTGCTGTTGCTGACATGACCGGCACCCACACACCCACAATCTCCAGAGCCCAACTCGTGCGTGTCTTTCGCTGCGGCAGTGCCCGGTGAACGAAACCTTCCCGACCCATATCCCAGCCAGCAGCACCCCTGCTGCTGCCGCGACGCTATGCGCTGCTGCCGCTGCCCGCTGCTGCATCCCTGGCTGCTGACTGCCCCGCACGGACACAGCACGAAGGCGGCGCGACGCACCAGTCCGGCGATGTCCGTGACCTGCAGGTAGGCGGGGTACCTGCGAGGTGCACACATGCATGGGGTTGGAGGGCGTTGGTTCGAAGCGAACACGGTGTGACAGCGGTGCCGTTGCCCTTGCCACAAGCCTGTAGGGGAATGCTGGGCCGCCGCGGCCAGGAGCGTGCCTCACTGCAGACTAGTGGCGGGGGTTGTGAATACCAGCCCAAACAAAACCAAACAGAAGCCAGATTAGCGGGGCGCAGGCTGAGGCGACAGTTGCAAGCAGTCGTGGCTGGGTTGGGTCACCAGGCGCCGGCCCGCCCCCAAGCAAGTCAGCTGCCTCGGGCCAACTGTGCGCACCACGCAGCCCAGCCACCTCTGCCGTCCTGCTGCAGTCCGTCAGGGCCTCAGCGGCCTCTGCAGCCCTGCTGCCCTGCTGCACACCGCACGACCGCATCCGCCGCCAGCCCCGCCGTCGCACCGCGCAACCCGCAGGGCCCCTCGCCTCCCTCCCTCGCCCCTCGGCCCCCGCGCTGCCTCGCCCATGGAGCCTGATCGCCCCTTCGCCTTCTCGGCCGCTTGCACGCTGTCCTGCTCACATGCTGGGCGGCTTCCACAGGTCGCACAGCCATTCGTAGCGCTCATCGGGCACCGCGCAGCGGGACTCGTTGGGGTCGATCGTGCAGAAGGGGTAGTTCTCCGCCGCGATGCTCTGCTCTGTAAATGGGGAAGAGCAGGAGCGAGGGGCGTCAGGGGGGTCCGGAGGTCTGCCCTGCACCAGCCACAGCGAGCAACGGCCGGGGGAAACGTCCAACTAACGCCACCGCAAGTCCCGGACACCTGACTGGCACGCGACGTGCTTTGGCATTGGGCACGTTTTAGACGGCTAGATAGGATATTCACGCGCCTCCTCGTCAACATAACAGACACGCCGTGACGGCGAACGCAACTCAAAGGCGGTCGATCCATCAAGCTGCAGGTTCAACACTATTCGCCCCACTCTTCTATATGAGGCTCATTATGTGGTATCGGGTGACAGTATCCCCTTCCGCAATGCAAGCAGCTCAGGCCCTCGCTCGCCGCCGGGGCTCGTTCCGCATCCGATGTGCACGCCACCCTGCTGATACTCTCACCAGTCAAAAGATTGAACAGTGAGCTCTTTCCGACGTTCGGCAGTCCAACGATGCCCATCTTCAAGCTGTTCCGCACGCGCCCAAAACGAGCTGCTCCGGCAGTCTTGTCCTCCTCCTTCTCCTTCTTGGGAGCCATATTTGCACAGTGCCTTTGTTGTTCAACAAACGGTGTTCACTTGCCGCTGCTAATTATGCGCCGATAGCTCCACACGCTAAAGAAGCAAGTACAGCACTGTTTGTATTGCACCAGTTACTTGTATTGCACTCGGAAAAGCAGGGCAGCTAAAAAGAGGAGCCCGACAGGATGGGCCCATTACCAAAAAAGCGGAGTGCCGCGCCGCGACACCGACACGCGGGCAACAGTACACGCGCCCCTGGCCCCGCCTTCACTCGACCGCATTAATGACCGCCTCGTTCTGTAGACGCATCATAGAAACCTATAAAATGCTACACACCGTAATTGGCAACGGTCAAAGTGCTCTATCACAAATCACACAACCTATGCCTGCATTGTCCACTCGCGCGGTCGCGCCTCTCAGCTGCTCCCCCAGCTCTCTCACTCCCTCCAGCAACGCCACACCACTAACGCTCTGACCCTCTCCCCAAGCGAACCTCCCTCGTGGCCTCATCAACGCACGAAGTACGTGCCCTCCGGCGGCGGCACGCGCACCGCCATGGTGCGCCCCTCCACCTTGGCCCGCACCAGCCGTCCCACCACGTCCGCCGACCACTCCTGCACCACCGCCACCGCCTGCTGCTCCGCCTCGCACGCCGACGCCCCCGCCTCCGTCACCTCCGCCGCCTTTGATGCCGACGCGCCGGCCGCCGCCTCCGCGCCCAGGATCCTCTCCAGGCTAGCCACAACGTCGGGTGGCAGCCGACCCACATCCTCCTGCTCCACAGCCCGGTGCGCCGCCCCGCCGCCACCAACGCCAGCTGCAGCCTGCGCCTGCAGTGCGCGCTCCTCTGCGAGGAGCTCGGCAGGAGACCACAGCCGCTCAAAGGTGGCGTCGTTGATGAGGGGGGTGCGGATGGTGGCGGCGGGCGTGGGGTCGCCCAGGATGGCGGCAGCGCGCGGTTGCCGGGCGGCCTCCCAGGCGGCAAACGCCTGCGGTGGGTGTGAGTTCGGTGGCGATGGCCATGGGGAAGAGGACGGGGCGTCAGGGGCGTGTGAGCGGGAGGCAGACTGTCAAGGGCTCAAGGCGTGCGTGCACGGGAAGAGGTGTGTGTGTGCGTGATTGCGCATTCCTGGCGCCAAGGGCTTGCGGGACAGAGAGACGATGCATGGGGACTTGAACGTGCTTTTGCAAGGCCAAACGCGCAGCGGCGCACACTGCGTGCGCACGCACCTCGGGCCCCAGGCCGTGCTTCCGCACGCACGCGCCCAGCACCGCCGCATCCTCCAGCGCCAGGTTGGCGCCCTGGCCGTCCGGTGGCGCGGTGTGTGCGGCGTCTCCGACCAGCACCAGCCGGTCACGCACCCAGGCGCCCTGAGGGGCCGAGCAAAAGAACAACATTACGGTATTGGGGAGCCACGGTGGTGGGGAGCTTTGTGGCAAGCTTAGAAAGCAACATGAGGAGAGCACATCTGCATCCACTCCCAAACACCCTCAGCCAACCGCCCCAGTGCCCCCCCCCCTCCCCCCCCTCCCCGCTCCTCGCACCGGCGTGAACCCCTCCACGGGGTGGACGTACAGCCCGTGCCCCGTGACGCGGTCGCCGGGGGTGGCGGCCAGCAGCGCCGCCACGTCGGGGGTGAGGAAGGAGGACATGGCGGACACGGCGGCGGCCAGAGCCTCCGGGCCCGAGGAGGCTGCGTGGAGGGGTTGGGTGTGCGTGGCTTGGTTCGGGTAACGGTTTGTTGAGGGGTGAGGGAGTGACAAGAAATGACGCGGTAAGGGGATCCAACTCAGTTGGTACGGCGTCGGGCCGCGGTGCCCCCTGGCCCCCAAACCGCCTGTAGTGCATCCCGCCCAATACTGACAGGCGCCAAGAGGGACTACAAGTCGGTGAGGTGAAGCGATGCAAAGCATTGCAAAGCGAGGCAAAGCGAGGCGAAGCGAGGTGAAGCGCTCGGCCACTCACCACCATGCTGCGAGCCACGGTCCTCCCCGCGCGGCCCGGCCCCGGCTCCGGCCTCGGGCTTGGGCAGCGTCACCCAGCTGTTCCACACGATCCGCTCGTCGCCCTCCACCAGCGTCTACAGGGGGTTTATCAAGACGAGCACAAGAGCGCCGTGAGAGGTGTTAAGAGGTTCCCCACAGCACGGGGCGCTGTAGCCGTCGGGTAGGGGTTGGGTTCGACCCTTGCCCCGGCGTGCCTCGCCAAACGCGTTGTGCGTTGTGTAGGAACACGGGAAGAGGCCGACACGGTGCACAGCGCCCGCTCATGTGTTAAAGAGCACAAGGAAAACAAAGCGCAAAGACAGAGTATGCTCGCTCATGTGTGTGTCTGCGCGCACCTGGCTGCCGCCTGAGCCGACCGGCCCGGCCGTGTTGCGTGCGGGGTAGATGAGCAGTCCGCGGCTGGGTGGGCCCCTCAGCGGCGAGTCGGGGGTGGCGGGGGACCACATGTGCGTGCGGCGGAGCGCCTCCGAGTCGTGTGCGGGGTCCAGGCAGGCCTGCGAGTGAGAGCGAGAGCGAGCGCGGCGGGTTGTGGTGGGGTACCAGAGGCGGCGGATTGGTGGCGGTGGTTGATGTGGTTGTGGCGTAATGGGTTTAGAGCCAACCTGGCCGGACACCCGCTTAGGCCCATTCCTAGGTGTGCATGCCGAGACAAGCCTATGACCGGAAGTTGAAGCGCATGCCCCCACCCCCGCTCCCGCTGCACGCACCGGCAAGGGCACGCCCGCCGCCGCCAGCTCGGCGCGTGTGATGCTTCCGCGCCACAGCGCCACCCCCATGAAGGCCGGCATCTCGCCCGCCAGCGCCGCGGGGTCGGAGCCGCCACCGGCACACACCTGGGTGGCGGGACGGGGCGGGGCGGGGCGGGTGGGTGCAGGCAGGATTTGTTGGGCAAGGGGGAAGGTGGAAGAGCTGGGGGCGGTACGGGCAGCTTGGACGACACGGATGGAGGCGCTGGCTGTGCCTGTCACTGCCCCTCTCCATCCGTAAGAGCGCCTTAGATCAGCGTCACGGCCATGGGTTTCGGCAGCATAAGCAACCAGCAGCCTTGAGCCCTGCAACAAGCAACCCCCCACGTCCGCATGTGCCCCACGACCACACAGCGGCATTCGTCCCGCCTCCCACACGCCCACTCTCACCGTCCGGCGCACGCGGCTGAAGTATCCGTCCGCCGCAATCACGTGCCGCGCACGCGCCAGCACCACCTCCTCCGCCTCGCCTCCAGAGGCCGCCGTGCGCGACAGCGTGAGCTGGGCCATGGCGCCCGGGGCCGCCTGCCCCTCCTCCTGGTGTTGCTGGGGCTGCCCGGCCTCCTGAGCACCCTGTGGCGCCGGCTCCGCATCCATGTCGGCATGCGTCACCTTGCAGCCGAACTCCAGGATGCCTGTAAGTTGGCGGTTGGCGGTTGGCGTTGGATCGGGGCAGGCGCGAGTACGAGCGGAGCACGACCAACGGACTCCAGCCTGGTACAGGGGCCAGCAGCACCCAGCCGCACGGCCCGCCCCTGCCCTCCCTCCTCCCTCCTCCCTCCTCCCTCCTCCCTCCTCCCTCCTCCCTCCTCCCTCCTCCCTCCTCCCTCCTCCCTCC